>NC_139619.1:19113763-19650448 GCF_964270895.1 Podarcis filfolensis
GATGCACATGAACACACACACACACACACACACACACACACATGTACCACGGCCCTCTCCCTTCAGTGGGAGAAAGAGCATCATCTTCAGACTCCTACGCTAAGATCAGACATGATTCTTGTGACTGCAGAGCTCCTCACTTTGGGATGATCATAATGGTGGTGGCAATAACAGTAGTGGTAGCAGTAGTTAGAGCAAGGGTAATGTGGTGGCTAGAGTCCCAGACTAGGAGCTGGGAGAAAGTTTAAATCCCTGCTTGTCCATGAAGCTCACTGGGTGGTGTTGGGGGCCGGTAACTACCTCTCAGCGTAGCCTACCTCACTGGGTTGTTGTGGGGATTAAATGAGGAGGAGAGCCACATACACCACCATGAACTCCTTGGAGAAGAATATGGGGAATAATTGCAATATATAAATATCAATTAATATAATAATAATTTACTAAAATACTCTGTGCATGTCTAAGATGCAGTTCTTTAAGAAAGGCAAGCCATGCCCAACCATCAGTACAGCAAACTTCTGCTATGTATCTCTGGCCATCTGTCAGGGATTCTTTAGTTATGATTCCTGCACTGCAAGGGGTAGGACTAGATGACCCTTGGGAGGTACCTACAACTCTATGATTCTTTTTTGAAAGAAAGAGAGAAGGAAATAAAAAGGCACCTATGAAAAAATGTGTCTTACTAATACTGAAGAGGAGCAGAACTTTCATGCAGAGGAATTCTTGGAGAGTGATTTGAAGCCGTCCAAACTCTTGGGAGAGATGCCGCATCTTGACGCACTGGCTGTACATTCTGGATTTGTGCATCCGGTACCTGGGAGGAGGAGGAGATAATTAGCAAATGCCAGCAGGAAAGTGAAAAGAGAATCAGTGAACAATTAGGCAAATTGATCTTTCTCTCTTGTTTTAAGCTTCAGGATGGATAAAAGAAAGGACTTCTTCACGTAGCACATAGTTAAACTGTGGAACTTGCTCCCACATTAGGCAGTGATAGCCACCAGCTTGGATGGCTTCAAAAGAGGATTAGGGAAATTCATGGAGGAGGAGAGGGCTATCAATGGCTACCAGCCAGAATGGCTGCACTCTGCCTTTACAGAGGCAGTACTGCTTCTGAATCCCAGTTGCTGGAAACTGCAGGAGGGGAGAGGGCTTTTGTGCTTGAATCCTGCTTGGTAGTTTCCCACAATGGGCATCTGGTTGTCCACTGTAAGAACAGGGTGCTGGACTAGACTGGCCACTGGCCTGATCCAGCAGGATCTTCTTAAAATAAATATCTGCTGCAATCTTAAGCTCAACCTGTCCTGGAATCAAGGAAGGAGAACGCTGCAAAACAGGAGGATGGAGGGAAGTTATTCTAAAGTGCTCATTACCTTCTTGATGCCTTGGAGAAAACATCACTCCCAAGAATATGCAATTATTAAAAAATGCAATACAATTATTTGGTGTGCAAGACAGGACACATTTCTAGATTACTTCCATCAGCACAAACCCATGATCCCTACTGAATGACCCCAGAAGACCTGCAAAGCCCTGTCTGGGTCTGCCTTTTGGTTGTTGCCTTCATGGGTTTCTACTTGTGCTGATGGAACAATCAGAGGACCAGGGTGTCCAATTCCTCCCACATTGTTTCAATTATTATTATTAATTTATAAAAGCATTTATGAACCGTTGTATCATAAAAATATATAACTGCAGTTTACAACAATGTAAAAGCATAAAATCACACAGTAAAATAATAAAAAGCTAAAAATAAGTTAAAACCAAAACAAGTCTCAACAATCCATTGTGGGATTGTTGCTTAGGCCTGGCAGGATAGATTTTTTTTCAGCAGGGATTTAAAAGTTGAAAACAGAAGGTGTCTGGTGAATCTTTAACAGCAGAGTATAACACTTGGAAATGACCCAAGATGCTCCTGCAATGATCTCACTGATTGAGCTGGGATATTGCAAGGATTCATGTGGTCCCTAAGGTTCCCTGGACCTAAGTTGTTCAGAGCTTTGTAAATCAACACAAGGACCTTGAACCTGGCTTGGTAGCAGATGGGCAGCCAGTGCACCTGTTTTAAAAATGGTGTCATGTGCTTTCAGCCAGAAGCTCCTGTCAGCAATCTGGCTGCAGCATTCTTTCCCAGCTGGGGCTTCCAATCCAGGCCCAAGGGAAGCCCCACATAGAATGTATTGCAGTAGTCCAGCCTCAAGGTTACCAACGCATGTACTACAGTGGTCAGACTGTCCCTGTGCACAAGAAGCTATAGTTTGTAAACCAGCTGAAGCTGGTAAAAGGCCCTCCCAGTCATAATAATAATAATAATAATAAACTTTTATTTATATCCCACCCTCCCCAGCTGAAGCCGGGCTCAGAGCAGCTAACAACAGTAAAAGTAACACAATTTACATAAAATCACAATCAATTAATTGAAATACATTCTAAAATTAATTCATTCTAAAATCAATTCAGAATCAAATTAATGGCAACCATTGGGCTACAGTTCTATGAGGATTACCGAAGGAGGGGGGTCAGACTGTGCCTTGGCCAAAGGCCTGGTAGAACAGCTCTGTCCTGCAGGCCCTGTGGAAAGATGTCAAGTCCCGTAGGGCCCTTGTCTCTTGTGACAGAGCCTTCCACCAGATCGTGGCCACAGCCGAAAAAGCCCTGGCTCTGGTCGAGGCCAGCCTAACCTCCCTGTGGCCTGGGATCTCCAAGATGTTTTTATTTGAAGACCGTAAGGTCCTCCATGGGACATACCAGGAGAGGCAGTCCCATAGGTACGAGGGTCCTCGGCCATATAGGGCTTTAAAGGTTAAAACCAGCACCTTAAACCTGATCCTGTACTCCACCGGGAGCCAGTGCAGCTGGTATAGCACCGGGTGAGGAGTCTCGCCGCGGCATTCTGCACCCACTGGAGTTTCCGGGTCAGTCTAAAGGGCAGCCCCACGTAGAGTGAGTTACAATAATCAAGTCTGGAGGTGACCGTCGCGTGGGTCACAGTGGCTAGGTCAGGGCAAGAGAGGTAAGGAGGACATAGAGGACACCGGGGGCTCTAGTGACTGAGATGTATGCAGGAGTACCCCCAAACTTGCTCCTTCAGAGGGAGGGGAACCCCACACTTAGAAGTCTACTGGGATGGGGTATTGTTTAGGGGATGTTGTTGGGGGAGGGATTTGCCTTTATTGATTTTTTGGTACCGTATTTTTCGCCCTATAGGATGCACTTTTTCCCCTCCAAAAATGAAGGGGAAATCTGTGTGCGTCCTATGGGGCGAATGCAGGCTTTCGCTGAAGCTTGGAGAGCGAGAGGGGTCGGTGCGCACCGACCCCTCTCGCTCTCCAGGCTTCAGGAAGCTATCAGCAAGCCTGGGGAGCCCGCGGGAGTTCCTGCAGGGCTCCCTAGGCTGCGGATAGCAGCCTGCTGCCCGGAGCGCGGGGTGCGCTGAAGCCGCGGCGGGGGGGGGGGATAATTTTTTTTCTTTATTCCCCCCCCCAAAAAAAAAAACAACAACTAGGTGCGTCCTATGGGCCAGTGCGTCCTATAGGGTGAAAAATACGGTATCTTTATTTCAGATGTTATGGTTTATGTGGGAATTGTTTCAATTTGTATTCTTTTTTACTTTGTTATTATTTATGACTACTTTTGTTACGCTCGTAATTATGTGTTTTTCATGTTGTAAGCTGCACCGAGCAAGGTTTTAATTGTGGAAAGGTGGCATACAAATAAAATTATGTATGCAGGTATGTATCACTAATCCAAATAGAGAATCTTGGATTTCAGAGAAGGCAGCAGAAGCCAACTTCTGGGAAAAGCACTCACCACTCTCAGTGTTTGGTTGCAGGGAGAGGCAAGATTTACAGCCTTCCAAATCAATTGCTCGGGCATTATTCACACAGGACTGGTGCCACAGTCAACTGCACTGTTTATATGATGCAACCCACTTTTATGAGTGACTTTGCACAAGTCTCACTCTCTTTCTCTCTCAAAAGATTCTCTGCCCTGCTTTGTTTTGAACTCCAAGGCCAAACTTTCCAGTTGTTCCTTTTATGTCTTGACTCCCTACTTTAGCATTCCAATCCCCTATAATAAGAAGAACATCCTTCTTTGGTGTCATTTCTAGAAGGTGTTGTAAGTCTTCATAGAATTGGTCAATTTCAGTTTCTTCAGAAACAAGAGGGCCTTCTTAAACGAGCAATGCAAAGAAATAGAGGAAAACAATAGAATGGTAAAAACCAGAGATCCGTTCAAGAAAATTGGAGATGTGAAAAGAACATTTTGTACAAAGATTACCATAATAAAGGACAAAAGCGGTAAGGACCTAACATAAGCAGAAGACATCAAGAAGAGGTGGCAAGAATACACAGAGGAATTATACCAGAAAGATATGGATGTCTCGTACACCCCACGCAGTGTGGTTGCTGACCTTGGGCCAGACATCCTGGAGAGTGAAGTCAAATGGGCCTTAGAAAGCACTGCTAATAACAAGGCCAGTGGAAGTGATGATATTCCAGCTGAACTATTCCAGCTGAACTATTTAAAATTTTAAAAGATAATGCTGTTAAGGTGCTACACTCAATATGCCAGCAAGTTTGGAAAACTCAGCAGTGGCCAGAGGATTGGAGAAGATCAGTCTACATCCCAGTCCCAAAGAAGGGCAGTGCCAAAGAATGCTCCAACTACCGCACAATTGCACTCATTTCACACGCTAGCAAGGTTATGCTTAAAATTCTACAAGGCAGGCTTCTGTGGACCAAGAAGTCCCAGAAGTACAAGCTGGATTTCGAAGGGGCAGAGGAACCAGAGACCAAATTGCAAACATGCGCTGGATTATGGAGAAAGCTAGAGAGTTCCAGAAAAACATCTACTTCTTCTTCATGGACTATGCAAAAGCCTTTGACTGTGTCGACCACAGCAAACTATTGACAAGTTCTTAAAGAAATGGGAGTGCCTGATCACCTGATCTGTCTCCTGAGAAATCTCTATGTGGGACAAGAAGCTACAGTTAGAACTGGATATGGAACAACTGATTGGTTCAAAATTGGGAAAGGAGTACGATAAGGCTGTTTATTGTTTCCCTGTTTATTTAACTTATATGCAGGATTCATCATGCGAAAGGCTGAGTTGGATGAATCCCAAGCTGAAATTAAGATTGCCGGAAGAAATATCAACAACCTCAGATATGCAGATGACACGACCTTGATGGCAGAAAGTGAGGAGGAATTAAAGAATCTTTTAATGAGGGTGAAAGAGGAGAGCGCAAAATATGGTCTGAAGCTCAACATCAAAAAAACGAAGATCATGGCCACTGGTCCCATCACCTCCTGGCAAATAGAAGGGGAAGAAATGGAGGCAGTGAGAGATTTTACTTTCTTGGGCTCCATGATCACTGCAGATGGTGACAGCAGTCAGGAAATTAAAAGACGCCTGCTTCTTGGGAGAAAAGCAATGAGAAACCTAGACAGCATCTTAAAAAGCAGAGGCATCACCTTGCCGACAAAGGTCCGTATATTAAAGCTATGGTTTTCCCAGTAGTGATGTACGGAAGTGAGAGCTGGACCATAAAGAAGGCTGGTCGCCAAAGAATTGATGCTTTAGAATTATGGTGCTGGAGGAGACTCTTGAGAGTCCCATGGACTACAAGAATATCAAACCTATCCATTCTTAAGGAAATCAGCCCTGAGTGCTCACTGGAAGGACAGATCCTGAAGCTGAGGCTCCAGTACTTTGGCCACCTCATGAGAAGAGAAGACTCCCTGGAAAAGACCCTGATGTTGGGAAAGATTGAGGGCACAAGGAGAAGGGGACGACAGAGGACGAGATGGTTGGACAGTGTTCTCGAAGCTACGAACATAAGTTTGACCAAGCTGTGGGAGGCAGTGGAAGACAGGAGTGCCTGGCGTGCTCTGGTCCATGGGGTCACGAAGAGTCGGACACGACTAAACAACTAAACAACAACAGCAGGTTAGATCTGGTGATATTGAACGGTTGTGCTGAAGGTGATAAGGATGGGCAATTTACTTTTATATCAAGCTTAGGAGCATCAACTATTGACTATATTGTAGTGTCATAATCTTTTGAATAGGGTGCTAGAGTGTAAAGTGGAGGATCACATAGAAGTGAGCACTTACCATGATGTCTATTCCTCGATGTAGAAAATGATATAATTTGCAACGCTGAACACGAATTTCCCTTAACTACTGACACAGAACTGGGATTTTCTAGTGGTCTGGACAATTGGATGAAGAAATTTCCAGGAAGGTGCACTCAGACAAATGCTTATCCATGTGAGACACCCTATTAAATACCTCCTCTCCTGAAACAAGAATAGTTTTGTTCCAGGATATGGTCTCTTACCTCCAGATACGTCTGAGTCAAAAAATGGTATTACGATGGTCTTCACAACCCAGTAAATCTAAATCCTGGTTTGATCAGGAATGTATTGCTATGAAATACACTCTGCTAGAAAAATACAAGATTTACTAATCTGCCTACACGTCTGACAGAGTGGTTCAAACTTAAGAAGAAATACAAATCTCTGATTAAAAAGAAGAAGAAGAAGAATCAGGCCCAAAAGGAAGCATGGCAATGCTTAATAAAACCCCATTGAGGTTTTATTAATATCCAGCCACCTTTTGGAGAGTAGTTGCAAAAGGCTGGCAAAGCACCCCATCTGAAGCGGAATATGCCATCCCAGCTGGGATCTGAGAAACACATTTTCAAACTCTATATGCAAGCAAACAACCATCCCGGTCACCTTTTCTGCCCTTGAGCAGAGCTGGCCCAGAATGGCCCAGTTACTATAGAGGACATGCATCAGTTTATTTTAAATCTCAAACAAATTAAAGCCCATGGGGTAGATAATATTCCTCCTGAGCTACTTAAAGCCAACATTGAATGGTGGACCCCAGTGCTAGCAGCCTTGTTTACTAGCATTGATCAATTGGCAATTATCCCTGAAGATTGGGGATTAGCAATTATCATACCATTATATAAGAAAGGGAATAGATGTGAACCATCAAATTATAGATCGATTAGTCTTTTAAGTATAATTAGTAAACTATACACTGCCCATCTCCGTAATAAATTAGAGGATTGGCTGGATCAGGAACACATTTTGACAGAAGTACAAGCAGGATTTAGGGTGGAACGGTCAGCCATAGATCAAGGGCTTGTGCTCCAACATCTTGTGGAAAAGTATGTCTCATAAAAGAAAGATCTCTTTATGCGGCTTTTATAGATTTTAAGTCCACCTCCGATCTTATACCCCAAGGCTATGGGAAAAACTAAGCTGCACAAACATAGACAGACACCTTTTTATTCTTATTCGTAGGTTGTATGAAAACACAAGGCTCTGGATTAGATGTGATCGGCAGGGACACTTAACTAAGAAGATCCAGACCCATAAAGGAGTAGTAATAATAATAATAATAATAATAATAATAATAATAATAATAATAATAATAATAATAATTTATTATTTATACCCCGCCCATCTGGCTGAGTTTCCCCAGCCATGGGGAGCAAGGATGTGACCATCTGCCAAAATTGGCAAATATGTCCCTTCTGGTCCTTCTATATGCTGATGATGCAGTTCTACTTTCTCTCTCCTGTGTGAGATTAAGACGACTATTAAGAACCTTAGCAGCCTATTGCAAAACTGAGCAAGTAATAATTAATTATACTAAGTCTAAAGTAATGGTGTTTTCCAAGAAAAGAAGAGGGACATAGATGACAGATTGACAGCCAACCCATTGAACAGGTAACGTTCTTTAAATATCTGGGCATAATCTTTCATGAAAGTAGCCCATGGCACAATCAAATTAAAAATGCAACTGTAAATGCCCCAAAGACTATCAAAGCAATCACAAGGTTCTTTTATGGGAAATGAGGTCAATTATGTCAGAGACCATGCTGAGGAGGGCTGCACCGAGGAGAAATGGTGAGAGCTTCCTCCTCCCCCTGCTCCTGTTCAGGATCCTGAATCTTCCCAGGAGCAGGAGGACAGTATAGATTTGGAACAGTGGTCTACAGAGGGACATAGTTCAGAAGGCAGAAGCTGGGAAGTACTAGGTGGGGAACAGCTAGGAGGAGAAGAACTGCGAGAGAGAGAGAGAGTTAACAGACCCACTGTTGCTGGAAACCGTTAATCTGCTCAGCCAAAGGTCAAGGACAGCAGATAAGGAAAGCAGTACAGAAAGCACAGTAGTTGCGAGATCAGGTTGCAGGACACGGTAGTGACGTGGGTGATTAGGGAGGAAGTGAGTGGAACCCTTAATTGGGAGCACCTTCATTACTAGGAATGGATTCTTTGTTCTCTCGCTGTGATCATTAAAATTTCTAACTGGTAAGAGACTCCTTTCTCTTTCTTCTGCTTATCTACTGCCAAAGGGATGGGTGGGTGGGAAGTCGAGTCCCTGAAGCCTGACAATATATCCCCGCAGCCACCCAGGTATTTACTGCAAATGTTATATCACAACTGATATATGGCTCCCAGGTGTCCAAAGATAAAAACACTGCTCCTATTGAAATTCTACAAACTAACTGCTGGGGATTCCATCCTTTGTGCCCAATGTAGCAGTTTGCCTGGAGACTGAATCCCAGATATGGATTTTGAAAATCTATTATTGGTTAAAATTGATTTCCTTCCCAGTAGGTTTGGCATCCCTAACTTTAATAGATACATGTCAAACAAAATGGAAATCCTTACTGCAAGAGAAACTGAGAAGCCTAGGGTTCAAACCTCAGGCTCTGATAACCTGTGGATATGAGAAAGCCAAATCCACAATTAAGCACCGAATCTGGGATGTTGAGCTGCAATGCCATGTGAGTGAAATAACGAGGTACCTAGAAATTAAAGATAATGGGAGTAAGAGCACAATCTGGGCTCCGTAACCCATCACAGGACATTCTTCAGCCGTAGTCCTGTGAAACACTGTGACCCACATCCGTAGATGAGAGCACACTTAGCAGAGTTCAGCAAAACACGCGGTTATGTCGGAAATGTAGCATCAGTCTTTATTTACAGCAAAATAAACAAAAGCATCATGATGAGCTGTAAGCTGTGTCTTCTCACACAGTCTCTCAGAAGAGAGTGAGAGAACAAAGAGTGGAAGTTCTCACAGACTTACTTCTGTTCCCATACTCACAGCAGTACAGAAAAGTAAACACAGGATCATATGATCCAGCAGTAGAGAATGAAATTACTAACATCCTCCCCCATTTCATGACATCATTGCTGCAGACTGAGCACATTTGCAGCTTATGTACAAATACATCCAGTTGTTCTTTGTTAACAACCTTTGACAACAAATCAGCAGAAATTTCTTTTCCTGGCATATAGGAGACATTTATGAGTCCTCTCTGGATACAATCCCTTGCATGACACAACTTGATCTGCAAGTATTTGGTTCTTTGCTTACACCCTTCAGAATTAAGCAAAGCTATGCATGATTTGTTGTCTTGATAAACCTGTATAGAACACGATACAATCACCCTCATGTCCTTACACAATTGCAATAACCATTCAACATCCATGAGTGCATATATCAGAGCATTAAGTTCAGCTTCACATGAACTTAAACTCACAGTAGTTTGCTTCTTGCATGACCAGTCAAACAAACAGTTGTTATACATATAACACACACCAGAAGTGCTTTTACCATCTATGGGATCACTTCCGAAACTAGCATCAGCATACATTTCTTTTCTTTTTTGAAAATATTTTTATTAAACAATTTCAACATAACATATCAGTCCAAATAATTAATTACATTATTTCCCCCCATCCCTCCCTCTCCCCCCCACCAAGGACTTCCCTCAGCTCTCCTCTTTGATTTCTTTGCACATATTGTTCTCTGCATGTTATAAAATTGTACATATCTGTTATGTACTGAGTTGAATAGGATCCAAAATGCAGCAGTCTGATTGGTCCTAGAACAATAGGATTCAGAATGCAGCAGTCTGATTGGTCCTAGAACAATGCAGCAGTATGATTGGTCCGCAGGAGCCACCCAATCCAGCTCCAGGTGGAAGTGAATCCGATTGGCCTACAGGAGAATCCCGGAATTAGCCAATCAAGTGCAGCCCATTGTGCAAATTATGTATATAAAGCAGATATTTTGGGGGAACTTTCATTCCTCCTCAGCACTATGAGCTGAATAAAGAGCATGAAATCCACTCTCGACTCAGAGTATATTTCAATATCCTTGCCTTATCTATCATGTGTTCAACTAATAAATTTGTGGATGTTTATTCAAAACCTGCCAAGGAGTCCAAGTCATTTTGTTGTCTTTTTAAATAATTTGTAAAAAGTTTCCATTCTTCCTTGAAGTCACAATTGTCCTTATTACGTAGTTTGTATGTCAATTTGGCCAATTTCGTATAGCTCATCAATTTTTCTTGCCACTGTTCTTTCGTTGGGATTTCCTCATTCTTCCATCCTTGTGCTAACAGGACTCTTGCCACTGTTGTAGCATACATCAATAAGTTCTTTATTTTTCTTGGCAGGTCTTGTCCTACAATCCCTAACAAAAATGCTTCTGGGTTTTTTTTTACAAATGTCATTTTTTTCCAATTCATTATATATCATTTCCCATTTTTTTTAAAACTTCTCTACATTCCCACCACATATGATAAAAAGTACCTTCTTTTTCTTTACATTTCCAACGTATGTTTGACCCAGTTTTGTACATTTTTGCTATTTATACTGGTGTGATATACCATCTGTACATCATTTTCATATAGTTTTCTTTCAAAAGAAAACATTCTGTAAATTTCAAATCTAGTTTCCACAACTTTTCACAATCCTCAAATTGTATATTATGTCCTATATCTTGTGCCCATTTGATCATGACTGATTTGACCTCCTCATCTTGTGTTTCCCATTCTAGCAGAATAATATATGCTTTCTTCAGCAGGTTCACTTCTTCTATAACTTCCTTTTGAAATCTGGAAGTTGTATAACCGAACCCTTTCTTAATATCTTCCTTATACATCTCATGTAATTGTCTGTAGCGTAACCAACTCTGAAAATGATCTTTAATTTCCTAATAATCTTTTAATTTCCATTTCCCTTCTTGATCCCTCAGCAAATCTCTATATGTAGGCCACTTCCCCTTTTTGCCAAGCGGTTTGAGTAACGAAGCTTCAATTGGTGATAACCACCAGGATGTTTTTTGTTCTATTAAATCTGTATACCTCTCCCACACCCTCATTAATGATCTCCGGATTATATGATTATAAAATCCTTTGTGCACTTTCCCTTTCCCATACCATAAGTATGCATGCCATCCAAATCTGTTGTCGTAACCTTCCAAATCTAACGCTTCTTCCTTTTCCAGTTTTATCCAGTCCCTAATCCACACCAAACATGCAGCCTCATAGTACAATTTAAGATCTGGGAGAGCAAAGCCGCCTCTTTCTTTTGTATCTGTAAGTATCTTATGTTTAATCCTTGGCCTTTTGCCCCCCCCCAACAAACTTGGAAATATCCTTTTGCCATCTCCCCCCTCCCAATAATCTTTATTAGTTTTTCAATTAGATACTCCACATACACATATTGTATTACATTTTACATTTATACTTGCTCTTCAGAGCTGACTTCCCTCCTTCCTCCTTCTGGTTTTTTATGTCACATATAATCTTATCGCATTATTTTCTTCCATTTTGTATATTGTTATTCATTTTCCATATTTGTCCATAGCGTATCCATAAATAAATCCTCATGTTTATACAATTCTTGTTGTCTGTTTGTATTCATTTACAACTACTGCTAGTTATATTAGTTTCTTATACATTTGCTTCTTATTATTTTCATTATCCATCACTTTTCTTAATCTTTCCCATTATGAGGTTTATTTCCAATTCTACTGGTTACACTATTTCATCTTATCTTTCCTATATACAACATAAAATTTTCCCATTCTTTTTGAAATGTTTCCTCGCCCTGTTGTCGAATTTTCCCTGTTAATTTGGCTATTTCTGCATATTCCATTACCTTCTGTCGCCATTCTTCTACTGTTGGTAATTGATGCTGTTTCTAAACCTTGGCTAGCAGTAACCTCGCCGCAGTTTCTGGTAGTTCTTAACTATATCTTCTCCTACCATTCCTAACAAGAATGCCTCTGGCTTTTTCAAAAACGTATATCTAAAGATCTTCTTTAGCTCATTGTATATATTTTCCCAGTACGTTTTTACCTTATCACATGACCACCACATGTGAAAGAAATTGCCTTCTTTCACCTCACATTTCCAGCAATTCTTGTTTCCTGTTTTGTATATCCTTAACAGTTTAGTTGGAGTGAGGTACCATCTGTACATCATTTTAAACAGATTTTCTTTTAACAAAGTACATGCTGTGAATTGTAGCCCAGTGTTCCATAGTTTTATCCACTTCTCATATTCAGTGTTATGGCCGACATACATTGCCCATTTAATCATGACGCTCTTGATTTCTTCGTCTTTTGTGTGCCATTCTAATAAAAACTCATAGACCTTTGACAAAATTTTTGTGTTGTTTTGTAATACTGCAGTTTCTAATATTGATTTGGTTTGTTCGAAACTTCTTGCTTTTTTATCTTTTGAGAAAATGTCATTCATTTGGTGATACTCCATCCAACTTGATAATTTATCTTTTAGTTCCTCGTAAGGCCTGATCTTTATTACATTATTTTCTTCTATCAATATGTCTCTGTACATTAGCCATTCTCCTTTCACATTTAATTTTTTCACTGAGAAGGCTTCTTGGGGTGACAGCCACCATGGTGTTTTCCTTTCAAACCACTCTCTATATCTCTTCCAAACTTCATACAATGATCTTTTTATAATATGATTTAGAAAGACTCTGTGTACTCTAACCTTGTCATACCAAAGGTACGCGTGCCACCTGTATCTATTTCCAAACCCCTCTAGATCTAATATGCCTGTGTTCTTCAAACTAAGCCATTCTTTTAACCATGTTATACAAGCGGCTTCATAATATATTTTAAGATCCGGTAAGAAGAAGCCTCCTCTTTCCTTTTTATCCGTCAGAAGTTTAAACTTTATTCTAGGTTTCTTCCCCTGCCATACAAACCTAGAAATCGTTTTTTGCCACTTATTGAATTGACCTAATCCAGTAACAATAGGGATAGTTTGGAATAAAAAAAGTATCTTAGGTAAGACACTCATCTTGATAACTGCTATCCTTCCCCCGAAGGACAGTTTCAATCTGTCCCATATTTCCAAATTTGTCTTTATTTCTTTCCATGTTGTTTTATAATTGTCCTTGAATAGGTTTGTGTTTTCCGGGGAGAGCCAGACCCCCAAATATTTTATTTTCTTTACCACTGTTATTTCCGTTTTACTTTGCAGCTGATCTGTTTGTTCCACATTCATATTTTTTACCATCATTTTTGTTTTACCCTTATTAATTTTCAATCCTGCCAACATTCCAAATTCTTCAATTACTTTTAATGCTTCTGCTGTCAAAGTTAAAGGTTCCTGTACTGTAAAGACTATATTGTTGGCGAAGGCTTTAACCTTATATTCGTTTTCGCCACACTTTATCCCTGTAATTCTTTCTGTCTCTCTTATATTTTTAAGTAATGCTTCCAGTATTGATATAAATAACAGAGGTGACAAAGGGCAACCCTGTCTTGTACCCTTTGTGATTTGAAAGCTCTCTGTTAATCCACTGTTTATTATAAGTTTCGCAGTTTGTTCTTTGTAAATTGCCTCTATACTCTTTAGAAAATTTGTGTCCAGGCCCATTATTTCTAGATTCTTTTTCATAAAGGACCAAGACACGTTGTCGAACGCCTTTTCTGCATCTATAAAAATTAATGCAGCTTGTTTATTTATTTTAGTTTCTAAATATTCAATTATATTTACTATATTTCGTATGTTATCTCTTAAATGCCGTCCTGGTAAAAAACCCGCCTGGCCTGGATGTATTTGTGACTCCATGATCTTTTTTAGCCTTTGCGTTAATATGTTTGCATACAATTTATAGTTGTTATTAAGCAGTGATGTTGGTCTAAAATTTTTTACATTTGTGAGATCTGTTCCTTGTTTAGGTATTAACGTAATGAACGGTTCTTCCCATGACTTTGGGATCTGCCCTTTTTTCGTTATATTATTCATTACTTCCTTTAATATAGGAGCTATTTGTTGGCTTAGTTTCTTATAGTATTTAATTGGTATGCCATCAGGCCCTGGAGCCTTTCCATTTTTCCCTTGTGTAATTGCATCTAAAATTTCTTCCTCTGAAATAGGTTTTTCTAATTGTTCTCTTTTTTCTTGCGAAATTTCCTTTAGTTTATGTTCCTCTAAATAAGTTCTTATTTTCTCCTCATTTTCCTTGGGTGCTTTATATAATTCTTTGTAAAATTTGTAAAAAAACTTTCCTTATTTCTTTGGGGTTATCTAGTATTTCGTTCTTGTATTTCATTCTATTTATAATGTTCTGTCTTTGTTGTTTGTTTGTTTTTTAGTTGCCAGGCCAACCACTTTCCTGTTTTATTTGCTGATTCAAAATTTTGTTGCTTTAGTAATTTAATTTTCCATTCCACTTCCTGGTTTATAATCATTAATAATTGCATTTGCAACAATTTAAGTACTTGTTTTGATTTTAAGTCCTCTGACTTCCTGACCAACTGTTTTTCTATATCTTTTATTTTATTTAGTATTTCTTCTTTATTCTTTTCCTTTTCCCTTTTAAGAATACAGTTCTGTTACAGGAAGAATCCTCGCACAACAGCCTTGCTTGCGTCCCACACCATATTGATGTCAGTACTTTTATTTAAGTTTAATTCAAAATATGAATTTATATGTTTTTTAGTTCTTTCTAATATCTCTGTATTGTCTAGCAGGTTGTCATCCATTCTCCACCTTCCTATTGCTAAATCTTTACTCCATTCCATTACAGTGGCATTATGGTCAGACAGCGTCTTTGGTAATATTTCTTAAGCAGCTGGTGGCATTTTAAGTTTTTCTTTTTTCCCCCTTTTTGCTTTGTTGGGGGGTGGGTGGGTGGGATGGATATCTGGTTGGGGATTAATTTTAGTATAACTATTCTGTTTTTGTTTTTTGTTGTTTTATTGTATAGTTTGCGTTTTGTTTTTAAGGGGCGGGATCAGGGCTGCCTGGGAGTGGGCCCCAGCTAATAGAATAGGTGGGGCAAGTTCCACGAGGGGGGGTGCACGGGACATCCGATCTCAGTGATCATAGGCAGGAGGAGGAGTTATGCTAAGACCAGACCATGTCATTATCGAGGAAGCAGGCTTAGTCGTTGTTTGAAGACTATCCCTGCCTCCAAGTCTGGTCTTGATCGGATAGATACTGGAATCAACAAGGGAAACCCACATGACCGGAAGGAGTTGCTGTGTAATGCTAGGTCAATGATTAATAAGACCACTGCCATCCATGACTTGATCACGGATGGAGGACTTGACCTGGCATGTGTAACAGAGACTTGGTTGGATGAAGCAGATGGGCCTGTCATTGCCACTGCTTGTCCACCAGGTTTCTCTTACGCACAGCGACCCAGGTCATGTGGGTGGGGAGGGGGGTTGCAGTGATTTTTAGGAAGTCACTAGCTTGCATCAGGCATCCTACTGGGAAGACCCAGTTCTCTGACTGCATGTTCTGGAAGCTGGGCAATAGGGGCAGTACAGAATTCCTTTTGGTGTACCAACCTCCCTGCTGCACCAAGGATTCCCTGCCCGAGCTGCTTCAGGTCGTGGCAGATGTTCTCCTGGAGACACCTAGTTTGGTTGTCTTAGGGGATTTTAACATCCATGCCGACACGAACTTACAAGGGGCTGCTTGGGACTTCGTGGAAAGCATGGCCTCCATGGGGCTGACCCTGAATAAGTTTGGCCCAACTCATAGTCACGGACATATCTTAGACCTGGTGTTCACCGCTAGTGACGTGGGTGATCTGACACTAAGTAAAAGTGAAACAAAAGAAGTGCCATGGTCAGATCACTTCCTGGTGCAACTGGACTTCTCCGCAACCCTTCCCCTCTGTAGGGAGGTGGGACCAATTCGGATGGTCCGCCCCCACCACTTAATGGATCCAAATGGTTTCCAGAGAATGGTAGGGGATGCTTTATCCCATGTTGATGGCATTTCAGCTGATTCCCTGGTGGCCCGCTGGAATACGGAGTTAACCAGGGCTATCGACTGTCTGGCTCCGAAGCGCCCTCTCCGATTGCATGGAGCCTGGACAGCCCCATGGTTTTCTTCGGAGCTGAGGGCAAGGAAACAATCGCTGAGACGGCTAGAGCATCGGTGGCAGAAAACTCATTCAGAATCGGACCGGAGACGGGTTAGAGCTCAACATCGAGCCTACCCAGCGGTGATAGCCTCTACTGACCGCCTCTATTGCATCTGCAGAAAAAAGTAGCAGGAGACTTTTTCAGGTGGTTCGCAATTTAACGGAACCACCTTTACCACCGGGGCCTTATAAAGACCCCAAGATCTCCTGCAATGATTTTGCAAAGTTTTTTGCAGATAAAATCGCTCATATTCGGAAGGAGGTAGACACCACTGTGAGAGCAGGGCCGGGCCGGGAGAGTGCTGGAGCCCTGTCTGGTCAAGTTGCATGGAATCAATTTCAATCCGTTACCCCCGAGGATGTGGACAGGCTGCTTGGACGCGTGAAACCAACTACCTGTCTCCTTGATCCTTTCCCATCCAGGCTAATAAAAGCAAGCCGGGAAGGGCTGGGCGATGGGCTCTGCGGGGTGGTGAATGTTTCCCTCTGTGAGGGAGCCTTCCCAGACCCGCTGAAAGAGGCGGTCATTAAACCGCTATTTTAAAAGACACCTTTAGACCCGGCCAGTATGACCAACTATCGCCCAGTCTCAAATCTTCCATTCTTGGGCAAGGTGATTGAGCGTGTGGTTGCTGAACAACTCCAGGAACGCCTGGTGGATGCGGACCATTTGGATCCCTAATCACGGGACTGAAACTGCCTTGGTCGCGTTGGTTGATGATCTCCGGCGGGCTAGGGACAAAGATGAGAGCTGTTTGTGGGGCCAGTGTGGTGTAGTGGTTAAGAGCGGTAGTCTCGTAATCTGGGGAACCGGGTTCGCGTCTCCGCTCCTCCACATGCAGCTGCTGGGTGACCTTGGGTCAGTCACACTTCTTTGAAGTCTCTCAGCCCCACTCACCTCACAGAGTGTTTGTTGTGGGGGAGGAAGGGAAAGGAGAATGTTAGCCGCTTTGAGACTCCTTAAAAGGGAGTGAAAGGCGGGATATCAAATCCAAACTCTTCTACTCTTCTTCTTCTTGTTTCCTAGTTCTGCTGGATCTCTCAGCGGCCTTTGATACAATTGACCATAAAATCCTTCTGGACCGTCTAGAGGAGCTGGGAGCTGGGGGCACTGTTATACAGTGGTTCCGCTCCTTCCTCCTAGGCCGTGTCCAGAAAGTGGTGTTGGGGGATTAGTGTTCAGACCCCTGGGCCCTCACTTGTGGGGTGCCTCAGGGTTCCGTCCTCTCCCCCATGCTTTTTAACATCTATATGAAGCCACTGGGAGAGATCATCAGGGGGTTTGGACTGGGTGTCCATCAATATGCAGATGATACCCAGCTCTACCTCTCTTTCAAATCAGAACCAGTGAAGGCGGTGAACGTCCTGTGTGAGTGCCTGGAGGCGGTTGGAGGATGGATGGTGGCTAATGGATTGAGGTTGAATCCTGACAAGACAGAAGTACTGTTTTGGGGGGACAGGGGGCGGGCTGGTGTGGAGGACTCCCTGGTCCTCAGTGGGGTAACTGTGCCCCTGAAGGACCAGGTGCACAGCCTGGGAGTCATTTTGGACTCACAGCTGTCCATGGAGGCGCAGGTCAATTCTGTATCCAGGGCAGCTGTCTACCAGCTCCACCTGGTACGCAGGCTGAAACCCTACCTGCTCGCAGACTGTCTTGCCAGAGTGGTGCATGCTCTAGTTATCTCCCGCTTGGACTACTGCAATACACTCTATCCGAGGCTACCTTTGAAGGTGACCCGGAAACTACAACTAATCCAGAATGCGGCAGCTAGACTGGCGACGGCTGCCGAGACCACATAACACCGGTCTTGAAAGACCTACGTTGGCTCCCAGTACGTTTCCAAGCACAATTCAAAGTGTTGGTGTTTACTTTTAAAGCCCTAAACGGCCTCGGCCCAGTATACCTGAAGGAGCGTCTCCACCCCCATCGTTCTGCCTGGACGCTGAGGTCCAGCGCTGAGGCCCTTCTGGCGGTTCCCTCATTGCAAGAAGCAAAGCTACAGGGGACCAGGCAGAGGGCCTTCTCAGTAGTGGTGCCTGCCCTGTGGATCGCCCTCCCATCAGATGTCAAAGAGATAAATAACTACCTAACATTTAGAAGACATCTGAAGGCAGCCCTGTTCAGGGAAGTTTTTAATGTGTGACATTCTAATGTATTTTTAATCTTTGTTGGAAGCCGCCCAGAGTGGCTGGGGAAACCCAGCCAAATGGGAAGGGTACAAATAATAAATTATTATTATTATTATTATTATTATTATTATTATTATTATTTGAATATTTGTTGCGCACTATATTTATTTTTAACATATATAACCACTCCCTTTTTTGCACATCCGAAGATATGAATTCATCCCCCAATTTTTTATTCCTTAAGACTCTATTATGTTTCCGTGTTACATGCGTTTCTTGCAAACAAATTATGTCTGCACTTCTTTTGTTAACTAATGTCCAATTTTGTTCCTTTTGCCTTTATTGTTCATGCCATTAACATTCCATGATATTGCTTTAATTGTCATTTTTATTTATTTAATTAAATATATTTTTATTTTGTTATTTATGTTTAAATATCTCCCTCTCCTCCCTCTTGTTCTTTCTTGTCCTCTTCACTTTCCTGTTCACCTCCCTCTATCTTCCCCAACTCCTTATATCTGTTACGAAAAAGGAGCAATGCTGCAGCTGAGTGCTCCAGATGGCTGGAAAGCCAAACAGGATGTTGATGTTTTGGGACTGTACCGTGGGAACAAGGGACAGTCTAGTCTGTGCACTGAGCACCGGATGTTAGCTCAGAGTGTCACATGACCCTGTACTGGAAGTACATGGGAGGAGTTTTTTCTCTCTCTGCTGTTGATGTTAAGAGAGTGCAGACACGTTTTCTCTGAAATGCTGGAAAGACAGAAATAAAGGCATGTAAATACATTTCTGTCTGTCTCTCTCCCCTCCCTGGGAATGAGGGGGGAGGAATGGTGTGTTCTTCTCACGTTTCAGGAGGATCGCCGAGATCTCGCCTTGTCTTGCCGGGAGCTGCTGACGGGGGAGATCAACAAGGAATCCAAGCCGGGCACCTGGAGAGTGGCCAATTCCTCTGACTAAGGCTTGAATTCCGACAATATCTTCTCCCAAATTTCTGCATTTCTTCAACTGCCTTAATTCTGAATTTCTTATCTTTGTAGTAGAATGACACACCTTCTGGGTATTCCCATCTAAACCTTATTTTGTTAGCATTTAAATTTTTGGTTAGCTCTTTATAAACACTTCTCTTGCGCAAGAAACGGTTCAGAATGTCCTTAAACACCACAACTGTTTTCCCATCTGTAATCAGTTGTTTTTCTCGACTTTTCCTCAAAATAGTATTCCTTACCTCTGTTGAGCTAAAAATTGCTAAACAATCTCCTGGTTATTTTTTTTGTCTTGCTTGTAACAAGGTGACTTTTATTCTGAATGCATTTGTCACCATATAGTCTAAGTCCTCCACCTTCATTTCTAACAGTTTCGCAATTTCTGAAATTAGCCTCTCTCTCACATTCTCCCCCTCCATTTGTGGAAGGCCTCGGAATTTCGAATTCAGCGCTTTTTGGTTCATTTCCAGGAATGCTAGATTGTCTAATGTGTTCTCCTGAACTTTCGAAAGTTCTTCTATTTGCCCTTTCATTTTCTCTCCTTTTTTATTTTCTCTCATTTCTTTCTGCATTTCTTTTGATTTTTCTTCCATTGTTTGAATTTTAACTTTCAGTTCTTTCATTTGTCCCGATAAAACTGTTGCCACTTCCTCTAGCTTCTCCCCTATGTTCTTTTTGCTATCTTTTACTTCACTCCTAATCTCTCTTATTTCTGCTAATATTTTTGCAAGGTCACCTTCCCCTTCTATTTTAGCTTTAGATGTCCTTCTCTCTCCTGGTGTTGTTATTTTTGCTGTCTTACTCATGTTTCTTTAAGATATTATTTTATTCTAGGGTGCACTTTCTTAGATCTCCACTGGGGGGGTCTTTTAACCAATTTATTTTCCCCGCTGTTCCCCCTTCCACTAGAAGGTGTCTCTTTCTCCTTTACTTTCTTTTTTTTTTTGGTCTACAATGGCTATCTTGTTTTCCCTCTCCTGAGAGATATGTTCAGATCAAATATACAATCAGATACCCAACATATACACAATGTCCATCAATCCACAATCCCACAATCCCATCAACCCCTCACGCTCCCCGTTTCCCCACCTATACCCGCCAAAGCAGTTTTTCTTCTCCTTTTTTGCTTATTTGAAGTAAGTTGTTAAAAGTCTCTTCCTCTGTGTTCTTTTTGTTTCCTCAATTCTCCCCCTCTTATTCAGTTCTCAGCAGAACCCATCATTAACACAGCAGACAATAGAGATAAGGGTGTGACCTCTGAGGTTCTTCAGCGTGGAGAGTAGCATAGAGGAGTGTTGAAATAATTCAATTTTATGTTACTTTGCAGACACTAACAAGAGAGTGAGAGGAAAGAAAGCAGCACTAACAATATCTTAAAAGACTTCCTCTCTGCCCTCTATCTTGTCCATAGTTCAAAGCCTTCTTGATAGCTCAAAGCCTTCATTAGCGTCTTTGTAGTGTTTTCAACAGTCCTATAGATACAAAAAGTCCTTCCACTTGATACTGTTTCCCAAATGGCATTCCAAAGGTGTCTCAGTAATAGATACAAAGTTCTGACTTTCTCTTGAGTGTACTAAATTCCACGGGCATTTGAAACATTGTCTTATCTCACACATATAAGTTTGTTTTTTCTACCTTTTATATATGTCTCTTTTGAGGAGCAGAGACTTCTTCCCGTTCTTATTTACTCAGTAGATTCTCTAATATGCTGATTCACTCCTAACGCTTTTATCCTGCGCCATTTTCTCCACCAGCAGCAGGTAGGATTTCCTTAACTTCTGCCAGGTGCGGGACATATAGCACGTTCTTTATGGTCGTATTGAGGCTTTTAAGGAAAATCGTTCCTTGTCCCTTGATCTTCAAAAGACCACCATCAGCTTGATGAATCGTGCCTTCTTGCTCCTCGAGCTCAATAAACAGGCTTCTATCTTTGGACAGGTGCCGGGTGGCTCCTGAATCGATGACAAAAGATGACTGCACACGCTGACTTGAACAACATGTGATCAAAGCCTTGGGTTGGGGGGTCCCTGGGACTTGCCTCCCCCTCCTCCTCTGGAGCTGCGCTTGGCCTTAGGGCGCTTTTTGCAAAACTTCTGCAAATGTCCCACTTCTCTGGCCACCACAGAGCCAGTGTGGTGGTGTGGTTAAGAGCGGTAGTCTCGTAATCTGGGGAACCGGGTTCACGTCTCCGCTCCTCCACATGCAGCTGCTGGGTGACCTTGGGCCAGTCACACTTCTTTGAAGTCTCTCAGCCCCACTCACCTCACAGAGTGTTTGTTGTGGGGGAGGAAGGGAAAGGAGAATGTTAGCCGCTTTGAGACTCCTTAAAAGGGAGTGAAAGACGGGATATCAAATCCAAACTCTTCTTTTTCTTCTTCTCTGCAGTTGAAGAAGCGCTGTGGCTTTAAGGCTGTAGCGGCCTCTAAACTCTGGGCTGGAGCTGGAGGCTTGGGAGTGTTGCCAGCCATTCCTTGGCTGTGATTAACAGCCATTCGCTGATCCATCTCATTAAGCAAAACTCCCCCCACATGATCAATTGTCAGCTGGGCTGCAGGGAGAATGGACAGCTGCGCTGAGATGGAATCAAAGCTTTCATCTAAGCTATTGATCACCAGATAACAGAAAGCGGCTTCAGAGAGATCCACTCCCCGTTTTCTAAGCTCCTCCCTCAGGAATTTCAGCTGTGTCAAATGGGCCTGCAAGTCTCCACCGGGCTTTAACTGCATCCGGCATAACTTCTTGAAGAAGATTACTGAAGATTACTGAAGAGCGGGCAGCGGTATGGAGATGAATATCTCTCAGGGCATCCCACACGTCCCTTGCAGACTGCTTACCTTGAAGGTTGATTAATTGGGCATCAGAGACTCCCAACGTGATCGTGCCTCTAGCCCTCTGATCTGCGGCAGTCCAGGCATCCATTAGCTGTTGTGGCACAGCATTGGATATTACATGCCAAAGCCTCTCCCTCTGTAATAAGGCTTCCATCCTTACACTCCATGCTGCGTAATTAGTAGCATCAAGGAGAAGAAATGCAAAAATGCCCGTCTGTCTCTGTGCACCTTCCATTTCGGCTTTTCACTCCAGCCAGCAAATGGACTTCCAGTGCAGCAGATTTACGGCCTGCAAACTCCTCTGGAGCAGCCTAATTAGCAAAGCTTGGCAATAAAATAAACAGATTTGCCTCTGAAGTAGCTGGACTCGAGCCACATTCAAACATGTTGCCATCAATCACTGGAACCGAAAGCACAACATTCCTGGTGCTCATAAGCCAATAGCACAACAATCTGGGCCCAGGACCGATAAGAGCACATTCTTGTCTCCGTAACCCATCACAGGACATTCTTCAGCCGTAGTCCTGCGAAACATTGTGACCCACATCCATAGATGAGAGCACACTTAGCAGAGTTCAGCGAAACACGTGGTTGTGTCGGAAATGTAGCATTAGAGTCTCTATTTACAGCAAAATAAACAAAAACATCATGACGAGCTGTAAGCTGTGTCTTCTCGCACAGACAGTCTCTCAGAAGAGAGTGAGAGAACAAAGAGCGGAAGTTCTTACAGACTTGCTTCCGTTGCCATACTCACAACAGTACAGAAAAGTAAACACAGGATCATATGATCCAGCAGGGGAGAATGAAATTACTAACAGGAAGGGGGTTTACTCCAGTGAGGTATTTATCCAAGCTAGAAATACCCCAATTTAGAAGATATTTTACCCTTGCCAGTTGCAATGTCCTACCATCTGCAATTTTGCAGGGAAGATTTGAAGGTAAACCAGATTCAGAGCGAATATGCCCATGTGCTTTGAAGGAAGTTGAAACTATTACTCATGTCCTACTATACTGTCTTTATTATAGGGTCATACATTCCATATTTATCACTCCATTATGCAGTGAACTCCAAGTAGATCTGATGACGACTACCTAAAATATATAATAGAGGACAGGGAACCAAAGATTACCTTAAAAGTGGCTAAATTTTGTGCTACTGCTATAAAACTAAGGAGACAAGCTCTGAATGAATCTAGTGGCCAATGTCTTAACATGCACATTTTAAATTAGTGGTTAAGGTTTTAACCTATTTATTAATTGTTTTATATCTACATTACTTACTGTGTTTTAGCTTATGGATTTTAATTTTTACCTATTTATATTTATGTGTTTTTTATTGTTGTATATGTCCGTATTTGTGGTCTGTGACCATAATCAATCAATTCAAATTCAAATTTTGGCCAGGGAGTTGTTGATATCCTGCCTTGTCCCAAGGCAGCGGCAGGCAGCCCCTCCCCAGCAGCACCCTGGCAGCCTCTCCAAGTGTCCCTATTTTCCAGGGATAGTCCTGGATTTACAGAAGCCGTCCCAGTGGGAGGGATCTAAGGAAACCGATGTGGTTGCATAAGGAGCTTAAAGATGAGCTGAGAGTTTAGAAGGGAATGTATAAGAAATGGAAGAAAGGGGAAATCACAAAGGAGGAGTATACAAGAGTAGCCAACAGTTTCAGGGGGAAAGTCAGGCTGGCAAAAGCTCAGAATGAGCTCAGGCTTTCAAGAGAGATTAAAAATAATAACAAATGTTTCTTCGGCTATGTCCAAAGTAAGAGGAAGAACATGCAAGTGGTAGGTCTTCTGCATGGAGAAGAAGAACTGCTATTGGGTGACAGAGAGAAGGCGGAATTACTTAACACCTACAGTACTTCGCCTCTGTCGTCACCCAAAAGGAAAGTGATGCCCAGCCTGGGGATAACAGAATAAATGTTGTAAGGAGGGAGCTGCAGCCCAAGATAGGAAACAAACAAACAAACAAACAAACAAATTATTTATACCTCGCTCATCTGGCTGGGTTTCCCCAGCCACTCTGGACGGCTCCCAACAGAATATTAAAAACACAATAAAACCTCAAACATAAAAAACTTCCCTAAACAGGGCTGGTTTCAGATGTCTTCTAAAAGTCAGATAGTTGTTTATTTCTTCAACATCTGATGGGAGGGCATTACACAGGGCGGGCGCCACTACCAAGAAGGCCCTCTGCCTGGTTCCCTGTAACCTCACTTCTAGCAGTGAGGGAACCACCAGAAGGCCCTCGGAGTTGGAACTCAGTGTCCTGGCTGAACGATATGGGTGGAGACGCTCCTTCAGTTATAATGAGCAGAGGCCATTTAGGGCTTTAAAGGTCAACACCAACATTTTGAATTGTGCTCGGAAATGTACTGGAGGCCAAAGTAGGTCTTTCAGGACCAATGTTATATGGTCTCAGCGGCCACTCCCAGTCACCAGTCTAGCTGCCTATCAGGCAGCAGAGGAACCAACCCCCAGAGCAGGTTGCCAGGAACAGATAAGACAAGGACATGTTTCTTACCGTCTGCTTTTTATTCAATATTCACAGAGAGAGGCTTGGGAATGCAGCCTCTTGGAATAATGGTGTTGCCCCGAGTGACTCTCCACCCCCTTTTCTCCCACTTCTTCATTCATCACCTTCTCCCCTACGTGTGGTGCTGAGGGCCCTTTGCTCTACTACTTTCAAGGCTCGCCGGGTTCTGGGAGAGGTGGGGTCTGGAATGCTTTCTAAAGACACTGTCAGTCAGGTGTTGCCCTCCTGGTGCTTCCTCTTTCTGTTCCTCCTCTCCCATTATTTCCCAGCTTTTCCCCTCATCTGCCTCTGAGCTGTGATCTCCCACAAACCCCTGTTGTGATTTTGAACTGTCTTCTTCTTCTCTCTGGGCAGGGCGGGTGGCGCTGTGGGTAAAACCTCAACGCCTAGGACTTGCTGATCGCATGGTTGGCGGTTCGAATCCCCGCGGCGGGGTGCGCTTCCATCGTTCGGTCCCAGCGCCTGCCAACCTAGCAGTTCGAAAGCACCTCCGGGTGCAAGTCGATAAATAGGGACCGCTTACCAGCGGGAAGGTAAACGGCATTCCGTGTGCTGCGCTGGCTCGCCAGATGCAGCTTGTCACGCTGGCCACGTGACCCAGAAGTGTCTGCGGACAGCGCTGGCTCCCGGCCTATAGAGTGAGATGAGCGCACAACCCTAGAGTCTGGCAAGACTCAAACCCTTCCTGCAACTAGCAGCGCTTCAAAGTTTTCATTGACTTCTCCTCAGTCTTTGATTTAATAGACAGGGAACAGCTGTGGAACAAACTGGCCCGATCAAACATCAACAAAAGGATTATCTGGCTTATCCAACAATTACACCGTGATAGCTACTGTACATGCAAGTGAGACTGGGCCTACAAGGCACCCTCTTACGGGAAATCCCGATTAAAAGAGGTCTTAAGCAAGGTTGCATAGTGGCAGCTTTCCTATTTAACTTTTGTATCAACAACCTCATCCCTGAGATGGCACCCCCTTCCTTCTTCTATCCCTCTCTTGGCAATCGTAAAGTGTCCATTTTGCTTTGTGCTGATGACCTAGTAGTAGTAATAATAATAATAATAATAATAATAATAATAATAATAATAATAATAATAATAATTTCCCCAGCTACTCTAGGTGGCTTCCAACTGAATATTAAAAACAGTACAGCATCAGACATTAAAAATTTCCCTACAGAGAACTGCCTTCAGTTGTCTTTTAAAAGTAAAATAGTTGTTTATTGCCTTGACATCTGCTGGGAGGGCGTTCCACAGGGCAGGCACCACTACCGAGAAGGCCCTCTGTCTGGTTCCCTGTAACCTTACTTCTCGCAATGAGGGAACCGCCAGAAGGCCCTCGGCGCTGGATCTCAGTGTCCGGGCTGAACGATGGGGGTGGAGACGCTCCTTCAGGTATACAGGACTGAGGCCGTTTAGGGCTTTAAAGGTCAGCACCAACACTTTGAATTGTGCTCGGAAACGTACTGGGAGCCAATGCAGATCTCTCAGAACCGGTGTTATGTGGTCCCGGCGGCCACTCCCAGTCACCAGTCTAGCTGCCGCATTCTGGATTAATTGCAGTTTCCGGGTCACCTTCAAAGGTAGCCCCACGTAGAGCGTGTTGCAGTAGTCCAAGCGGGAGATAACTACAGCATGCACCACTCTGGCAAGACAGTCTGCGGGCAGGTAGGGTCTTAGCCTGTGTACCAGGTGGAGCTGGTAGACAGCTGCCCTGGACACAGAATTAACCTGTGCCTCCATGGACAGCTGTGAGTCCAAAATGACTCCCAGGCTGCGCACCTGGTCCTTCAGGGGCACAGTTACCCCATTGAGGACCAGGGAATCCCCCACAACCGCCCGCCCCCTGTCCCCCCAAAACAGTACTTCTGTCTTGTCAGGATTCAACCTCAATCTGTTAACCGCCATCCGTCCTCCAACCGCCTCCAGGCACTCACACAGGACGTTCACCGCCTTCACTGGTTCTGATTTAAAGAAGAGGTAGAGCTGGGTGTCATCTGCATACTGATGAACACCCAGCCCAAACCCCCTGATGGTCTCTCCCAGAGGCTTCATATAGATGTTAAAATGCATGGGGGAGAGGACGGAACCCTGAGGCACCCCACAAGTGAGAGCCCAGGGGTCTGAACACTCATCCCCCAACACCACTTTCTGGACACGGCCCAGGAGAAAGGAGCGGAACCGCAGTATAACAGTGCCCCCAGCTCCCAGCCCCTCTAGACGGTCCAGAAGGATGTTATGGTCAATGGTGTCAAAGGCCGCTGAGAGATCCAGCAGAACTAGGAAACAGCTCTCACCTTTGTCCCTAGCCCGCCGGAGATCATCAACCAGCGCGACCAAGGCAGTTTCAGTCCCATGGTGAGGCCTGAATCCCGATTGGAAGGGATCCAAATGGTCCGCATCCTCCAGGCGTGCTTGGAGTTGTTTGGCAACCACCCGCTCAATCACCTTGCTCTCCCTGAACAAAACTGCACTTAGAAGGATGCTGGTCAAATTTGGCCAACTGTGTAAAAAATAACAGCTAAAAGTTAATTATGCCAAAACTAAGGTTGCCGTATTCAGTAAGAGGGTTACCAAGTCCAAGTGGACATTAGATGGTCAACCCTCAAGCAAGTATATAGATTTAAATACCTAGGATTACTTATGGATGTAAAGCTTTCATGGAAACCCCATCTGGATGCAACCAAGTTATTATCTGCCCCCTCTACTGGACAGCTATACAGGTTCTTCCATTCAAAGGGAAGGAAGTTAATCAATCCAGCTATCAAGATCTATATTGTGTCAAAGTTCATTGCACAAATGCTTTATGGGGTTGAGATCTGGGGAAGTGGAATCAAATCTGAAATAGATGTCCAACAAAACAAATTCGTGAGGCAGATATTGGGGCTTCCACCGGGGACAGCAGCAGCTCACCTCAGAGCCAAGTTGGGTCTCCCCTCAATTACAGCCAGAATCGATCTAGCCTATCTCAGATACTGGTGCAGACTAAATGCCATTGAGGACCATATCCTTACCAAGCTCTTTCGATTAGAGCAACTAAGGACAGGTGGCTGGGTGCAAAAGTGTCAGAATAAGATTAGGGTTTACAATCTCCAAATGGAGAAATATTTGGCCCTTAGTTCACGTGACCTCAGAAATTGGATCTTTGACCAGCATGCCAACCAAGACAGAGCATCCATTATAGCTGCCTCTGAGACTAGAGACAGGTTTCATAAAAGTGGAGGGTAGATTGTGGGTGACCATACTCAACTACTGGCTCAGACTATCTTTATTTCCCCTTGGCCTTGCCCCACTAACTATGAATGATGATTTTCAATCCACATTGTTGTCTTCTTCTTCTTTGGTAATCAAAGATTGTCTTCCATAAACACTGTTTTAACAATGAGTCCGTAAGTGACTGTGGAGGCCAATTCTGGATCCACACGTCCTTCTTCAGTGGGGACATTGGTTTCTGGGTGTGGATTTTCCAAGTGTGTCTTCCTCTTAGCACGTTTCTCCACTGCGTCCTGAGTTCAAGTGTCTTCAAAGTCCATGACACCTTTGGTAAAGGCTGTTCTCCAATTGGAGCGCTCGCAGCCAAGTATTTCCCGATTGTAGGTGTTTATACTACATTTTTAAAAATTTGCCTTGAGACAGTCTTTATATCTCTTTTGTTGACCACCAGCATTACACTTTCCAAAATCTGGGAGAGAGAAGAGATCCCAGCAGACTTTAGGGATGCCAAAATTATCAATCTCTTTTAAAAAGGTGCCAGAACTGATTGCGGAAATTATCGACGCAGCTCTCTATTAGCTGTGGCTGGCAAAATTATTGCAATTCACATGGAAACAGGCAGTGGCAACTAAAATCTCATCCCTGGGCTTCTCTCCAGGTCTTCTACTCAGCATGGGATATGAACAGGCCAAAGTTCCCATAAAACAACATGTTGCAGAAACTGAGCACCAATTGGGACTAGCCAGGACCCCAACTTTCATTGCCAATGAATCCATCAGGTACTCTGCCTCCACCATGGCATATCTAACTAATCTCAGTGTCTCTAAGCATCAGAGGGCCTTTACCCTGGCACAATGTCACGTCCTCCCCTCGGCTGTCATTGAAGGTTGATATAGGAAGATTGCTTACTTGGAGAGACAATGCCCCTGTGATTCTGGACAAATAGAAACAATAGAGCATGTGATTCTCCACTACCTATATCAGTGGTGGCGAACCTTGGCACTCCAGATGTTTTGGAACTACAACTCCCATCATCCCTAGCTAACAGGACCAGTGGTCAGGGATGATGGGAGTTGTAGTTCCAAAACATCTGGAGTGCCAAGGTTCACAACCACTGGCCTATATTATAGAGACATTCATATTAGCCTCATCTCCCTCCTACTCCCTAAGTAGGGACAATTATTTTTATTTTTAATTTTTTTTATTAAATATTTTCTTGTTTTACAGAAGTAAGTGTGATGTCTCTCATATTTTTTCCATGTAACATTTTTACAAATCCGTTTCATTTGTTGAGACATTAGGGGGAGAAGAAAAAAAAAGAAGGGGTGGAGGGAGGGAAGATGGGTGGGGGTGGGGTCGGGTGGCGATGTTTCTGTTATGTATGTAGGGTTTGGTGTTGTAGGGTTTGGTGTCAGAGTTGCTTGTGCTGTTCACTTGTGTTCCTTTGGTGGTGAGAGAGGTTGGGGTTGGCCTAGGGTGTGGTTGTTTGTTTGTGATTGGCTGTGGTGATCTTTGTTTTCGCGTGTGAGTGGGGTGGGTGGGTGTTTTGGATCAGGTTAGCCATATTGATTTATATGCCGTTGGTGGATTATTGTCGTTGTCTTGTTGGGTTGTGTATGTGATAAAGGGGAGCCATACCAGGGTAAAGGCGTCTTCTTCTGTTTGTCCCCGTGTCAGTTTCAGTTTATTGGTTAATTTTTCTAGTAGGGCTGTTTCCCATACTATTTGGTACCATTGGTGGCTGTTTTCCAGAATAGTTGGATTTTGGGGCACTCCCACCACATGTGGAGGTATGTGCCTGTGGAGGTGCACCCTCTCCAGCATTTTGGTGAGGTTCCTGGGTGTATTAGTGCTAGTTTTCTTGGTGTTAGGTACCACCTGTAGGTGAGTTTCAAAGTGAGTTATTTTCTTTTCGTTGATATGGATTTAAAGGGGGGTTTAGACCACATTCTGGTCCACTGAGTGGGGTTAATCTCATAGCCTATGTCATTCTCCCATTGTTTTTTGATTGCGTCTAGGGGGTTTGTGGGATTTTGGAGTAGTATTTTGTATATTGTGGATACCGTCCCTTTACCGTTTCCCTTTGTTGTTAGGAGGAGGTTTTCGAAGGTTGTCGGGGGCTTAGTTGCTGCTGATTTTACTGTTGGGTTGTTGAAGAGGGCATGTAGTTGATGTTGTGTTAACCAGGGCATTTGGGTGTCTTCTAGTTTGTCTTGTATTTCTTGTGTTGACAAAGGTTTGTTATTTTTATAAAAGTCTATTAGGCGATATAAGCCTTTGGTTCGCCAGGTTTTTATCTGGTTGTTTTGTGCTGCATGGTGGAATAATGGGTGGTACGCCAGGGGGATTAGTGGGGATGGGGTTGGGGATAGTTTGCCTATTTCTGTTTTCCATGCTTTGAGCATGGTCTGTGTGTACCTGTTAAGTGTTGTGGGAATTTTCTTTAGTTTGTTTGGGAGGAGTGGGTATGCTGTAGCGCAGGTGTTTTCAATTGTGTCCCTCTCTAGGTGTACCCATCGTTTTGTCTCATCTTCGAGTATATATGGGATTATATGGCGTATTTGGTTGGCAATGTAATATGCTTCTATGTTGGGGATTCCCCATCCTCCTTCTGAGGTGGGGAGGTGCAGGTATTTGGAACTTATTCTTGGTTTTTTATGTGAGAAGATAAAAGAGTGTAGTTTTCTCTGCCAACTGCGGAGTTGGGTTGAGGGGATCCAGATTGGGAGGGTTTGGAATAGGTAGGTTAGTTTTGGGAGGGTGATCATTTTGATCATGGCTATTTTGTCTGAGAGAGTGAAATTCATGTTATTGCATCTCTTTAGGTCTTTGTTAATTTGTCGCCACGGGGGCTTGTAGTTGTGGAGGTACAATTTATTGAGGTTTCTGGTTATTTGTACCCCTAGGTATCTGAACTTGGTGTGGCAAAGTTTTATTTTGGTGACCTTAGTGAGTTCTTTTTGGATGTGAGGAGGGGTGTTGAAGCACATAGCTTCTGACTTTGTAAAACTGACCTGTAGGCCCGACACCTTTGCAAATATGTTGAGTTCTCTGATTAGGGAGGCTGCTGTGCTTATGGGGTCTGGTGTTGTGACCATTAGGTCGTCTGCAAAGAGCCCTAATTTATAGGTTCTGCCTTTTATTTCCACTCCTTTGATGTCTGTGGCTGCTCGGATTCGGATTGCTAAGGGTTCCAGAGCCAGGATAAATAAGAAGGGAGACAGTGGGCACCCTTGTTTCGTGCCTCTTTCGATAGCTATAGTATTAGAATCCATATTGTTAGTTCTGCATTTTGCTGGGGCTTGGGAGTATATTTGTTTGAGGATTTGTAGGAAGTTGGGGCCAAATTTCATGTTAGTTAGTACTGCTAATATGTATTTCCACTCTAAGCAATCAAAGGCTTTGAGGATGTCTAGGGACATAATTGTCAATGGGAGTTTAGTTGCCTTGCTGTGTTCAATCAGGTTCAGTAGTTTCCTGATGGGGTCTGTTATATAGTGGCCAGGGACAAAGCCAGTCTGGTCTGGGGCTATTGACTTGTGTAGGAAGATTTTTAGGCGGTTGGCCAAGATTGATGTGAATATCTTGTAGTCTTGGTTTATTAATGAGATTGGGCGGTATGATTCTACTTTGAGGCTGTCTTTTAGTGGTTTGGGGATGGAGACTATTTTGGAGTGGGTCCAGGTTTTGGGGATGGGCCCCCCTTTTATGATGTCGTTGAATAGGCAGGTCATGTAGGGCATCAAGGGTTCTTTGAATTTCCTATAGAATTCTGCTGTGAAGCCGTCTGGGCCTAGGGCTTTGTGTGATTTCAGGTTTTTGAGGACCGTATCTATTTCCTCTGGGGTGATGGGACTGTCCATGAATTCCTGTTCCTCATCAGTTAGGGTAGGGATGGTCAGTCCTGCTAGAAATTTTCTGATTTCCTTCTCTGGTGGGTTATGGGAGGTGTATAGGTTGGAGTAGAATTCTGCAAATTCTGAGGTTATTTCTTTGGGGGAGAATGTTATGTTGCCATCTTTTTTGGTGATGCAGTGTATTCTTGTTTTGAGTGCTTTCTTCCTACATCTATTTGCTAGTAATCTGGAGTTTTTCCTTCCATATTCATGTTAGTTTCTGTTTCTCACTGAGCAGCTGCTTGCAAGTCACAGGACTGTGTTTACATTCCACAGTCCAGATACTATTGGAGTTCTCACGGGAAAGGGAGACGGGATGTGACGTTACTGGTTTCCTGTTTCCTTTGTTCTGTTGTTTCCTTAGTTCAGTTGCTCTCTGCTTCTCACAGAGAGGAGATGTGTTTTTCTTTGCACTCTGTATAGCTTAGTAATAAAGTATAGCAATGTAGCATCATACCTATCTCATCCTTCCGTTGTGGACTTTGTTGTTTTAATGCTCTGCTGGGCTCAAAGGAAGATGAGCCATATCAGCTCAGACGACCGGAGCTGAAATTTCTAATATTTTTGGTTATGGACTCCAGAAGGACGGAATCCAGAATGACGGACGACAGAGGAAGGAATGAAGTTTATCTTCTCTGCGTGTCAAGAGGATGGATGAGAGGTATGTGCTCTTGCCCCGGGAAGCCTGCCAGTCCCTAATTAATGGCAATAAGGGGTGGACTTTGAACTCTTTGCCAAGCACTAACTGGCAGCGGCAAAAAGAGAAGGCAGACAGAGCTTGCTTTAAAGACACAAGATGGCCAGTCCAAGAGTATCAGAGGCTCTTGAGAATGCTTTTGGAATTCCAAAGCTCAATAAATCTAATTATCAAAACTGGGTTCAATATGCAGAGGCTCTGCTAAGAAAAGAGGGTCTGTTTAATGTGATAACAGACACCCCCCCAGCTCCTGTAACTGATGAATGGAAAGCTAAGGATTCGAAAGCAAGGGGAACTCTGGTGCTGATTGTGTCCCCTGAAGAGCTATGTCTTTTGCATGACAAGGCCTCAGCCAAATAAATGTGGGACAGTTTGCAAGAGTCACATTTAAGAACAGAGGCTGGTGCTTCTTTGTTCTTTTATGCCAAGTTGCATGATATGGCACTTGTTGAAGGAGCAGATGTGCGTGCTCACCTCATGGAAATGCAGAATCTCAGGCATGAGTTGCAACAGCGTGGAATCACCTTTCCAGAGGCTGTGTATTCCTTCAAGATGCTACATTCTTTGGGTTCGAGTTGGGAAGTGATTGCCAGCCAGCTTGCTGTTTTGCCTACTGCTCAGCTAACGGTAGCGCATGTTACTGCTGTGGTGTTGAATGAAGCGGATCGCCGTAGTGCTAGCTGCATCACTAAGGGGGAGTCCTCACAGACGTCATCCCAGAATGCAGTGGAACCACTAGGTGGCGCCAAAGCTTTGAAGGCAGTGAAATGCTACTCGTGTGGATGTCTAGGCCACGTGAAAAGGGAATGCAAACATCCAAAGGCCAAGGCAACAGAGCAGCGCAGCGAAAGCTCAACGCGCAGAAAAGGCAAAGGCAAAGGTCCGAAGTCTAGGACAATGCAAAACAAGGCAATGGTCTCACACTTCACTCCAAAGGTCCAGAAGACGTCTAGATCTTTCTTCATCGTTGACTCGGGAGCGACCAGACACATTTGTCGGGAGAAACATCTCTTCGTGTCCTTTACTCCGCAGGAAGGTGCGATTCACCAGGTGGATGACCACACGATCTCCAGTCAAGGCTAATGAACGGTTGTTCTTCACAGTTTGGATGCATCGATACGCAACGTTCTTTTTGTTCCAGATGCTGCACACAATCTACTGAGTGTTTCGCAGCTGACTGAACAGGACATAGACGTTTCCTTCAAGAAGAGGAAGTGCACCATCACCAAGAAAGATGACTTTGTACTGCATGCTGATTATATTGATCGTTTGTTTGTATTGCATTATGATGATTCTGTTGATGTTGTGCAGGATGAAACTTGTTGTATTGCAGGTACTAACAAGGTTTTGCATGTAGGATGTATTCATGATTATCACCGGAAATTTGGTCATTTACACTTCAAGGCAGTTTCCAAAATGCCTGCCTTAGTTGAAGGTATGACTATTAAACCCTGCAGGTACCACATGAAGTGTAAGGCATGCGCAGCAAACAAGGTCAAAATGGCTGCAAAAGGTAAGGTGTCTAGTAGACAAGCTACAGAACCACACCAGGTAGTGCATGCTGATCTCGTTGGTCCATTATCACCCTCTTTGGGTGGAGCCAGGTACTTCATGGTCCTCATTGATTCATTTTCCAGGTATATTCATGTGTTCAATCTCAAGCAGAAATCAGAAGTGTTTCCGAGGTTCAAGGAATTCTGTGCTTGGTTGGAAAATGTGCATTGTAAACAGGTGAAGTGTCTTTTTACAGATCGCGGGGGAGAATTCACTTCTCAGCAGTTTGAAGCTTTTCTGACTGAGAAAGGAATTCAACATGATTTGTCTAGTCCTCGTTCTCCATGGATGAATGGACTTTGTGAGAGGGCAAGCCATACATTGCTTCAAGGCTTGAAAACCTTGCTGCATGATGCCAATCTTCCAGACAGTTATTGGGCAGAAGTGCTCGGCTGTTTTGTTTACACTTATAATGGCAGATTATCATCACTGATTGGTTGTACCCCCTATGAAAAGATGTTTGGCAAGAAACCATACATCAAGCACATGAGAATTTTTGGTTCTGTCATGTGGGTTCACACACCACAAAGCTCCAAGTTAGGCAAACGTGGTTTGCATGGTATCTTTCTAGGGTATCAGAAAGGTTCTTACAGAGTAATGATGACTGAATGATGACTAATGATGACGGAAAATTGCTGATGTGTTAAGCAAACTAAACCTGATGGATGCTAACCCTGTAGACACACCAATGACAACAGGTTATCAGGTAGATGACACTGAAGAAGCATTTTCTGACACTACACTGTACAGAGGTGTGCTAGGCAAACTAAACTTCATTGCCAGGTGTCCAAGACCTGACATTGCAGTTAGCTGTAATTTGCTAAGAAGACAAGTCAACAATCCTACTGTTAAGTATTGGAAAGCTCTGAAATGCATAGCACGCTATTTGAAAGGCACTATGCATTACAGACTGAAATTTAACAATCAGAAGTCTGGTGGTCTTGAAATATTTGCAGATGCAAGTTTTGGAAGTGACACTACAGACAGGAAAAGCACGTCTGGAGTTTGCTACATGTACAACCAGGGTCTATTTGATTGGTCGTGCAAGAAGCAAGAAGCTTAAGTTCTTGTGAAGCTGAACTGAATGCACTGTCTTATTCACTTGTGGATTGTGAATGGTTGTTACAGTTGTGCAAAGACATGAGAATTCCTGTCAAATGTCCAATCCAGGTTTATCAGGACAACAAAGCATGTTTGGCTTTGTTGACTTCTGAAGGTTGTAAGCAAAGCACGAAGCACTTGCAATTGAAGCTGCAACATGCTAGAGAATGTGTTCAGAAAGGACTTGTAACGGTGTCCTACATGCCAGGTAATGAAATTTCTGCTTATTTATTGCCCAAGGTTGTTCCAAGGGATCAACACTGTACCTATGTACAGAAATTGGGTTTGTACTGAGATTGTACTGACACGCTGCCCAGTGGTGTTCACAGAAAGGGGGAGGATGTTAGTTTCTGTTTCTCACTGAGCAGCTGCTTGCAAGTCACAGGACTGTGTTTACATTCCACAGTCCAGATACTATTGGAGTTCTCATGGGAAAGGGAGACGGGATGTGACGTTACTGGTTTCCTGTTTCCTTTGTTTTGTCGTTTCCTTAGTTCAGTTGCTCTCTGCTTCTCACAGAGAGGAGATGTGTTTTTCTTTGCTCTCTGTATAGCTTAGTAATAAAGTATAGCAATGTAGCATCATACCTATCTCATCCTTCCGTTGTGGACTTTGTTGTTTTAATGCTCTGCTGGGCTCAAAGGAAGATGAGCCATATCAGCTCGGACGACCGAAGCTGAAATTTCTAATAATTCATAGAAACATTGTTTAGAGTATAGAATGCTGATCATTGTTTTGTTGATTTCTAGGGAGTCTAGTTCTCTCCTTTTTTTGTTCTATAAGTTTGAGGAGTTTTTTAGATCCTGTTTGTTTGTAGTGTGATGAGAGGGCTGTGATGTCTTGCTCTATTTTGCTAATTTTTGAGGAGGTTTGTTTTTTAAGGAATGCTTTCTCTTTTATGCAAGCTCCTCTGGTGACCGCTTTCTTTTTTTTTTTTTATAATATATTTATTAAAGTTTTCAAATAAAGCATATATTAGATAAGCACTTATCATTGTCCATTTAACATCTCTCAATTGTTACATGGGACTCCCCCACACCTCCCGCATACACTTACATCATTATTAAATTAATTTCAAACAAATTATCATTTAACTCATCTTAATTAATAATCTTAATTTGGTTTGACATATAATTCAGCCTTAAATCTAATTTAATGGTAGACAATTGTCTGCACTGGCATCCAATTCAGCACTCAGCCAAATTACAATATTTTTGTAAATAAATCTTAAATTTCCTCCAGTCTTCTTCCATCCTTTCTTCTCCCTGGTCTCGAATTCTGCCGGTCATCTCGGCTAATTGCATATAGTCCATCAGTTGCATCTGCCATTCTTCCACAGTGGGCAGCTCCTGAGTTTTCCAATTCTTGGCAATTAATATTCTTGCTGCTGTTGTTGCGTACAAAAAGAATGTTCTGTCCTCTTTTAACACACTCTGGCCGACAATACCCAGGAGAAAGGCCTCTGATTTCTTAGTAAAGGTGTATTTAAACACCTTTTTTAATTCATTATATATCTTCTCCCAAAAGGCCTTCACTCTAGGGCAGGTCCACCAGAGGTGAAAAAATGTTCCTTCATTTTCCTTACATTTCCAACATTTGCTATCAGACGAATGGTATATTTTAGCCAGTTTAACAGGGGTCATGTACCATCTATACATCATTTTCATCACATTTTCCTTCAACGCATTACATGCAGTGAAGTTCAGCCCAGAGGTCCACAACCTTTCCCAATCTTCAAACATAATATTATACCCAATATCCTGCGCCCATTTTATCATTGTTGATTTTACCATTTCGTCATGTGTGTTCCATTTCAGCAGCAAGTTATACATTCTTGAAAGTACCTTAGTCTTAGGTTCTAACAGTTCAGTTTCTAACTTTGACTTTTCCACTTGGAATCCTAGCTTTTTGTCATTTTTAAACACTTCTTTAATCTGAGCATAGTGTAACCAGTCTCGCACTTTGTCTCTCATCTTTTCTAAACTCTGCAATTTCCAGTTGTCACCATCCTTTTCTATTATCTCCCAATATTTTGGCCAGTTGGCCTCCATATTGGCTCTTTTCCGAGCCTTAGCCTCCAGGGGTGACAGCCACCTCGGAGTTTTATTCTCCAGTAAGTCTTTATATTTTGTCCAGACATTAAAAACTGATTTTCTGACAATATGGTTCTTGAAGGCCTTATTTATCTTAGCTTTATCATACCATAAATATGCATGCCATCCAAACGCATTATTAAAACCTTCCAAATCCAAGACATCCGTATCTTCAAGAAGTAACCAATCTTTTAACCAGCAGAAAGCTGCAGCTTCATAATACAACTTTAAATCTGGCAGGGCAAAGCCCCCTCTTTCTTTCGCATCTGTTAATATTTTAAATTTGATTCTGGGCTTTTTGCCCTGCCAGACAAATTTAGAAATATCTTTCTGCCACTTCCGGAAGCACTCTGTCTTGTCTACAATCTGCAGTGTCTGAAACAAAAATAACATTTTTGGCAATACATTCATCTTGATGGCAGCTATTCGGCCTAACAAAGAAAGTTTTAGTCTTGACCAACTATCCAAGTCTCTCTTAATCTCTGACCAACATTTTTCATAATTATCTTTAAATAAACTCAGATTTTTTGCTGTTATGTTTACCCCTAGGTATTTAACTTTTTTAACCACATTTAGTTCTGTCTCTTTCTGAAGCTGTTCCAACTCAATATCTGTCATGTTTTTCCCCAAAACTTTAGTTTTTTGCTTATTTAACTTAAATCCTGCCACTCGACCAAAGTTTTGAATCAGTTGTAGTACTCTTTTCAAACTAGACTCCGGCTCCTGTAATGTCAGAACTAGGTCATCTGCAAAAGCTTTAAGTTTATATTGTTTCGCTCCGACCTGAATCCCTTCCACCAACCGGTCCCCCCTAATCATATTCAGGAGCACTTCCAGAACCGAAATAAACAGTAATGGGGAAATCGGGCAGCCTTGTCGTGTACCTTTTTCAATTTTAAACTCTTCTGTAACCACATTGTTAACTATCAGTTTAGCCTTTTGTTCTGAATATATTGCCTCAATCCCGTTCTCAAACCCCCGTCCCACTCCCATTTCTTTTAAATTCCCCTTCATAAATTTCCAAGAAATGTTGTCAAAGGCTTTCTCCGCATCTATAAAAATTAAAACTGCTTTAGTGTTTATGTTTGTTTGTAAAAGTTCCAATATGTCTATGATGTTCCTTGTGTTGGTAAACATATGTCTGCCCGGGAGAAAGCCTGCCTGGTCTTTATGGATTATCTCACTTAAAACTTTCTTAAATCTTCGTGCCAAAACATCTGCAAATATTTTGTAATCCACATTTAAAAGGGAGATGGGACGGTAATTCTTAAGTTGTGTCTTTTCAGTTTCTGACTTTGGAATCAATGTGATAAATGCTTCTTTCCACGATTCAGGCGCCTTCTTCCCCTCCATTATTTCATTACTGACCTCCAACAAAGGTTGTATCAAATAATCCTTCAATGTCTTATAGTAGTTAGAGGTCAGTCCATCTGGCCCTGGTGATTTGCCCTGTTTCAGACTCAGGATGGCCTGTTCAATCTCTTGTCGTGTTATTTTGCCATTTAAAATTGTTCTATTTTCTTCTGACAGCTTTGCTAATCCATTTCTCTCCAAAAATTGTGTAATCTCTATTTCATCTTGTGGCCCTTGAGTATATAACTTTTTAAAATACCTCTGGAAGCACTTTCTAATCTCTCCCGGGTTCTGAATGTTCCTTCCTTCAACCTCTAAGTTTGTTACTGTATTTAATCTTTGTCTCCTTTTCAACTGCCAAGCTAGCAGTTTCCCACATTTATTTGCCGATTCAAAAGTTTTTTGTTTCATTGTTTTAATCTTCCATTCTATTTCCTGATTTATCAGCTTGGAATATTGCGCCTGATAAAGTTTGATTTCTCTCAGAATCGGTTGGGACTTCGGGTTAGATCTTAACTTCTTCTCCAACTCTTTGATACTTTCCAGAATTTTATCTTTCTTTTCATTTTGCAGTCTTTTCTTTAAGGAATTCTGTTGAATCAAGAACCCTCTCATCACAGCTTTACTTGCATCCCAGATAGTTCTTTTTTCCACCGTAGTGTTCAAATTAATCTCAAAATAGTCCTTTAAGGTTTTTTGGGCCTTCTTTACAATTCTTTGATCTCTAAACAGGCCATCATTCATCTTCCATCTAAAGGAGCCGATTGGGATCAATGTCATATCCATTCTCAAGGCGTTATGGTCGGAGCATGTTTTGGGGCAGATTTCCACCTTCCTCACCTTAGGTGCCAGACTTCTAGTTATCCATATTTGGTCGATTCGTGTCCAAGTCAGTTGAGCTTCAGAAAAGAATGTTCCTTCTCTTCCCAGGGGGTTTCTAACTCTCCAGATGTCAACCCAGTCCATATTGTCAGTCATTTCAAAAAAGGTCTTAGGTAGTCTTCCCTCTTTAGTAATGTTCTGGTTCTGTGACTTATCCATATTTGTTGATACGACCCCGTTCATGTCCCCCATCATGATGACGTTGTTGTAATCCAGATAATCCAGCATGATCTCGTGCAACTTCTTATAAAAATCCGATTTTCCTTCATTTGGAGCATAAATTCCTAATATCAAAATTTTTTCTCCTTGATACTGTACTTCTATTGCGAGGATTCTTCCACTTTCATCTTTAAAGAGAAATTTTGGTGAAAGGCTCTCTTTTGCATAGATCACTACACCTCTCTTTTTAACTGTATCCGATGATATAAATTCTTGACCAAGCCTTTTATTTATTAACACCTTTCTATGGAGCCTAATCACATGTGTTTCTTGTAAGCATATAATGTCCAATTGTTCCTTTTTTAAAATATGAAAAATTTTAGACCTTTTTTCGGGACTGTTACAGCCATTTATGTTCCAACTCAAAAGCTGCAGAGACATCCTGGATAGGTCTGGTTATTCTTTCTGGGGTGGTACCTTGTTCTCCGGTCCTTGAGGATCCGAGGGGGCGGGCTCCCCTGGAAGTTCTGGCGCTGGCAATCCAAGTCCTTTGTGGAGGTCTTCTCCGTGTGCTCCCAAAAACTTGTCTCTATCTTCCACTGTTTTGATTTTGATCTTTCTCCCTCTGTAGGTAAAGGATAATCCTTGTGGAAACTCCCACCTGAAGATAATTGCGTTGCTTCTCAACAGTCTTGCCACTTCCGTGTAGTTAGATCTAAGGTCCAGCAACTGCTTAGGAATGTCCTTGTAGATTTCAATTCTCTTGCCCAAAATGTCTAGTGACTTTTCGTAGTGCAGGCCCAAAATCTTGTCCCTTTCCTCCTTTGATCTCAGTGTTATCAAACAATCTCTGGGCTTCTCTGTCCTTCTGACTCTGCCAAGCCTGAAAGCAGATACAATTTTAAAGTCTTTTTCCTCTAACTTCCAAAACTTGGCAAATTCCTTAGTTAGAAATTCAATAAAATTATCTTCTTCCACCTCTGGTATTGACCGTATCCTCAAGTTGGTCTCCCTGTTTCGCAGTTCTGTCATCAAAAAGTAAATCTGATGTTCTCCAACTTGTTTGCTGAGTGGTCTTACTTCTTTCTCAAGTTCTTCCAATCTTTGACTAGTATCTTCAGCCAGTTTACGATTTTCACCTACAGCCTCCTTTAATTCTCCAATAGACTGGGCATTCTGTGCAACTTGTCCAGTCAGCTTATTCAAGCTTTCTGTGTTCTGTTCAATTTTAGCTGTATGCAAATCAGCCTTCTTGTCCAGAGCCTCCAGTTTCTCCAAAATTTTCTCCAAGACAGAGCTACTTGTCCCTGAAGCCATATCTCCCAGGTGCAGCTCCTCTGTCTCTCCCTCCCCTGCCTGTATTAGGGAGGCCGCCTCTATGTCTGGAGGCAAAGTGGAAGGCAAGGCCGGCACAGAAGATCTACGCTGTGAGGCTGCAGATAAAGTTAGAGTTGTTTGTTTAGTCCTTCCTCTTCTCCTTGCGCCACTCATTCCAAAGTTATCTGTAATCCAAGGTCAATCCAAGTTGTTCCCATGAGAAAGCAGAGTCCCAGATGCAATAGTCAAACAGAGGCCGGGAAAGGGAAAGTAAAACAAAGTCACTGCTGTAAGTCCAAAATCCTCTAGAGGGAGCTTAATGCGTCTTCAGGGAAAAGATCAAATCCAAGTTAAACTTATAAATTTAAATCCATGTCTATCGCCTCCACAATGTATTATTTTTAGCAGAGTAAAACTTAAAGCAAAACAGTGTTTCTTACAGTGCCTTGACTGCAACAGTTTCAAAGTATCCAGTTCCAACTCAGAATGTTTCAAAACCTGAATTCAATGTATCCAAAGTTGCAAACTGGTGCTCATCCAGGCAGCTCCAGCACCAGAGATTCTTATTTATTTTATAATCCACTGGTGCCACAGAAGAAGGATATCAGTGCACCCCGAATATGACCAGCAAAAGTCAATAGCTCAAAGTCTTTCACTCAGAAAACTGCTTTAACAGGGTGCCAGCATTTAGTTAACGCATAACTTTTTGTCTCCACTCCTCCTGCTCTTTGCTTAAAGTTCAGTATAGCGGGAGATGGGCTTCCTGCTTATCCTCACTCCGTTTTCAGCCAGATTTCAACTTTTAAAAAAAGTTTTAAAAGTTTCATAAAGTTCTCAAAAAGTTTCAGAAAGTTGACAAAAGTTTCAGAAAGTTTTCAATGTCCAAATTTACTCACGGGTTGTAGTTTCCAAAGTTCAGAAAAGTTGCAGGAAGAAAGGACAGCGCTGACCGGCAACAGCAATGCGGCTTCACTTCGCTGTTTGCGCAACGACCCACAGCGCCGCTACCCCCTCCGCGATCCGGAGCCCCTTACGGGGTCCCTTCAACGTTTTGGGGGCTGCTTCTGGCGCCCGCCGGGTCCCGAGACCACAGGCTTCTGCCACCTGTGGTTTTCCTGAATGGGTCTCCGCTTCGCCGTAGCGGACGACCCGTTTACAGCGGAGCTCCCTTCTCCTTACTCGGAGAAGGCAGCCATTACCGGTCGCGCCGCCTCCGGAAGTTTGGTGACCGCTTTCATTGCGTCCCTTAGGAGAGGAGTTGTTATATTGTCTACATCGTTTTCCCTGAAGTAGTTTTGGAGAGTTTTTGTGAGACTCTCTCTAATTTGTTTGTTTGTAGTTAGGATGGGACTGAAGGACCATGATGGGGTGGTTTGTGTTCCTTCTCCTATTTTAACGGTGACTTCTACTGGGGCATGATCTCGCACAGGACAATTCTATACCTCCCTGCTGCTTTCAGATACCAACCCTGCTACAACATTAAACGTTGCCAGGTTCTGCATAGCAGCGTTCAAAATTCGTTGGATGATGACCTGTGCCACAAACTAGATTTAATGAACACTCATATCAGAGTGTTTTGTAAATTGATAGCCATAGCCTTTTATAGACTAACCTTTCATGCTCATCCACATCTGTTTAATGCTCCTAACCCTTCTTTTTTATTCTTTTAGCTTCTTATAGTCTTTTATACATACCTTCTGTTTTAATAATCTTAGCTTTCCAAAACGATTTAGATTTTAAATGATTGTTCTCCATCCTACTTATGCTGGTCTATGACCATAATAAAGATTTGACTGATTATGGGGGGCCACTAGGGGCGCATTGGATGATGGCCGACAATACCATCTCTCCGACCCACACGGGGTAATTAAGAGGCTGTTATGGGAGTAGGCAGCCTCCCTTGTTGCCCCAAGGAAATGGGGAACACTGCCCTTGCCTGCTGTGCCCATAAATCTCCCCCTAATTCGAAAGAAGGGGGTGAGGGCCCTAGGCAGAATGCCCCCGTGTGGACCTCGGCTCTCCTGGACGCTGTCTCTGATCGCGCACTAGCTGCAGCAATTTGGAATAATTAATTACAAAAGAAGCAAATGCACATATTTCAAGTGATGAAGGGGAGTGAAGTCTGCTAATTTAAGTGACCTCTGCGAAAGAAGACGACGGGTTGGAGAAACAGGAATATTTTACGATGAAGATACACCAAAGGCTGGGTATGTTGACAACGGGACTGAATGGGGGACGGGACCTTTTTTACTTTCCTTCTATGTGATTTACAAGAACCCCTCCTCATTAGAATCGTCGGTTGAACTGACCCAAGCAGGATGATTAAGGTCTGTGTGGAGATAAACTTTAACCAAAAGTATGCTTTATGGAGATCGAGAAGCAATAAGAGCTTTTGGAATGGCGCAGCAATTAATTCAGAGTCGCCATCTTGCCAAAGGATTTATAGCCGGGAGGAGGAACGGACCTGTTTTCAGACTGCATTCCTGGTGAATCTCCTCAGAGGTTTTGAGTAAGGAGGCAGATTGGTGAAGATTAATGACGGTAAGACTGTTTTGATGTATGGAAGTGATGTTATATGGAAAACGTCTGGATATGGCTACTGGATAAAAAAAAAAGAATATTCACGCAGGATTACAAACTGTTCTAACCAGCTTGTGGAGACTATCAGAGGTCACAAAGAGAAAGGAAAAATATATGAAAATAACAACAAGAGATGTGGAAAAACAATAAGAAAGGACTGGATAGTATTGTGAACATCATAAGGTTAGATTTGTGGACATTAAAACAGCAGTAAGAAGCAAGAAGTTGATTGGATCCCCTTCGGAACTTGAAATATGGGTACCCCAACAAAAATTTAAAATTCGGCTGTGTAATTTGGAATTTATGTAATTTGGTTTGATTTGATGTGATTGGTCGGTTAATAAAAAATTATTCTTAAAGAAAGAAGAAGATTTGACTGATTATAGCTGCCCGTTACTCTACTTGGTACCCCCAAATTAAGATCAACCAGGTTCCTTCAGATGGAGGATGAATGACACCTTATTCAGAGATCAAGAGGTTATCAAGAAGGCCCAAAAAACTTTGAGAGACTATTTTGAGATAAATTTGAATACTACGGTTGAAAAAAGAACAATCTGGGACGCAAGCAAAGCGGTCATGAGAGGGTTTATGATCCAATAGAATGCAATAAAGAAAAGAACTCAAAATGAGAAAAAAGATAAAATTTTGGGGAAAATAAAAGAGGGAGAGAAGAAACTAAGAGTGAAACCAAAATTGCAAGAGATTCTGAGAGAAATCAAGTTATATCAAGTACAATATATGAAAATGATAAATCAGGAAGTGGAATGGAAAATTAAGCAGATGAGACAAAAGTCATTTGAATCGGCTAACAAATGTGGGAAACTGCTAGCATGGCAGATGAAGAAAAGACAGAAACTAAATACTATCACAAATTTGGAGGTAAATGGAAAGATCATACAGAATCCATTGGAAATTAGAAACTGTTTCCAGAGATATTTTAAACAACTATATACACAAGGGCCACAGAAAGAGGCTGAGCTAGACCAATTCCTGAGGAAAAATGGACTACAAAAAATCTCTCAAGAAAAAAAGACAATGTTGAGTGATAAAATTACAGAACAGGAAGTGGAGGGTGCCATTCAGAATATGCAATTGGGTAAATCTCCAGGACCAGATGGTTTAACCTCCAAATATTATAGAGTTTTGAAAGATTGGTTAATTCGGCCACTAAAGGAGGTCTGCAATGAGATCTTAGAGGGGAAAAAGGCGCCGGAGTCGTGGCAGGAAGCCTATATTACACTTATACCGAAAACTGAGTCTGAAAAGACGCAACTTAAGAACTACCGCCCCATATCCCTGCTTAATGTGGATTACAAAATATTTGCTGATATTTTGGCTAATAGGTTAAAAAAAGTATTATTGGAAGAGATCCATAAGGACCAAGCTGGCTTTCTCCCGGGTAGACACTTGTCGGACAATACGAGGAATATAATTAACATTTTGGAGAAGCTACAAGTGAACATAAACACTAAAGCAGTTTTAATCTTTATAGATGCGGAGAAAGCCTTCGACAACATTTCTTGGTGTTTTATGAAGAAAAATCTTCAGGGGATGGGGGTGGGCCAAGGGTTTGAGAATGGTATAAGTGCAATTTACTCAGAACAAAAGGCTAAACTAATTGTTAACAATGTGGTGACAGAGGGATTTAAGATAGAGAAAGGTACACGACAAGGCTGCCCAATCTCCCCATTGCTCTTTATTTCAGTCCTGGAGGTACTATTGAACATGATTAGAAGGGACCGTTTGATCAAAGGTATTCAGGTCGGAGCCAAGCAATACAAATTGAAAGCTTTTGCAGATGACCTAGTTTTAACATTACAGGAGCCAGAATCTAGTTCGAAAAGGGTTTTGGAATTGATTCAAGAATTTGGTCAGGTGGCTGGTTTTAAGTTGAACAAGTCAAAAACCAAAGTTCTTGAGAAAAACTTAACACCTATTGAGAAAGAAAGGTTTCAGAAGGAGACAGGCCTAACAATAGTAAAGAAAGTTAAATATTTGGGGGTTAACATGACTGCTAAGAACCTAAATTTATTTAAAGATAACTATGAGAAATGTTGGTTGGAAGTGAAGAAAGATTTAGAGATATGGTCAAACCTGAAGCTTTCCTTGTTGGGTAGAATTGCGGCTATTAAGATGAATGTATTGCCAAAGATGTTATTTTTGTTTCAATCTCTGCAAATTTTGGACAAAATGGACTGTTTCAAGAAGTGGCAGAGAGACATTTCTAGATTTGTCTGGCAGGGCAAGAAGCCCAGAATAAAATTTAAAATACTAACTGATGCTAAAGAAAGAGGTGGATTTGCCCTGCCAGACCTGAAACTTTATTATGAATCGGCCGCATTTTGTTGGCTGAAAGAATGGCTACTTCTTGAGAACACAGACATTTTGGACTTAGAAGGTTTCAATAACGTTTTTGGATGGCATGCATATTTGTGGTACGACAAGGTTAAAGCTCATAAAGCATTCAAAAACCATATTGTCAGGAAAGCATTGTTTAATGTTTGGTTAAGATATAAAGACTTACTGGAGAATAAAACCCCAAGGTGGCTGTCACCAATGGAAGCAAAGGCACTGAAAAAGTCCAATATGGAGGCCAAATGGCCGAAATATTGGGAAATATTGGAACAAGAAGGAGATAAATTGAAATTGCAGAGTTTTGAGAAATTAAAAGACAAGGTGCGAGATTGGCTGCATTATTTTCAAATAAGAGAGGCCTATAATTTGGATAAAAAAATAGGTTTCCAGGTGGAAAAATCAAAATTGGAAACTGAATTGTTAGAACCCAAAACTAAGATACTTTCAAGAATGTATAACTTGCTGCTAAAATGGAACACGCAGGATGAAACAGTTAAATCTGCTATGATTAAATGGGCACAAGATGTTGGTCATAACATTATGTTTGCTGACTGGGAACAGTTGTGGACCACAGGTATGAAATTTACGGCATGTAATGCCCTAAGAGAGAATATTATGAAAATGATATACAGGTGGTACATGACACCAGTCAAGCTTGCAAAAATCTATCATTTGCCCGATAATAAATGTTGGAAGTGTAAAGAAAATGAAGGAACATTCTTTCACCTTTGGTGGACGTGCCCAAAGATTAAGGCTTTCTGGGAGATGATTTATAACGAAATGAAAAAAGTATTTAAATATACATTCCTTAAGAAGCCAGAGGCCTTTCTCTTGGGCATGGTCGGCCAATTGGTGTCAAAGAAGGACAGAACTTTCTTTATGTATGCAACAACAGCAGCAAGAATTCTCATCACAAAGTATTGGAAGACACAAGAGCTACCCACCCTGGAAGAGTGGCAGATGAAGCTGATGGACTATATGGAACTGGCGGAAATGACTGGCAGAATCCGAGACCTGGGAGAAGAGTTGGTGGAAGAAGACTGGAAGAAATTTAAAGACTATCTTTGGAAATACTGTAAAATTAATGAATGTTAAAATTATGCTTGGATTGGTAATAAGTGGTAACTAGTGACAAAAGCTAATAAGATTATGTAAAAAATGTATTGATAAATGGTTGAAAATATTGGGGTATAATATGTTATGACACAAAGTTAAGATATTTGAAAAAAGGGTAAGAATTTGCTGAATTAAGTATGTAAATGGGAACACAAAAGGGGGGAGGTGTGAGGAGGTCAAGGATACAAGCATATGACTCTGAGGATCTTGAGAAAAATGGATTTGTTTTATTTTTTTTTAATTTCTTTTTTTTTCTTAATTAGCTGTTTTTAGTGTGTCTTGTGCGCTTTCTTTTTTGTATTGTCTATTTTTATCTGTGGTTTTTCTTTTTTTATTCTGTAAATCTTTACTCTTTTCTCTTGTAAAACTCTAATAAAAATTTATTTTTTAAAAAAAAACAAATTAAGATCAACCATTCAAGACACCATGACCTTGAGACACAGACTTTCCCACAACTGCGTAGGGCACTTGTTGAACTAAGGTTCCAACAGATGCCCTCAGAGTATTTGGAGGGGGAGATACCTGGGAATTCCCCTATATGGAAAGCAAATGCATTTATGGATGCAATCAGGTCAAGGATATCATACAGTATTTGCTGATTTGCCTCCTATATTCAGTGCCCAGATATTATTTTTTTTATCATCTATTCTTGACTGTCTCTCAGGCCAATCCTCCCAGAAGGTGACAGTCGAGCTCCTAGCTGATAAACCTCTCCAGATTACACATCTGGTAGCCAAGTTTGTTCCGGCAGCTAACAAGCTCCGTTCTAGAAATGTTAATGCTTCCTAATTTTAAAACCTCGTGCTGTAAATTTTTATGTTTTAACTTTCATAAGTCATGTTGTGTGATTTCAGCCTTGTTTTAATCCCCTGTTGCACACTGTAAATGCCTTTGGCTATATACAATAAGTTGATTGACTCATTTGTTGGAGCATGAAATTATACATGACTTGATGAAAGTGGCTAGAGAAAAGTTTTTCTCATTGTCTCATAGCACTTACTCATTGAAGACCAAGTCTGGAGCGAAGTACAGCATCTGAGAGTTCACATTGGTGAATGATCTCCATCCCATTGCAAAAATCATCAGGCCCATCCAGGAGTACTGAATGATTGACATTTGGTCATCAACATTAAAGTTGCGGAACCCTGTGGAAGAAAAGAGGCACACCCGAGAAATGCAAAGTCAGGCTGGATGCAAAGCTTGCTGCTATTCTTTCCTAAGAAAGCACCGTCAGCATCTCCCAATGGGAACAACTTGTCAATACTGCCAATAATTTAAATTTCAGCAGCCTTTTTGTAAGGGCTGACTCATGACATTTTGGCACCTGAGGAAAACCACAAAATGGTGCCCCTCCTTGCCAGGGAAAAAAGGGGTCAGTGAAGATGTGCAGAGCGCCCACCCCAATGTCAGCGGAGTGTGCAAAAGACCAGTGAAATGCCAAACACTTCTAAGAAGAGTCAGTTGCTTTACTGGCAGTAATGCAGATCTATGTATGTACATACATACACCATATAGACTAAACTCCAGTCAAGGGCAAACTTGCCATAAACACAGCAGCATTTATACTGTAGATTGTGCTGAGTCATTATCACGATTGCTGACTCATTTTCACATGTTTAACTAGCTACAGGTGCAGACAAACACACCCACATTATACAGCACTCCAAAAGTAACCCTTTCTTGCCCTTTTTCTCTGCATGCATAAACATACATTAACACTACATTGGGAACACGGGGGTGGGGATCAAATCAACCATACTCAATGGTTGAAGTGGTAATCAAAGTGCAGAGCCAAAAAGACCTTAGAGGGTAGCCCCCACCATTTCTTCCTTAGGGTGGAAGGAGACTAGCAGTGTCTCCTATTCACCAAGAGGCAGCTGTAGAGGCAGCATGGGGGGGTGTCCTTGAATTGCAGCGGTAACAGCTCTTCCTCTCCTGTTAGGGATCCCAATACTTCCACCCCCCTAGCAGCTGCCACTATTGGGCCCTCAGTACCTAGGCAATGAAGGTGGCAATAAGCTGAGGCAAAAGTTATGGACTGCTGCCTCCACACTATCACTGGATTGGATAACCACGTCATCCCCAACACAAGAGGGTAGGTGGTTAATTTTGTGATGTGGAATGTGATTTGTTCCTTGTGGCCAGGCAGTTCCAAAATCAGTGGTACAGTTGCATGTGAAACTCTCCCTGATACGAGAGGCCTCACATCTATGGTTTGCACCTCAAGTGGAGCTGCTAGTCTCTGTGTGGGCAGGCCATATTCCTTCACAAAGTCCTGATCCACAAAAACTGTAGAAGCCCCTGAATCTATGAGGGCTCTTAACTGTGTCCGGCCTCCATCTGGAAACTGTAGCACAGCAAGCAAGGTGAGTCCTGGAATCACTGGACCTTGGTGAGGCCTTTCAGATTACCTTACTCCCAGTCCTGGGCCTCCTAGTGGGACTGGGACCTTTCATTTCCCACTGACTTCTCATTCAGGTCAGGCCTCTCCCCCACGCTTACCCCTGAAAGCGAACCCACTGCTCCTTTGCTAGGGTATTGCCTCACGATGTGATTTGCTTTTCCACAGATGAAGCACAGTCTCTCCTCCTCCTTTCTCTTTCTGCTGGAGCTATCTGAGACCTGTCGCCCACTGAGTCAAGCTGCATCACTTCCTCCCCCTCCGTGTTCTCCCTTGGCGTACTGCCAAGCCTTCATACAGGAATGTCAGGAATGTCGGCCATCTTTAATGCCTGCCTGCCCAGCCCCCTCTTCTCTGTTCTGTGTTCAATCGTGTGTTGATCCAGTTGCAGTGACGTCTGCACCAAACCCTCCAAGGAAGAGAGGGGAGCATTCTGGCTAGCTCATCCAGTAACTCCCTGTTCAACCTAGCCCGATACAACGCTGTGAGGGCCTTCTTCCCCCATCCTAGCTGTTGAGCCAACATATTAAATTCCATTGTGTATTGCACCACTGTTTTACTCCCCTGCTTTAAGCTCAGTAATTGTCGGGAAGCGGCTGCCTCCCGCTGGGGGTCCTGGAACATTGTATCCATTAGTTTCAGGAAAGAGTCCAGCTCTGACAAGCCCTGATGTCCATTAACAAGGAGGGGAGTTACCCACCGCTTGGCTTCCCCTTCCAGCAAGATGACCATGAAAAACACCCTCTCACTTTTGCTCCAGAAATCTCGCTCTTCAGTTCAAAAACCCACACTCGCTCTGTGACTGCATTCCCTCATCTCCAGAGTCAGACTCTGGTTCCCTCTGTAACAGCATTCTTTCATCCCCAGAGTCAGACTCTTCCCAGGCATTTGATCCAGCTACGTCCTTGACAATACACTAGTTCCACATGAATTAAATTCAACATTAAAGTTCGCAGGATTCATGAAATTACATGCAGCTGTGTTTGTGGACTTTCCACTGCCACGTCTTTAAATTTGTGAGCCCTACCCATGTTTCCTAAGGAGGTTTAACAAACTGAAGGACATTGTCCTCTTTTATGCTCCTCCTGATGGAAACATGCAGATAGGGACAGGTAAGTTTCTATAGAGATTCTTTGTATTAGTGGGAATGGGGGCATTAACTATGTATGTGCGAATAGACTAGTTATTGTCTCACCTTTATTCTTTCAGATATACACCTGCTTTAAGTTGTTTACATACTGTCTTCTCTTGTATATTATTTACTACGAAGGTATGTCTTCTCTGCGACCCTTCCCCTCTGCAGGGAGGTGGGACCAATTTGGATGGTCCGCCCCCGCCACTTAATGGATCCAAATGGTTTCCAGAGAGTGGCAGGGGATGCTTTATCCCATGTTGATGGCCTTTCAGCTGATTCCCTGGTGGCCCGCTGGAATGCGGAGTTAACCAGGGCTATCGACTGTCTGGCTCCGAAGCGCCCTCTCCGATTGCATGGAGCCCGGACAGCCCCATGGTTTTATTCGGAGCTGAGGGCGATGAAACAATCGCTGAGACGGCTAGAGCGTCGGTGGCAGAAAACTCACTCCGAATCTGACCGGAGACGGGTTAGAGCTCAACATCGAGCCTACCCAGCGGTGATAGCCTCTACTGACCGCCTCTATTGCATCTGCAGAAAAAAGTAGCAGGAGACTTTTTCAGGTGGTTCGCAATTTAATGGAACCACCTTTACCACCGGGGCCTTATAAAGACCCCAAGATCTCCTGCAACGATTTTGCAAAGTTTTTTGCAGAAAAAATCACTCATATTTGGAAGGAGCTAGACACCACCGTGGGAGCAGGGCTGGGGCAGGAGAGTGCTAGAGCCCTGTCTGGTCAAGTTGCATGGAATCAATTTCAATCCGTTACCCCCGAGGATGTGGACAGGCTGCTTGGACGCGTGAAACCAACCACCTGTCTCCTTGATCCTTGCCCATCCTGGCTAATAAAAGCAAGCCGGGAAGGGCTGGGCGATGGGCTCTGCAGGGTGGTGAATGCTTCCCTCTGTGAGGGAACATTCCCAGATCCGCTGAAAGAGGCGGTCATTAAACCGCTTCTTAAAAAATCATCTTTAGACCCGGCCAGCATGGCCAACTATCACCCAGTCTCAAATCTTCCATTCTTGGGCAAGGTGATTGAGCGTGTGGTTGCTGAACAACTCCAGGCACGCCTGGAGGATGCGGACCATTTGGATCCCTTCCAATCGGGGTTCAGGCCTCATCATGGTCGATGATCTCCGGCAAGCTAGGGACAAAGGTGAGAGTTGTTTCCTAGTTCTGCTGGATCTCTCAGCGGCCTTTGATACAATCGACCATAACATCCTTCTGGACCGTCTAGAGGGGTTGGGAGCTGGGGGCACTGTTATACAGTGGTTTCACTCCTTCCTCCTGGGCCATGTTCAGAAAGTGGTGGTGGGGGATGAGTGTTCAGACCCTTGGGCCCTCACTTGTGGGGTGCCTCAGGGTTCCGTCCTCTCCGCCATGCTTTTTAACATCTATATGAAGCTGCTGGGAGAGATCATCAGGGGGATTGGGCTGGGTGTTCATCAGTATGTGGATGATACCCAGCTCTAACTCTCTTTCAGATCAGAACCAGTGAAGGCGGTGAAGGTCCTGTGTGAGTGCCTGGAGGCGGTTGGAGGATGGATGGCGGCTAACAGATTGATGTTGAATCCTGACAAGACAGAAGTACTGTTTTGGGGGGACAGGGAGAGGGCGGGTGTAGGGGATTCCCTGGTCCTGAATAGGGTAACTGTGCCCCTGAAGGACCAGGTGCGCAGCCTGGGAGTCATTTTGGACTCACAGCTGTCCATAGAGGTGCAGGTTAACTCTGTGTCCAGGGCAGCTGTCTACCAGCTCCACCTGGTACGCAGGCTATGACCCTACCTGCCCGCGGACTGTCTTGAAGGTGACTTGGAAACCACAACTAATCCAGAATGCGGCAGCTAGACTGGTGACTGGGGGCGGCCGCCGAGACCACATAACACCGGTCGTGAAAGACCTTCATTGGCTCCCAGTACGTTTCCGAGCACAATTCAAAGTGATGGTGTTGATTTTTAAAGTCCTAAACGGCCTCGGCCCAGTATACCTGAAGGAGCGTCTCCACCCCCATCGTTCTGCCCGGACGCTGAGGTCCAGCACCGAGGGCCTTCTGGCGGTTCCCTCATTGCGAGAAGCAAAGCTACAGGGAACCAGGCAGAGGGCCTTCTCGGTAGTGGCGCCCGCCCTGTGGAATGCCCTCCCATCAGATGTCAAAATGATAAACAACTACCTGACATTCAGAAGACATCTTAAGGCAGCCCTGTTCAGGGAAGTTTTTAATGTATGATATTTTAGTGTTTTTTGGTTTCTATGGAAGCCACCCAGAGTGGCTGGGGAAACCCAGCTAGATGGGCGGGGTACAAATAATAAATTAGTTTCTTAATCTTAGTTTCTTTACCGACCTATACCTTCCTAATAACTTCTAACTGATTCTCCCAACTGTCTATCTGACTCCTCCTAACAGTTCCTCTCACTCTCTCACATCAAAACTAGACCAACCCACAGACTTATCCTCCCTCTTCCTTCTCCAACTCCCAACTGACTTCCCAACAACTCCAACTCTAACTCTAACTCCTCCCCTTGGGTTCCCACTGGCCAATCACTTCACACTCATTTAACCAATTCCTTATGACCCACCTAGGAGGGCAAACGCCACCCCCCTTTTAATATTTTAATGTATTATCTTAGTGAAAAAGGCAAACTTCCTATCAAACTATCATTCTGACTGAAGATGAAAAGTGTCCCCGGATTCATTGAAAAAAATCTGGTAACCTTAGCTTATACCATAGTTTATTGGCCCATAGATGGTCTTTGCGGCTTTAAAGAAGCCCTGTGCATCACGAGTATTGGCTAAGTGCTGGATCTCTTAAGCTTTTAAATCCACCAGGTGGCATAGGTTTTTTTCTTAATGGCACAGTTTTATATCTATATCATCTATATCATCTATATCATCTATATCATCTATATCTATATCATCTATATCTATATCAAGCCGTTGGGAGAGATCATCAGGGGGTTTGGGCTGGGTGTTCATCAGTATGCAGATGACTTCCAGTTCTACCTCTTCTTTAAATCAGAACCAGTGAAGGCGGTGAAGGTCCTGTGTGAGTGCCTGGAGGCGGTTGGAGGATGGATGGCGGCTAACAGATTGATGTTGAATCCTGACAAGACAGAAGTACTGTTTTGGGGGGACAGGGAGCGGGTGGGTGTAGGGGATTCCCTGGTCCTGAATGGGGTAACTGTGCTCCTGAAGGACCAGGTGCGCAGCCTGGGAGTCATTTTGGACTCACAGCTGTCCATGGAGGCGCAGGTTAACTCTGTGTCCAGGGCAGCTGTCTACCAACTCCACCTGGTACGCAGGCTATGACCCTACCTGCCCGCGGACTGTCTCGCCAGAGTGGTGCATGCTCTAGTAATCTCCCGCTTGGACTACTGCAACGCGCTCTACGTGGGGCTAATCAGTTAGAAGTTATTAGGAAGGTATAGGTCGGTAAAGAAACTAAGATTAAGAAACTGACAAGAAAAATTATCTAGAACTTCCGGGTTAGCGCCTCCGGTAATGGCTGAATTCCTCTGATCGGGAGGAATTTGCTTCGTGGAAATTAGGGTCTGGCTGCCACGGCGAAGGCGGGGACCCACAAAAAATCACAGGCGGGAGAAGCCTGTGAATGTGGGATTCGGCTGGCACCTTTTGCGCCTCCCCTACTCGTGGGGAAACTCGTGGGGTGAGTGGCGCGGTGCTTTGAATCGACTGCTTTTTTCACGGAGTGAAGCCGCATTGCTGTTGCCGGAGAGCGCTGACTTTTTCCTGTGGACAATTTGATCTTAAAACAAGTACCCGTGAGTAGAACGGAAAATTGGATTTTTAAACGTCTTAATTTGGCACCGAAACGGGGAGGTTTCAAACAGGAAGTCCGCCTTCCCCTTTTGTAAATAGACTGAAGCAAAGAGGCTGCAAGCTAAAGTCTTGGAAAGCCTTCCATAAAGGATTAAACTTCCATCGGCTAAAATCATCAAACCCCCCTTGGAAGCAGAAGAAGAGGGGGGAAACTTTGGATCGTGTAAGCCTGCAGGAGAGAGTGAAGAAAGTCAAATTACCACCGCTCTGAACCTGGAAACGGGCTGCTAGTAAGACTGACGTTTTGGAAATGCTCATTGACTGTGAATAGATCGTTTGTTGACAGCTAGTTAAATAAGAGAAATACATTGTTTCCATTGTCTCCTTCTGCATTTAAAAAGGAGTAAAAGTAACTGAAAATTGAAACTAACTTTATTGCTTGAACTGTGCTTAAAAGGATTGATACAAATAGAAATTGTTTCCCCCTAGAGGAAGCCTTTGAAATTGCTACATGAGCTGAGCTGGGGGAATTTCCAGCTGCAAGATAAAAAACTGTGAGAATCTGGGATTGACCTTGGAGCGTTAAGAATGTTGACAGAAGAAGCCTTAGTGGTTGCATTGTGTAAGATAAATGATTCACTGGAACAGCTCCATAAGAAGACGGATGTGATGACCATAAAAATTGATAACTTGGAACAAAAAGTGACTAATTTGGGACAAAAAGTGAATATTAATACAGAAACTATTCGGGAATCGATACAGGAATCTACTTTGACATAGCAAATTGTGGAGAAGGCGGGGGAGAAAGTTGTTGCTGTTGAACCTAAAGTAGCACAAGTGGAGAGGGAGAGAGCCCCAGCCTTACAGATGCAATTTGATGACTGTAAGTTGATGCTCTTTATGATTGAATTTAGAGAAAGTCAGATTTTGAGGATTGGAGCCCCGCTTGGACTGGAGAAGGAAAGTTGGATAGATCCCTTCATGCAGGGACTTACTGACCTTTGGGACCTGGACTTGGGTCAGGAGGAGACTGGAGTTGTGGGGACCGCCAGATTTGGAGGAACTTTGAAATACGTCCTGAAATATCTTTTGAATCTTAGTTTTAACTATGGAGATTTGGCTGAATAAAAACATTGCTAGGTGGGAATTTCCCCGAGATCTACTCTTCAGCATCAAAGGAAGGAAAATAAGAACAAGATCAGGAGAAGACAAAGTAAAGTGCATGTATAAATATGAAGAAGACTCGCAGAAGGGACTTGGAAAAGAGTTAAGAGCCTCGGACAGAAGATCACCAGGTTGATGGACTATATGGAATTGATGGAAATAACTGGCAGAATCCGAGACCAGGGAGAAGAGACGGTGGAAGAATATTGGAAAAAGTTTAAAGTCTATATATGGAAAAAATGTAAAATTAATGAGTGTTAGAAAAATGTTGGAATGGAATTATACGGCTTTAGTAGAAATGTTATAAGGAATTAAGCATAAATAAGTACTATAGTATTAATGGAAAATAAGGTTAAAATATGTTAAGATAACCATATGACAGAAAATAGAGGAAGATGGAAAGGATTTGCTCAAATAATAGAAATGGAATACAAAAAGGGAGGTGAGAGGAGGTCGATGAAACAAGGGAATGAAAGAGAGGGTATTGAGATGGTATGATGTGTGTTTTTTGAATTGTTTTTGCTCTCGTTTTGTTTAATGTGTTAATGTTGTGTTGTGTATTGTTTATATATTGTACTGTATTGTTTTTTCTTTCTTTTTTTCTTTTTTTCTTTTCTCCTTTTTGTAAGGTTTAAAAGTAATAAATATTATATTAAAAAAAGACAAGAAAAATTATCTGAAACCATAACCTTATTAATGCTTATAAAATAAACTTGCTTATTTGATTTAATGTTAACAACTGTCTGGATTCCGTGTGTACCCGAGAGAAACGGGTTGGTGGCAGCAGGGAAGCAATCACAGTGGTGGCACAGGGATCAATAGACCGTCAAACATCTGGGGACCCTGTGTGATCGCCACAAAAGTGTCGGCAGCGGTGGGATAAGAACAATACCCGCCACCACAAAAGTGGTATGCAAGTGTTGGGATAGCATCTATATGCCAGTGGGATCCAATCAATACCCTGTGGTGGGATATTTAGATTGCTGCACCTAGGCATCACAAAAGCGACGGCAGCTGCGGGATCCAAATCAATAGGATTGAGGCAGGATCAGATAGATACACCTGTGTTGGGGAAAACAATACACCTGGAGGGGGAAGGGTAAATCTGTGAAGTAATTACCTAGCCCGAGTGTGTAGTTGTAAAATACCCAAGATAAGCCGCAAAGCCAAAATAACAAGGAGAAAGAGAGCTCAAAATCTGTTCTGGCAGAGGTTTTAGGCTTGTGGTCGGAGGAAGTAAAGCTTGAAGGGTTAGAGAGAAAACTCATAGCAGAACTTTGGGACCAGAGTCTTGAGAGAAGCCTAGCCAGAGGGAACAGTACTGAGAGGAAATTTCTCTTATTTTGTTAATTTACTGACAATTCTCACTCACACATTATGCCACACAAAAAGATAAGAAACCCTGTGAGGGAAACAACTTATGAAAGTTCTGAAGGAGAGGAGAATGGAAATCCTCAGAGGGAAGAGCAGAGTTTAGAAAATGTAACTAATATTCAACCTGAGGCAGGAGATCCAAAATTCTCTGAAGAATTTGTAAAGTGGAAGTTAGAACAAGAATATAAATTGGAATTAGAAAAGATTAGATCTGCACAAGAAATAGAAAGAATTAAAGCTGAAAGTGCGAGCAAAAGAATTAGGGCTGAGCAGGAGAGTGAAAGAATTAGAGCTGAGAAGGAAAGTGAGAGCGAAAGAATTAGGGCTGAACATGAGAGGGAAAGTGAGAGTGAAAGAATGCAATTTCAGCTGAAGATGAGGAAACTGGTATTAGCAGCTATGGAGAATCAAAATAATAGTAATAATACCAGTAGTCAAACTCAAGTGAAGGTAGATTTAAAGCGTTTTCCTGAGTTTAAGGAAAAAGATAGCCCTGAGGCTTTTATTATATCATTTGAAAGAGCTTGTCAAGATTTTCAAGTGAAAGATGAAGATAAGATGAAGATACTTAGAGCCAAAATGAGTGGTGCATTAGCTGAAATTTATGCTCAAATGTCAGAGGACCAATCCAAAAATTTTGATATGTTTAAGCAACTAATATACACCAGGTTTGGGATTACCTCAGAACAACTGAGAAAGAAATTTAGAAGTGTGGCTAAAGTGAGGGAGGAAACATACGCTCAGCTTGGGGCTAAAATTTCAAACTACCTCACAAAATGGTTAGAACAGGAGAGGGCAGACCCTGTTCTAAAAATCGGAGAAGTGTTTGCTCTGGAACAATTTTATGAAACGATAAACGGCCAATTAAAATATCTTATAAAAGAAAGACACCCTCAATCGGTTCAAGAAGCCACTAACTTAGCTGACCAAATAAATGAAATAATGAGGCATCTGATCAAGGCCTGTATTTTAAAATGAGCTTAAAGATTTGCAAATGTTTTATGCTAGGCAGAAAAGCAGCTGGCTAAGTACTTTGGCAGATGTTTATCTTCCTAAACAGCCCCCCCCCCCCGATTTATAGCAGGAGCCAAAATTCTCAAAGTTGTAAAAGGGAATTACAGGCTGGGAGCAAAGGTTATACTGACCCTACATATTACAGAATACAATCAAGCTGCAAAAACACTAATTAAGAGTTGGTAAATAGTAAGTTTTATTGTTTAACAGAAAATAATACCATGTGCCTCCCATCAGACTTTAGCCACATTTTCCTAAGGTTAAAGGGCAAGAGCTAATGGGAAAAGCAGCTGGCCGGGAAAGGAGGGTGTAAACTGAAGAGTTTTACTTTGCAAAGGCCTTTTCTTCTAAAAAGCTATCTATGTTAATGTATGAGATTTGTTGGCTTAAATGTAATTATGCAAAGGATTTAGAAAGTAAGAAATGTTAGATTCTTATGTTAGATTCTTATTTCATTGATGGTGTGTGAGAATGTGAACCCAAGATCTCTGTTTAGACAAAATGTAAGACCATGAGCCATCTGTTTTAGCCATCTGTTTTGGAATGGAGGGGAAAAGGGGGAAAAGGTGATCTGGTAATTAAGGTGCCTTGTGGAGGCAAATGTAAGATATATGGCTGCTTGTTTGCCATTTATGGATAGAAGGAAATATAGCTCTTTGTCTCCCATAAAAGGTAATAGGAAATGGGTGTATCTTTTATGATTGGTTCTAGCAAACAGCCAATAGGAATTTCAACCAGGCTGATTGGACAGAGGCAGCCAAAGGAGGAGCAAGGGGGCTGGGTTGAGGAAATATAAGTGCTGGCCATCAGGGCTGGAGGATAGGCAGAGCTTTGGTAACCATATACCACTGTGCCTATCATTTATTTGTCTGACAAATAAATTATTATTTTAATTTCTCTATTGCTGCGTTGAATATTTCATTCCAGCTAAGCGTTAACCACAAGCAGGGTGCTACAATAAGGGACCATAGGTTTGATGAACCAAGTTTTGGCAGGAAAGTGTGGGGGACTACCAAAAATAGATTCCAACAGGCAAAGGGAAACCCATCTTCAGAGACAGACAAGGGAAATAGGCCATTGTCAAAAGGGCAAAATGACAAAGCCCAAGCAAACACCAGTCTCACTGAGGAGAAAGGGTGGAAAACAAATTATACAAATTCCTAAGAACTGAAATGCTGGGGATGTGGAAAATTTGGCCACAAAAGTTTTAATTGTAGAGCTGGAGGGGAAAAGTCTGTCAATATTAGCCCTCTGAAAAAAACATATTGTATCAAAGCAGCTGAGGAGAGCCAAGCTAGTCAGGATAGGCCAAAGCCTGCTGAAGCGGTGGAGGCTAAAGTGGCACATTGCTATGCTATAAAACAAGACAATCTTCTTTTGAAAAATGCTGGGGAAATTATTTGGATTGAAGGGAGGAGATTTCTAGGGTTAAAAGATACAGGTTCGCAAGTCACTATTGTCCACCCAGAGATAATCTGTCCCACCAAAATAATTCCAGGAAAAGTTATGCGATTAAAAGGAATTTCAAAACACCCTGAGGTATTACCAGTTGCAGAAATCCATGTTAAGTTCCAAGATTGGTCAGGAAAGTGGCAGGTTGCTATTTCTGAGGAGATTCCCACTGCTGTGCTGATCAGATGGGATTTCTTAGAGCATGTACAGAGTTCTTTTGTAGTTACTCGCTCCAAGGGGGGTCAACAGTCACCCGATGCTGAGGGGAATACTACTGTTGCCAAAGGAGACAGAGCTGAAGGGAGAAATGAAGCCCTGCTGGTTCCTTTTATAAAAACCAAAAACATAGTTTTGCCCAAGAACAGAAAGAAGATGCTGATTTAGTTAATTGTTTTGAGGCAGCCAAATCTGACGTGCCTTTAATCCCTGAAAGTCCTGAGCGATTCTGTCTAAGCAATGGACTATTATATAGAGAAGTCCTTGCCATACCATCCAGAGGGGGGAACGAAATCAGAAGGCAGTTAGTAATCCCACAAGCTTACAGGGAGATATTGAAGGCAGGGATCATAACCCCTTCGGAAAGCCCCTGGGCAGCACCCATAGTGTTATTAGACAAACCTGGTGGATCTATCAGATTTTGCCTGGATTATAGGAAGCTGAACCATGTCACTAAAGCAGATGCATATCCAATGCCGCGTTTAGATGACCTGATCGAAGCTATAGGCCAGTGTCATTACATCACCTGCCTAGACTTAACAAAGGGGTACTATCAAGTAAAAATGGACCCTAAGGACCAGGAGAAAACTGCGTTCAGAAGTCCCTTAGGGCTGTTTGAGTTTAAAGTAATGCCCTTTGGCTTAAAGAATGCGCCAGCCACTTTACAGCGACTGGTGGACAAAATCCTGAACGGATTAAGAGAGTTCACAGTTGCTTATTTAGACGATATTGCTGTGTACAGTCCAACTTGGGATAAACACAAAGAGCACTTAGGGATAGTGCTACAGCGAATTAAAGAGGCGGGTTTAACCATCAAAGCTAGCAAATGCCAGATAGGGGGCTCGACTATTCAATACCTGGGACACATGGTGGGAGGAGGAGTGATGAAACTTTTAGAGACAAAGGTAGAAGCCATTTCAAACTGGCCTACCCCTACCTCCAAGAAGAAAGTCAGAGCTTTCCTAGGACTAGCCAGTTATTATTGAAAATTTATTCCCAAATTTAGTGAGTTAGCAGCGCCTTTATCTGACCTAACTCGGAAGAAGGAGCCAGATAAGGTCAAATGGACAGCAGCGTGTCAGCAGGCCTTTGATGCCTTAAAAAGCGCCTTGACATCAGATCCAGTCCTTGTTGCTCCTAATTATGATCGTGAGTTCACCGTCTTCACCGCTGCATCCAATGCCGGGATCGGGGCTGTGCTGTGCCAACAGGGATAGAAGGACGACCTGCATCCCATCACCTTCATAAGCAAGAATTTACTTCCAAGGGAAAGACATTTTTCGACCATCGAGAAGGAATGCCTTGCCATCGTGTGGGCATTACAGAAACTGAAGCCGTACATCTGGGGCCGAACTTTTATCTTATGTACTGACCATTCACCCTTGCTGTGGCTGAGAACAAGGAAGAATAACAGTAAGTTGATGAGGTGGGCCCTATTGCAGCAAGACTTTAATTTTACAATTAAAAATGTGAAAGGGTCCCTGAACACCGTTGCAGATGCCTTATAAAGAAGACCTGCGGTTGAAAGTTAACCAGTGCACAGTTATAATTTTTCTGTAGTTAACTCAATAACTAATATGTAACAGGTTTTGTGTATAAATGTATATTTTACTAGAACAAAGTAATTGATGTACCAATGTTATGTGGGATGTGAAGGGTGTAATAACAGGTTAGTAAATGTTTATTTGCATTAGATATGTAATGCTGATTGATCAGGAGAGTAACTAGGTTAAGTTATCCCTCCTGAGTCAGTCTTCTTAAGGGGGGAGGTATGTAGTGTTTGCCCTCCTAGGTGGGTCATAAGGAAAGGGTTAAATGAGTGTGAAGTGATTGGCCAGTGGGAACCCAAGGGGAGGAGTTAGAGTTGGAGTTGTTGGGAAGTCAGTTGGGAGTTGGAGAAGGAAGAGGGAGGATAAGTCTGTGGGTTGGTCTAGTTTTGATGTGAGAGAGTGAGAGGAACTGTTAGGAGGAGTCAGATAGACAGTTGGGAGAATCAGCTAGAAGTTATTAGGAAGGTATAGGTCGGTAAAGAAACTAAGATTAAGAAACTGACAAGAAAAATTATCTGAAACCATAACCTTGCTAATGCTTATAAAACAAACTTGCTTATTTGATTTAATGTTAACAACTGTCTGAACTCTGTGTGTACCCGAGAGAAACGGGTTGGTGGCAGCGGGGAAGCAATCACAGTGGTGGCACAGGGATCAATAGTCTGTCAAATGTCCGGGGACCCTGTGTGATCGCCACAGGGGGGTAAAATTTTCAAACAAGCAGAAATCACGGGAGGGGGGGAGGCAATAGTAGGGAGGAGAGGGGAATTTGTAACCTGCAGCGACACACTTTTTGTTTATTTTTTATTTTTTTTATTATTAATAATAATAATAATTTATTATTTGTACCCCGCCCATCTGGCTGGGTTTCCCCAGCCACTCTGGGCGGCTTCTACAGAAACCAAAAGTACAGTAAAATCACACATTAAAAACTTCCCTGAACAGGGCTATTTATTTAAACCGCTGCCGCTCAATGAACAAATAAGAAAGCTGGGGTCAACAGAGCAGGGGTCACCTGCTACACTGGACCCGGCTAAGCCCCAGAGGAGAAAGAGGCGAGGGAGGGGAAAACAGGGGCCAGGAGACCAGACAGGCAATTGTTTCAGTGGAAAGAATATATGGGGGGGAATCAGCTGTAAATTGCTTGCATTCCCAGCTCTGGGACCCCCACACATTCTCCTCCCAAACACTGCCGCAACACACACGAAAAACACCCCCAATTGAGGAGGCAGCAAGCTCCAACACAACACAAAAGACCGCTACAGACACACTGCTCACCACTTCCACACTACACACAGGCACACCAATACTGTATCCCTGCAACGTCCCCCAATGAATCAAGCACGCGTGCGCCAAGCTAAGGAGAGCCAGCGAGCTGTAAAAGCCTCTGAAGGAGGGGGCCACAAGGTGGCGCGTTGGAAGATGGCCGACAATAACATCTCTCTGACCCATACAAGGTAATTAAGGGGCTGCTATGGGAAGTATGCAGTCTTCCTACCCCCCCAGGAGACGGGGGGCGCTGCCTTGCCAGCGGTGCTCACAATGCACCCCCTGATCCGAGAGATGGGGGTGCCGAACACTTGGCACGAGCCCTCGGTGAAGTCAGATCTTCCTGACGCCGATTCCAATTAGCGCGTGCTGGTTAGCTTCAGCTCGGAATTATAATTGGAAACATACGATTGGAATGAAGCTGAAGCACATACATCAAGTAATGTTCGAGAGATAAGACTGCTGATTAATGGTTGGCATGCCTATATAATTTATAACAAAGTGGCAGTCCATAAAGAATTTCTAAGCCACGTAATTAGAAATGCATTATACAAGGTCTGGGTGAGACATAGAAGGTTGTTAGAACCAAAAACCCCATGGTGGGTCTCACCGCGAGAAGTAATATCGGTTAAAAAGAAAAATACTATAGGAAGAATGGCAACATACCAGCAGCTCCTAAAGGAAGAACAGGGCCAATTAAAACTAAGACCATACGATGAGGTGAGCCAATACTGTACCACATGGTTACAATATCACCAAATTGCACAAATATTCAACCAGGATAAAGTAATAGGATTTGAAAAAGAAGAATCAAAATTACAAAAAGTATTATTACAAAACTCAAAAAAATATATATCCACCAACGCCTCTTCTCTGAATCACCTTGGTTTGACAAGGAATGTAAAGCCCTAAGAAGGCGAATTAGGAAAATGGTCAGAATCATCAAATTTTCCAACGACCCCCAAACTCGTGCAAAGCTCATAGATATTAAAAGGACATGATTCATTGCAAGAAACAGCAGCACATCCTAGAGGCTTGGTCCACTCTTCGTTCGGCTGTAGAGAGGCATGACTCCCGCTCCTTTTGGCGCTTAGTTAGACCTTCGGCACCACTCAATTCAGCTACCCAGATTTCCGCTGATGAACGGATTGCCTATTATTCAACCAGTTTCGCTTCTCCAAATCATCTCACAGATCTCCTTTACCCCCCATCGGACTTCTGTTCCTGTTCTCTTAGTCCCACTTCCTCAATAAACTTTACCTCAACTCGCATCTTCAACATCATAATGTCCATGCGAAGGAATAAGGCCCCCGGCCCAGACATGGTCCTGTTGGACCTTTTCCTGACTGATCCTATTTGGTGGAGCGAACAGCTGACTCCTGTATTCACCGCTATCTCTGCCGCCCTAGACATCCCCGACTCCTGGAGAGAAGCTATAATAGTTCCGATCTTCAAAGGCGGCCAGCCAAACATCCCTAGGAACTATCGCCCCATTAGTTTATTATCTATTCCGGGGAAAATATTTGCCGCTGTTTTACTGGAAGAACTTCTTTCATGGGTCCAGGAGAGGAACATTCTACCGTTAGAACAGATTGGCTTCCGAAAGTCAGCATCAACCATGGACCACTGTCTAACTCTTTATCACCTTGCCAGTAAATACACTGCACCAAGGCAAGGCCACCTATTTGCCGCTTTCATGGACCTGGAGGCCGCCTTTGATTCCATCCCTAGGCAGAGATTATGGTCCAAACTTGCCCATCTGGGAATTGATCCGCACCTCCTCTCCCTAATTATTTCCCTTTATTCAAACACCACAGCTTGCGTCCGAAGTGGTCCCAACGGCTCCCTTACCTCCCCATTCCCAACGGCCAAGGGCGTCCAACAAGGTTGTCTCTTGGCCCCTTTACTGTTTAATCTCTATCTTCATGATGCAATTTCCCCTTTGAAGCTAGCAACTAAGTATCCTCCTCACTTAGCAGGTCACCCCGTTGCTTCCCTTTTCTATGCAGATGATGCCGTCATCTTATCCAGAACAGCTGCGGACCTAGCAAATGCAGTTAATGCATTTATCGCCTATTGTAAGGCGGAAGCTCTTAATATTAATTATAAAAAATCGAAAGTCCTTCACTTCACTCGTTCCCGCAAACTCAAGCTGGAGCCGCTTAAGATTACAGGTGGCTACTTAGAAAAGGTAAAAGCCTTTAAATATCTAGGCTTAATATTCACTTATAATCTCTCCTGGACCACCCATCTACAATCTGCCCTTTTCGCCGCAACCACGACCTCCAATGCCATTGTCCGATTTTACCACCAGAAGGGCGGCAAACACCTTCCAGCAGCAATTCAAATATTTAATGCCAAAGTTGTTCCTAAACTGTTATATGGCTGTGAAGTATGGACTACAGCAATATCAGGTAACTTGGATCGCCCACTTCATATGTTTCTGAGATCTCTTTCCGGCGTTCCGAGATGCGTCTCAGGTGCAGCCCTACGACTTGAGTTCGCCCAGCCCTCAATTGTAAAACGAGCATAGTGTCGAGCCATCTCCTATAGCTCCCACCTACTAGCATCGGATGCTCGAATTAGAGGTGGTTTTTCCAATCTGATTCTAAGAGATATTCATAATTCCCCTTGGAAAACTACAATTAACCTCAAACTCCGTTCTCTTTTTAATCTGAATTGCAAAACTGTCCTTAAATTAGAGTGTATCAGTCCGGCGGCCCTACCTTCAATTAAAAAGAAGCTACAGCAACTTGACTTCTCTAACACAGCTGCCAATGCAAGAGGGCCGTGTTCAGGCCTAGCCCTAGCTATTCCTCCCCCTGAAGGAATCCCTCTATACTGCTTCACAATTTCTTCGGAGGCTAAGCGAAGGGCCTTTACTTGTGCCCGTCTCAACTGTTTTCCTACAGCAGTTCTGTCGGGTCGTTATTCCAGAGTCCCCATCGCAAACAGAACATGCACCTGTAATGACACGGCTCTGGAGACTATGGAACACGTAATGCTCTTCTGTCCTAACTGGTCAGATGAAAGATCTCGGTTTTTAACTCCTCTCATGAACAAGCTTCATCTCCCAATCCAGCCCTGGATAGTGTCCCTTTTTCTGCAGGATTCTGATTGCTGGATTACCGAGATGACAGCTAACTTCCTGCTCAGTGTGATGAAGAAGAAAGCGGCACTAACCTCTTTTTTAACACCACAGCTGCAGTCGATACGCTGCACAATCGAAGAAGTTCCAAGTAGCTTTATTGTACAAGGACAATGGAGCTAGGACAAATCTGAGGAGCTGAAGGACCCCTTTAACAATCCTCCTCCAGCCCCAGCAGTTTTTTGTCTTTTTGTTTCTGCACTATTCGGTCACTCGATGTTTTAAATCTTCTGTTGCTTCTGTTATCTCTTTTTTTTTCTTCTTTCTCCCTTTAAGTATTTGCCTAGGACGATATCTACCTTTACCTTCCCACCCCCATTTTATGTTGTTATTTCTATGTATATCATGCTATGGCCACACGGCTAATGCAATAAAATCTAATTTATTTATATCCAAAATGTATAATTTATTATTAGAATGGGAATTAAAGGATGAAGAAGTAAAAGAAGTTATGATTAAATGGGCATGTGATATAGGATATGTAATTCGGCTGGACCAATGGGAGAAATTATGGAAATATGATATTAAATTCACGGCATGTTATACAATAAGAGAACATTTTATGAAAATGGTGTACCAATGGTACTTAACTCCGGTAAAATTGGCTAAAATTTACAAATTAAAATCGAATACCTGTTGGAGATGTAAAAAAGAAATAGGAACAATGTTTCACATGTGGTGGGAATGCCGACCTATTAAACAATTCTGGAATGAAATCTATGAAGAACTCAAAAAGATGTTAAAAATATATTTCAGAAAAAAACCGGAGGCATTCCTTTTAGGTTTACTTACAAATGATATCCCCGAAAATCAAAGGAAAGTATTCCTTTATGCAACAACAGCTGCCAGGATGCTTATAGCTAAAAACTGGAAAGGCAGAAAAATTCCATCAGTGAAAGATTGGCAAATTAAATTTTGTGAATACATAAATCTGGCAAGACTCACAGCTTACATAAGGGGACAATCGGACCAGAAATTATTAAAAGAATGGGGTTGTGCTAAAGAGTATATGAAAAAACATTGTTCTGGAGTTAGTATATTGGTATGTAATGAATGATGCTTTACAGGGTTTAAGAAAAAGAAAAAAGGGTGTAAAAAAAAAAAGTACCAAGGTGGAAGTAATCTAATTAGACACAACAATACAGTAAGAGTAAATTTTTTGAGGTCTTAGAATAAAGAAAGGAAGTCAATTTGTGTTTATGTACGTAATGATATGGTTTTTTTTCTGTAGATGTGTGCTTTTTCGTTTTTGTTTAGTTTAGTTTTGTTTCCTTTGCTTTTTTTTTCATTTTTCTGTTTTTTTTTCCCTATATGTTCCGGGGATTTTTGTTTGTATAGTATTATTTTGGATTCAATGTTTGTAATTTTTGTTATGATTCTGCATTGAAAAAAAATTTTTTTTTTTTTTAAAAAGACTGCTGATTAATGGATCTCTGTGACCGGGAGTGACGGATGGATAAGTAAATCTGATGAATCACCACTAGGAGACTGTATGTTTGGAATGAAGGAGGGGTGGAGGAAAAAACTTTTTTTTCCTTTGCACGATGTGATATTAATAACCCTTCACCCCAGGTAGAAATAAGATTGTTTCGTTTTTACTAATCACAAGCAGGAATTCAAGAACTGTGTGGGATGGATTATAACAGGAGAGAGGATTGGTGAACGGTGAGAAAGAGGAAATTTTTTATGACGCAGTTAAAAAATGGCGTCTCGCCAAGACAGGCTTGCCGGAGAAAGAAGGACAGGGGGAGGAGAATCAGGATCATTCAAAAGAGAAGGAATGTTGGAACGCAAGCTTGACCTGACAGAGCCTCCTGATTCATTTGATTTATTTGGCAAGCCTGAGAAAAGTAAAGGACAGACCGAAGATTTTTTTTATTTTTTATGGAAGCGTTGAACAGAGGCTGTCCCTGAGCGATATGATCTTTGGAGAGTACAAAACCCACACAGAGGATGCCTGTTTTCAATCTGCTTGTGAAAATTATCAGAGATCGCAAAGAAAGGAATATACGATAACAACAAGAAGAGAAAGAAAGTAATAAAGGACTATCTGGATTGAACTGAATAGAACTGTCTAATTAAAGCAGTAATATAAGTGATGTTTGGACTCGTTCGGAGTTTTGGACTCGTGCGGAGCTTGATGTATGGGTACCCCCAACAAAATTTAAAATTTGGCTGTATAATTTGGAACTAATGTGATTTGGATAATGTGATGTGATTGGCCTGTTAATAAAAATTTTTATTTTTATTTTTTAAAAAAGCCTCTGAAGGAGCCTCCGAAATCCCTCCAGCCAGCTGTTCGGCGGATAATGAAACAGCGCATGGAGCGGCAGCGCGAGCCTGAGAATATCACAACAGGAGCATGGCAGGCCACGTGGGAACATCTACCACACTTAAAATATAAATTCAGGGACATCAAATGAAATCTGGGGACATTCTGGGGACGGATTTTGTCCGGGGACAGATTTGTAAATCCGGGGACGTCTGGTAACCGTAGTATAAGCCGCCTATGTTCAACAGACGGTACCACACTTCTAAAAGATAAAGAAGCTATTGCATTGTGCTGGAAAGAACATTACCAGCAACTCCTTAACTGCAACTCCCCTCTCACAAATCACACAAAAACAAATTAGAGATGAGCTTGTAGCATCTCCAAATCTGGGAGAGTTGTGTACAGCTATTAATCAAATGAAAGCCAGCGGATCTGATGGGATACCTGCTGAAGTATCAGGAACGTCCCTTCCCAGAGCGACAGTGAGGATTCCGAAGAGGAGGGGTGGCAGGCTGGGGAAAACAAAGGCTTGCTTCCTTCCCATACTGAGGGTGATGCAAGCCCCTCCTGTCCTGGAATGCAGACTGTAAATTCCTAATATAGCATAGGTCAGACAGAAGCAGGTTCAGAGGGACTGCAGCCTTTAGACATTGTTCCAAGTATGGAGGAGATGGCTCCAGAGGGGGCTGGACAAACTGCCCCTGAGTCCCCATGGACACGGCGAAGGAATAGGGTCTAGGCTTCGTGTCAGTCCAACAGGAGAAGGGGCAGCCGATGGAGGATATCCTGTTGGAGGAGGACCCACCCTTTAGTGAGCTTAACATCGTCTTCGGCAGATGATTGAGTTGTGAGCTCGGACTTAAACTACTGTGTAAGGTAAAGGTAAAGGGACCCCTGACCATTAGGTCCAGTCGTGGCCGACTCTGGGGTTGCGGCGCTCATCTCGCTTTATTCACTGAGGAAGCTGGCGTACAGCTTCCGGGTCATGTGGCCAGCATGACTAAGCCGCTTCTGGCGAACCAGAGCAGCGCATGGAAACGCTGTTTACCTTCCCGCTGGAGCAGTACCTATTTATCTACTTGAACTTGACATGCTTTCGAACTGCTAGGTTGGCAGGAGCAGGGACCGAGCAATGGGAGCTCACCCCGTCGTGGGGATTCGAACCGCTGACCTTCTGATCGGCAAGTCCTAGGCTCAGTGGTTTAACCCACAGCGCCACCCGCGTCCCCAAACTACTGTGTAAATACTAATAAATCTAAGTGCAATTAAACTGCCAGCTTGCTGCATTCTTGGTGTGAGAGGGACATCTGTAATCCTGACAAGAAGTCTTCAGAGTGGGCAGAATTGAACTTGCACAGCAACTTCACAAGCTCATTGAAAATATCTGGGAGAGAGAGGATATCCCAGCAGACTCCAGAGATGGCAAAATAATTATTTTTTTTAAAAGATGATATAAAGGACTGTGGAAATTATTGAAGCATCTTGTCTCTGTGCTGCAGAAAAAGCTGCTTTGAAGGGGCAAAAGAGCAGCGAGATCGAGACGCCGGCGCGGGACGCCATTTTCTACCCCCGAAAAGCGCAGCCTCAAGCTTGTCCGACACAGCGGTAAACTCCAAAAGAATAAGAAATCCTGATTTAATTGGCGATACAAAGCAAGAAAAAAAGTTTGCTAACGATTCAGAAGCAGCGGGGTGCTAAAAAGGAGGTCAGTCCCATCTGGGATCTTATTTATATGCAAGAAGTACCCACAGAACGGAATAAACAGTGAGTTATCCTAAAACGGAACATTTGATTCAAAATAAACACTTTACTTTACCTAAGAAGGTGGATTTAACGCAGGAAGGGGTGAAAGCTCTTACTAAGGGATTTTTTCTTTGTCTTCTTGGTGAATTTCTGGGACTGTGGGAAGAGAATCTTCCCTGTAACTTTTACTTTCGATTTTAATGAACTGCGTAGTCAATTGTTAAGCCTCTTTGATGTACTGTGTATTTCTTTTTATTTTTGTATATGCCAAAGCAGCGTTGTGGAGAACTACCAAGCCCAAACTGAATGACCGATTTTTTATTTTTTGTTGATTTCTCTAATTTTTCCTTTTGAAGAAAGCTGAGTGGGGTGAAGAAATTATTTACCCACTCCCCCCCCCCCTGCTTCTGACTTTGATGACGTGGAGGCTGAAATGTTTAGACTGATCATTTCCATACTTTGTGGTGCCAGAATGTGTTTTTAAAGACGAAGTAGGCTGGATTATTATATTTATTTTATTTTATTTTTTCTTCCTTTTTTAAAGAAAAATCCTTCTCAGGTTCTGCTGCTTTGGTGAAGAAAAAGTTGACTGTGATTATTTACTCCCCCGTCTCCCCTTTATTACTATTTTTATTTTCTCTTTGATACTTAATTTTCTGTGCTTGATTTCTCCCTTTTCTCCCCTCCCCCACTTCTCTTTCTTTCTTTTTTCTCCTTTGTTCCTTTCAATGTTTTTTTGTTTTGTCTTTCTGTCTGTCCTTTTCTCTACTCCTTTTTTTCCCTCTTTTCTTTTTTCTGATTTTTTGCTTTTCTTGCTTTTTACTGCCAATTTTGGTATTTTTTTATCTTTCTTTTTATTTTTTATCGGACTGTTGGAATCTCAATTAAAAAATTGGAATGGCCAGACAAGTGGCGGAAGAGTTTTCTTCTTTTTAATATTTTAAGCAGCAGGACCAGTAGGATCGGAAGAAGAAGAGAGGGACAGTAAAGAAGAGGAAGAAGAAAAAGAAGAAGAAGAAGGACAAGTTTAAGACTTTTATATTTTTGTTGGTAAAAAGAAACACAAAATGGCACTGAAATTATGGACCTGGAATGTTAATGGAATGAATGACAAAAAGAAACGCAATAAAATTGAACATTTTTTGAAGAAAAAGAATTTGGACATTATTTGTTTACAAGAAATTCATGTGGCGAGAAGACATAGAAAGGTACTGATTAATAAAAAAATGGGGAATGAATTCATATCATCTGACAGAAGCAGGAAGAGAGGAGTGGTTTTGTATATAAAAAATAAACTCGAGGCTCAGCAGATTTTTAAAGATGAAGGAAGAGTAATTGCAGTACAAGTCATATGGCAGGGTGAAAAACTGATAATAGTCGGGGTATACGCACCGAATGGAAATAAAACTGGATTTTATAAAGACTTAGAGGGAAAAAATTTGAATATGTGGATCAGAAAATTATAATAATGGGTGACATGAATGGAGTAGTTTCAATGGAAATGGATAGGTTGAGAACAAATGGAAAATCAAAGGAACGGAAATTACCTAAGACTTTTTTTTCTATGACTGAGAATTGTAATCTGATAGATGTTTGGAGATTAAGACACCCATTAGATAAACAATTTACTTATTTCTCAGAACCAAACCAATCAATGTCAATAATAGCTTATGTTTGGCTTTCCAGTGAATTAACACCAAGATTGTTAAAAATAGAAATACAACCAAAGATACTTTCGGATCACAATGCAATAAAGTGTGTGATAAAAGGAAGAGAGGAGAAATCCTTTCGATGGAGAGTAAATGAGAGCTTATTTGATGATAAAAAAATAATTGAGAAAGCACAGAAGAATTTAGCAGACTACTTTGTAAATAATTGTAATAAAGGTACAAAAATGAGCACAGTATGGGATGCCAGCAAAGCAATAATGCGAGGGTTTTTTATACAGCAGAATACCATCAAAAATAAATTTAGGGAAAAGGGGAGAAAAGAAATACTAAAACAAATAATGGAAAATGATAAGAAATTAATTAATAGTCCAAACAGTGTGAAAATAAAACAGAATATTAAAATATTACAAACCCAATTTGCAATGATAATAAATAAAGAAGTAGAATGGAATATTAAAAGAATGAGGCAAAAGAACTTTGAACATGCTAATAAATCTGGAAAGTGGCTGGCATGGCAGATTAAAAGGAGAAAGGAACAGAATACAATTAAGAAGATTATACTAGAAGGTGTCAGGGAAAGGGAGGCAGCTAGAGAGAGGAGGGGGGATGGAGGCACTTACTGAGAGCCAAAAGAGCTCTTTAGTAGCCTGTCTTCCGACTTGGAAGGAGAAATAGGGAGGGGTCAACCAATCCCCGGCACTAGCTATTCACAGAACAAAGGAAGTAGGAGGTGTGCCTTGCCTCGATGGGCATGCTGGTCAAAAAGACGTCACAAGGATTCAGAAGAGACAACTGATTGATTAGCATGGACGCGTTTGTTTGAACTCCTGTATTTGCTTTTGAACTTTTAGTAATAAATCTACCAGACAGAAATGGCTCGGTGCCTGGAACGCTATCTTTACTAGCTGGCAGCAAACACACCCGTTACAGAAGGAAAAGAAATAGATAATCCGAAAGAAATTAGGAAAGGATTTGTGGATTTTTACAGACATTTATATAAAAAAACTGGAAAAAGTAACGTTAAAAAAATAGAAGATTTCTTGAGACAGAAAGAGGTGCAGAAAATCCCGATGGATAAAAAAGACAGACTGAACGACCCAATTGAAATAGAAGAAATCAAAGGTGCTATAAAAGAACTGAAAAGTGGAAAGACACCGGGACCGGATGGATTCACAGCAAGATATTATAAAGAAATGAAATACACCCTACTTGTGCCAATGAAAGAAGTCATGAATAATATATTAAAGAAGGGGGAATTGCCAGAAACATGGAAAGAAGCATATATTACACTTATTCCAAAGCAAGATTCGGATTTAACACAAGTAAAGAATTACAGACCAATCTCTTTGTTAAATAATGATTATAAATTATTTGCAAGCATATTGGCAAAGAGAATGAAAAAAAATTAAATGAAATTATTCATAAGGATCAAGCAGGCTTTCTACCTGGCAGGCAGATGAAAGATAATATAAGAAACATAATCAACATAATTGAATATCTGAGTGCCAGGAATGAAAAGCAAGCAATGTTAATTTTTGTGGACGCGGAAAAGGCTTTCAATAAAATAGCTTGGGAATTTATGCTAAAAAAGCTGGAATTAATGGATACGGGTCAATTCTTCCTAAATGGAATAAAAGCGATATATTCGGAACAGAGAGCAAAATTGATTGTGAATAGTATAGTAACAGAAAATATTAAAATTACTAAAGGCACAAGACAAGAGTGTCCTTTATCACCACAACTATTCATAATAATAATAATAATAATAATAATAAATTATTTATACCCCCGCCCATCTGGCTGAGTTTCCCCAGCCACTCTGGGTGGCTCCCAATCAAGTATTACAAACAATACAGCGTTAAATATTAAAAACTTCCCTGAACAGGGCTGCCTTCAGATGTCTTTTAAAGATAGGATAGCTACTTATTTCCTTCACATCTGAAGGGAGGGTGTTCCACAGGGTGGGCGCCACTACCGAGAAGGCCCTCTGTCTGGTTCCCTGTAACCTTACTTCTCGCAACGAGGGAACCGCCAGAAGGCCCTCGGCGCTGGATCTCAGTGTCCAGGCTGAATGGTGGGGGTGGAGACGCTCCTTCAGGTATATAGGACCGAGGCCGTTTAGGGCTTTAAAGGTCAACACCAACACTTTGAATTGTGCTCGGAACTTCCGGGGTGGCGCCATCGGCAATGGCGGACTCCCTCTGAACCGGAGGGACCAGCTCCGCGCGAAACGGGTCTTTTCCGCTACGGCGAAGCGGGGACCCTTTAAAAAATCACAGGCAGATGAAGCCTGTGACCACGGGACTTGGCGGGCACCTTTAGCGCCCCCCCAACCCGCAAAGGAACCCATAAACGGGCTCCGAAGCGAAGAGGGGGTGTGGCGCGGTGCTGTGAGTCTACTGCTTTTTCCGTGGAGCGAAGCCGCATAGCCGTTGCCGGAGAGCGCTGCCTTTTTCCTGGGACAATTTGGCATCCAAAGAATCACCCGTGAGTACTTAAAACTCGAACAATTGGACTTCAAATAAGGATTGGCCAGTAGAGAGGAATTGGACTTAAAATTTACTTCAATTTGGTACTGAAACGGGAAGGTCTAAACAGGAAGTCAGCCTTCCGTTTCTTTGTAGTCAGAATAAAGCAAAGGTAACGTAACTAGAGCATAGAAATTCACCTTTAAAGGACTGGCTTTCATCATTTAAAATCGTGGAACCCCCCTTCGGTAGCAGGAGAAGAAGGGGGACCTCTTTTTGGATTGTCTAAACCTGCAGAAGTGAGTTTAAAGTAAAGTAACTTTCCACCGTCCTGATCCTGGAGCGGAGTGTCAGGACTGACGTTTGAAGCTCATTGACCAGAGACAAATGTTTCTGACAGATAGTTAAAAGAAAAGTAACATAGTGACTCCATTGTTTCCTTTCGCATTTCAAAGGAACAAATATTGACTGAATATTTTAAAAAAGAAACTTTGTTGCTATTTTTCTTAAAAGAAAGAATAAACAAGTTGTCCCCCTAGAGGGAGACTGTGAAATTGTAACCAACTTCAGGAGCTTGCAACTGTTACAGATTACAATCGTGGGAAAGGACTTGTGACCTTGCAGGACAATGTTTTCAGAAGCTCTGTTGGGTGCTTTCTGTAAAATAAATGCCCTATTGGATCAGCTAAGCCAGAAGGCGGACTTGATGACTAATGCGACCAGAAATTTTGAACAGGCAGTAGGAAACTACATGGAGCCTACCCAGGAACTAAAACAGGAGTGTGCTATGACAGCACAGAAGAGAGAAGAGGATACTGCTGAATCCTGGGTGTCAGAAATGGAGGGAGCTGCGGCCCTGCAGGATCATGAGCCTTTGGATTTGATAAATGAATTTGGAAAAAACCAGACTTGGAAAGATAAAGTTAGGTTTGGTTTGGAAATGGGGGGTTGGAATGACCCTCCCATGCCGGGATGTTTGGACTTTCTGAGTCTGGTAATGGGCCGTCAGATGTTTGGAGCTGTGGGGGCTTTTAATTTTGGAGGGAATCTGAAACAGGTGTTTAAATATCACATGGAGTTTAGTCTGGACTATGGAAACGGGGCTGATCTGTTGAAAAGGGTCAAAAACATTACTAAGCTGGAGTTCCTACGAGTGGAAGGAAAATATGAAGAAGAGCAGCGGGAGGGACATGGAAGAGACTTGAGGGCCTCGGATATAAGGACACCAGGTTAATGCGCTAGATAAATGGGACAAAAAGGACTGACAAAATCCGGAACCAGGAGGAAGGGACGCTGGATGAAGATTGGATTGTTTTACTTGTTTTTCTTTTATCATTAGGACTGCTTTAAAACAATTGATGAATGCTAGAAAAATGTTGAAATGGAACTACTTGGTTCTAGTAAAAATGTTTAAAGAATTAGGTTAATGGTATGGTTATGAGAAGTCGGTAAAAATAAGATTTAAGTTTTAAGTTTCAAGGTTTGCTATAAGACAAGATGAAAATAGATTAAGATAATGTAAGGACAAAATATTATGAATTATGGATAGGATTTGCTGTGATAATTATTAACCAGGATACAAGAAAGGGGAGGAGGAGGAGGTCAAAGAAAGAAGGTAATAAAAGTTAAAAACTTGAGAATGATGGATGTATTTTCTCTTTTTATTTTTCTGTTTTGTCTTTTTTCTGTTTTTTCTTTTTTATAATTTGAAAAAAATCTTTAATAAATATTATTTTTTTTTAAAAAAGAATAGTGCTCGGAAACGTACTGGGAGCCAACGCAGATCTCTCAGAACCGGTGTTATGTGGTCCCGGCGGCCACTCCTAGTCACCAGTCTAGCTGCCGCATTCTGGATTAATTGCAGTTTCCGGGTCACCTTCAAAGGTAGCCCCACGTAGAGTGCGTTGCAGTAGTCCAAGCGGGAGATAACTAGAGCATGCACCACTCTGGTGAGACAGTCCGTGGGCAAGTAGGGTCTTAGCCTGCGTACCAGGTGGAGCTGGTAGACAGCTGCCCTGGACACAGAATTAACCTGCGCCTCCATGGACAGCTGTGAGTCCAAAATGACTCCCAGGCTGCGCACCTGGTCCTTCAGGGGCACAGTTACCCCATTCAGGACCAGAGAATCCCCCACACCCGCCCGCCCCCTGTCCCCCCAAAACAGTACTTCTGTCTTGTCGGGATTCAACCTCAATCTGTTAGCCACCATCCATCCTCCAACCGCCTCCAGGCACTCACACAGGACCTTCACCGCCTTCACTGGTTCTGATTTAAAGAAGAGGTAGAGCTGGGTGTCATCTGCATACTGATGAACACCCAGCCCAAACCCCCTGATGATCACTCCCAGCGGCTTCATATAGATATTAAAAAGCATGGGGGAGAGGACGGAACCCTGAGGCACCCCACATGTGAGAGCCCAGGGGTCTGAGCACTCATCCCCCAACACCACTTTCTGGACACGGTGCAGGACAAAGGAGCGGAACCACCGTATAACAGTGCCCTCAGCCCCCAGCCCCTCTAGACGGTCCAGAAGGATGTTATGGTCGATGGTGTCAAAGGCCGCTGAGAGATCCAGCAGAACTAGGAAACAGCTCTCACCTTTGTCCCTAGCCCGCCGGAGATCATCGACCAGCGCGACCAAGGCAGTTTCAGTCCCATGATGAGGCCTGAATCCTGATTGGAACGGATCCAAATGGTCCGCATCCTCCAGGCGTGCTTGGAGTTGTTCGGCAACCACCCGCTCAATCACCTTGCCCAAGAATGGTAAATTTGAGACTGGGCGATAGTTGGCCAAATTGGCTGGGTCTAAAGATGTTTTTTTATTATTTTTATTAAATAATTTTTATTAACCGGCCAATCAAATCAAATCAAATCAAATCACATCACATAAATTCCGAATTACAAAGCCAAATTTTAAATTTTGTTGAGGGGACCCATATTTCAAGATCCGAAGGGGGATTCTGATCATCTTCTTGCTACTGCGTTAATGTCCAAATCAGTCCAAACAAAGTTCATAATTCTATCCAGTCTTATCTTGCTGTTTCCACATCACATCTTGTTCATATATTTTCTCTTTTTTCTTTATGATCTCTTCCGATAGTCTCCTTAAGCCGATAAACGCCAATAATAATCCTTTGTGAATTTTTCCGTTCTTCCAATCCTCAAATTGAGATGGTTTCCATATATCATCGCCTTCATAGATAACATCACTCTTTCCATCATTAATTACAGAACTGTCGCTCTTAAGTCCCTCTGAGGAGTTTCACCCACAATATAAAAACAGCTCTATTTCTCTATTTCTCCTCCCAGACTTAAGTCCTCCGACAGAACTTCCCAATATGGCGACGGCACTTTTAACTGCGTCATTCCAAAGCCCTTATACATTCCACGCTCTTCTTAAAACATGCTTTGGTTCGAAAGTTTATCTCCACACAGCCTTAAATCCACAGCTTAAGTCCTTAAAACGACATTTCTGACTTGTGAGGGGGGGGTTCTTGTTTAATCACATAAAGGAAAGAAAGGAAAGTTTTCCCCCCCTCCCCCATCAGTCCCTTTGCCATACCGAGTCTTGGCGTATCTTCTCATGATTTATACTTGTTCCTCCGACTCGTCTTGTTTTATCAGAGATCTCTTCTGTTAGCAGTCTTTACTCCCCCTCCTTCCTTGAAATATGTGCATTCGCTTCATCCAAATTGTTTCTTTTGAAGTTCTTGCAGCTAGTGGCGCGGATCAGAGACGGCGTCCAGGAGCGCCGAAATCCCACAGGAGGGCATTGTGCCTAGTGCCGCCATCCCCACAAATTCAGGGGTGGTATAGGGCACAGCAGGCAAGGGCAGTCCTCCCCCACAATCCTGGGGGGGGGGGTAGGGAGGCTATTTACTCCCATCACAGACTCCAAATTACCTCGTGTGGGTCGGAGAGATGTTATTGTCAGCCATCTTCTGATGCGCCCCTAGTGCCCCCCCAAAGATGTTTTTTTAAGAAGCGGTTTAATGACCGCCTCTTTCAGCGGGTCTGGGAAGGCTCCTTCACAGAGGGAAGCATTCACCACCCCACAGAGCCCATCGCCCAGCCCTTCCCGGCTTTTATCAGCCAGGATGGGCAGGGATCAAGGAGACAGGTGGTCAGTTTCACTTGTCCAAGCAGCTTGTCCACATCCTCAGAGGTAACAGATTGGAATTGATCCCATGTAACAGTACTAGACAGAACTCTAGCACTCTCCCGCCCTGGCCCTGCTCCCACGGCGGAGTCTACCTCCTTCTGAATCTGAGCGACTTTATCTGCAAAAAACTTTGCAAAAGCATTGCAGGAGATCTTGGGGTCCCTACCAGGCCCCGGTGGTGCAGGTGGTTCCGATAGATTGCGAACCACCTGAAAAAGTCTCCTGCTGCTGTTTTCTGCAGATGCAATGGAGGCAGCGAAGAAGGCCCTCTTCGCCGTCGCCATTGCCACTTGGTAGGCTCGATGTTGAGCTCTAGCCCGTGTCCGGTCTGATTCAGAGTGAGTTTTCCGCCACGGGCGCTCTAGCTGTCTCAATTATTGTTTCATCGCCCTCAGCTCTGGGGAAAACCATGGGGCTGTCCGGGCTCCATGCAATTGGAGAGGGTGCTTCAGAGCCAGACAGTCGATAGCCCTGGTTAACTCCGCATTCCAGCGGGCCACCAGGGAATCAGCTGAAAGGCCATCAACATGGGATAAAGCATCCCCTACCACTCTCTGGAAACCAGTTGGATCCATTAAGTAGCAGGGGCGGACCATCCGAATCGGTCCCACCTCCCTGCAGAGGGGAAGGGTCGTGGAGAAGTCCAATCGCACCAGGAAGTTCTTTCGCACCATGGCACTTCTTTTGTTTCGCTTTTAGTTAGTGTCAGATCACCAGCATCCGTAGAGGTAAACACCAAGTCTAAGGCATGTCCGCGGCTATGAGTTGGGCCAAACTTATTCAGGGAGAGCCCCATGGAGGCCATGCTTTCTACTAAGTCCCGAGGCGCCCCTTGTAAGGTCGTGTCGGCATGGATGTTAAAATCCCCCAGGACAACCAAGCTAGGTGTCTCCAGGAGCATATCCGCCACGACCTGAAGCAGCTCGGGCAGGGAATCCTTGGTGCTGCGGGGAGGTCGGTACACCAATAGGAATCCTGTACTGCCCCTATTGCCCAACTTCCAGAACATGCACTCAGAGAACTGGGTTTTCCCAATAGGACACCTGGTGCAGACTAATGAGTTCCTAAAAATCACTGCGACCCCCCCTCCCCACCCACATGACCTGGGTTGCTGTGCATAAGTGAAACCTGGTGGGCAAGCAGCGGCAAGGACAGGCCCATCTGCTTCATCCAACCAGGTGTCTGTCACACATGCCAGGTCAAATCCTCCATCCACAATCAGGTTGTGGATGGCAGTGGTTTTATTCATCGTTGACCTGGCATTACACAGCAACACTTTCAGGTCATGTGGGTTTCCCTTGCTGATTCCAGCATCCTTCCGGTCAGGACCAGACCTGGAGGAAGAGATAGTCCTCAAACAACGACTAACCCTGTCTCCTCGGTAATGACATATTCATATCGGTATTGGAAGTCTTCTTAAGATCAATAAAGAAGAATGAGTTAATAAAAGGAAATTCAGTTGGTCGAAATGAGTACAAAGTGAAAGCCTTTGCCGATGACTTGGTATTAACAGTTGAAGAGCCAATCACAAGTGTTAAAGAAGTATTAGAGGAGATAGAACAGTTTGGGCAGGTGGCAGTTTTTAAATTGAACAAAAAGAAAACTAAGATACTAGTTAAAAACATGAAACAGGACCTGGCAGAAATATTGCAGCAACAAATAGGTATAGAAGTTGTTAAAAGAGTTAAGTATTTGCGAATTTGGTTAACTCCTAAAAATATTGATCTTTTCCAAAATAATTATACACCGGTGTGGAATAGGGTTAAAAGAGATCTAGAAATATGGGGAAGGATGAAGTTATCATTTTGGGGAAGGATTTCAGCTATAAAGATGAATGTGCTACCAAAGATGTTATTTTTGTTTCAGACAATTCCAATAATCAAAGGGGCAGTAATATTTAAAGAGTGGCAAAAAACAATTTCAAGGTATATCTGTCAGGGAAAGAAGCCGAGAATTCAGTTTAAGTTATTAACAGACGCTAAAGAAAGAGGAGGCTTCGCCCTGCCAGATTTGAAATTGTATTATGAAGCATCGTGCCTCTGTTGGTTGAAGGAATGGATGAAAATAGAAAATACGGAATTGCTGGATTTAGAAGGTTATGATAATAGATTTGGATGGCACACATATTTATGGTATAATAAGACAAAAGTCCACAAAGGATTTGGAAGCCATATATTTCGAAGATCTCTAATAGAAATTTGGGATAGGTATAAAAACCCATTGGAACGAAAAAACACCACATTGGTTATTCCCATTAGAAGCGATGAGTGTGAAAAAGGTCAATAGGAGTGGGAAATGGATAACATATGGGAAATTAATATATATGGAAGGAAGTAAATGGAAAATGAAACCATATGAAGAAATTAAAGAATATGTTAATGATTGGTTACATTATCGCCAGGTCAATGAAATGTTTAAACAGGACTCTAAAGAAAAAGGATTTGATGAAAGTGGATCAAAGTTTGAATTAGACGACTTCCTGTTTCCGGCGGTGGAAAATGGCGGATCCCACACGATCGGACTTCAGCTGTTCCGATAATTCAGGGCTGATATGGGGGTAATTAGCCCTGGCAGCCTCCCCAGGGCAGGGGAGGACTGTCTCGATGACTCACGGTTTGCCCTAGATTGCCGATGTGGCAGACGGCAGGGGCACTGGGTCATGGAGCAAGGGATGGACTGACACTCCTGCGACGCCACCCCATAGCCGGACGCATCTGTTTGGGAAAATATAAAGATTTGAAAAACAAACAGATACGCTCTGAACTGACGAAGCTGGGGAAAAACCTGCAGAATGTACAGTCTCTGGTGCAAAGGATCGAACTTCAAAGAGATCCTCATCATGATGTTTGGAATCTGGAGGGGCTTGGTATGTTTTTTCTTTTCCCTCTAACATTAACAATCTGTATGGTATGCCAAGCCTCATTAAGAACCTAAATTGCTCTTCAAAAAGTGAGTACAGATGGACTTTCATATATAATTGGGACCTATCCGCAGCCGCTTTTCTTCTAAGATTTGAAATGCCTGTTAAAGACGAAAACAAAGAACAAAAATGGCGTCTACCCACCGTGCACTTATGGAATATCTGAAATACTTCCCTGATTAAGAGAAACAGGAGCTAACTGATGGTTGGTTATAAAGACTGGAAACAATATTATATATACAACTGTTTGCAAAAAGTTTTTTACCACGAGCGAGAGAGAGGGCTAAATGGATGTCTGGCAGCCCCCCTCTAGGGCCCAAAGGGGGGATTGGGGGGATTCCAAAGGCCAATTGGCTACATTGCAAACAGTCTGCTTAAGAATAAATCAACAAGGAGTTTCAAAAGGAGGTTTCTCTCTGTTTCTTTGATAACACCTGGACGGGAAAGATTAACGATTTGGGAGCTGCCAAAATAACAATTCTCAAAGAGCTGGACAGAACTCTGAATTTGGATGCAATTAAATGAAGCGGTGCGGAGACTTCCGGGTTAGCGCCATCGGCGAATGGCGGAGTTCCTCCGACCGGAGGAACGGGCTCCGTGGAAACTGGGTCTTCCCGCCACGGCGAAGGTGGGGACCCGCTAGAAATCCCAGGTGGAGGAAGCCTGGGAACGTGGGGTTCGGCAGGGCACCAGGAGCGCCTCCCCTACTCGCGGGGAACCCCATTTTGGGGCTCCGGAGCGAAGTGGGGTGAGCGGCGCGGTGCTGCGAACTGATTGCTACTTTCACGGAGGGAAGCCGCATAGCCATTGCCGGAGAGCGCTGACTTTTTCCTGTCGACAATTGGACTCTAAACAAGTACCCGTGAGTAAAAACGGAAAACTGGATCAAGAAACATCCTAATTTGGCACTGAAGCGGGAAGGTTCAAAACAGGAAGTCCGCCTTCCGCTTTTTGTAAATAGACTGAAGCAAAAACCTTGTAAGCTAATAGCCTGGAAAGTTGTTTGTAAAGGTCGGAATTTCCTTCATCTATAACCACTAAAACCCCCTTGGAAGCAGGAGAAAAGGGGGGGGGGGGTTTGACTGTTTAAGCCTGCAGGAGAGGGAGTAAAGAAAAATAAGTTTCCACCGTCTCAAACCTGGGAACGGGGTGTCAGAGACAGAAATTGTCAGAGACGTCCATTGACTGTGAATGGAACATTTTGACAGATAGCTAAAAAAGAGAAACAAACTGATTCCAATGTTGCCTTCTGCATTCTAAAGAAACAAAATATTTGAAAATTGAAAGTAACTTTCTTTTGTTGGACATGCTTTAAAAAAATGGATACAAATAGAAATTGTCTCCTCTAGAGGGAGCTTGTCAAATTGTTGCTGCAGTTTACTTGGCGACTTTACAGCTGCGAGATTAAGATCGTGGGACCAGTCTTTTGACCTTGAATAAAAATGTGTTGGGAGGAAGTTTTGGTGCTTGCTTTTTGCAAGACAAATGCTTTGCTGGAGCAGTTGCATGAGAAGATGGATTTGATGAATGAGAAGTTGGATTTGATGACTGCTGCAGTTAGTGAATGTGGACAAATAGGGAATACTGACACAGAAATCATACAGGGACCAACTCAGGAAACTGGTTTGACTGGGCAAGTGCAAGGGCAGATGATAATGGAGGAGGTTGCGGTTGCACCTCAAGCAATACAAATGGAGAGATCTGAAGCCCTGCAGGAGCATAAGCCGCTGTTTTGGAAGATTGAATTTGGAGTGGGCCAGGGGGAGCCTGGAGCTGAGGAGGCTCTTAACTTTGGAGGGACTTTGAAATATGCTGTTAAATATTTTTTGGATTATACTGATGACTGTGGGGAGTGGGACTGTGGGAAATGGGTTGGTCTGATGAGGGGAGATGGAGACAATTATGGGCTGGAATCCCCCAGAGACCTACTCCTCATTGAGAAAGGAAAGAAATCAAGAAAGAGACCAACAAAAGACAAGGAAAAGTGCAAGTATAAACAAGAAGAAGAAGATCTGCAGAAGGGGCATGGAAGAGATTTAAGAGCCTCGGACATAAGACTACCAGGTTGATGGACTAGATGGAATGGACAGTAAGGACTGACATAACCCAAGACCAGGAAGAAGGGACGTTGGATGAAAATTGGAAGAAAGTCTATAAAAAAAAAATTATTTTGGGAATTAGTGTAAAACTAATGAATATTAGGGGAAATGTTGGAATGAAATTGCTTGGCTTTAGTAGAAATGATATAAGGAGTTATGTATAAATAAGCATTAAGTCTTACGTTTTAAGGCATTTTACGGTAAGATAAGGTTAAATAAAGTAAGGTAAATTGAATAACAGAATATGGTGAAAGATGGAAAGGATTTGCTAAGTTAATTAATAGGTTAGACTGTCAAGATAAATTATTTAATAATAATTGAAAAAGAGGGAAAGAATTTGCTGAAATAATTAATTAAGCTAGAATACAAAAAGGGAGGTGTGAGGAGGTCAAGGAAACAAGCAAATGAAAGATAAGATATGTAATACGGGATTTGTATTTTTCTTTTTTGATACCTTTTTATATACCTTTTTTTTCTTTTTTTCTTCTTCTTTTTCTTCTCTTTTTTGTAATCTTGGAAATTCTTAATAAATATCATTAAAAAAAATTAAATGAAGCGGTGCGATGAAAAAACTAAAACAGCTGAAAAAGTACAATATACGGACAAATCTGCACTCCATGGGGGGAAGGAAGTATCTGTTTTCTGACATGAATGAGGATCACATAACCAGAGTCAAAACGTGGAGGAAAAAAACGGATATGGAATTATGAAAAACATTGATGATGATGAGAGGCAGGACTATGATGTTGAAAGCGCTTCGGAATTCAGACCGTGGGAAGTAAAAAAAAAACCTATTACAATTTGGAAGACAATTGGACTTTTTTATTTTAGTTTTTTATTTTTATTGGATTTGATTTGATATGTTAATTAGATGTTTTTATTGGAAAATTAATAAACACTTTTTAAAAAAAACAACAAAGTTTGAATTAGAGATATTAAGTAATGATTCTAAAATTTTGTCTAAAATGTATAAATTGCTGCTTGAATGGCATTTGAAGGACGAGGAGGTTAAGTCGGTTATGATTCACTGGGCCAAAGATTTTGGGTATAATATACAGCTGAGTGACTGGGTAAAATTATGGAAAGAAGGTTTAAAATTTACTGCATGCAATGCCCTAAAAGAAAATGTGATGAAAATGATGTATAGATGGTATATTACACCTGTTAAGTTAGCGAAAATGTATAAAGTCAGTAATAAATGTTGGAAATGTAAAGAAAAAGAGGGAACATTTTATCACATGTGGTGGGAATGCAAAAAGGTGAAATGCTTCTGGGAGATGATATATAATGAGTTGAAAAAAATGTTGAAATATACATTTATAAAGAAACGAGAAGCATTTTTACTGGGTATTGTTGGGAGTGATATAAATAGAAAAGAATGTAAGCTCTTTTTATATGCAATAACAGCAGTAAGAATATTATTAGCACAAAAATGGAAGCAAGAAGAACTACCGACTATTGAAGAATGGAGGATGAAGTTAATGGACTACGCAGAATTAGATAAATTAACAGGAAGAATTTGAAACTGGCGGGACCAGAAATTCACGGAAGACTGGAGTAAATTTACGGACTATTTGAAAAGTATTTGTGAAGACCAGACGACGTTTGTAGGTTTGCAAGAAGTTCTGTGAGGAGTAATATTGGAAATATTGCAAAAATAGATAAGGGAAAGGATAATTTGTTAAGAGACTTAAAGGCAATATAAAGTTAAGAAATGTATAAGAAGTGGACAAAACGGTGGATTATCAGAGGTGCTGATGGAAGTCTAAAAAGATTGTATAAGTGATAAGTTTCGTGGTGCATTTTATAATTTATATGTTAAAATCAGTAAAAATTATTATTAAAAAAAGGAAAGTATTGAAGCATCTTTTTATTAGCTGCAGCCGGCAAAATTCTTGCAAGGATCTTAGCAAACCATCTCCTAACTATATCAGAGGATACTCTTCCTGAATCCCAAAATTGTTTTCAACCTTCTAGAGCAGCCATGACCAAACTTGGCCCTCCATATGTTTTGAGACTACAATTCCCATCATCCCTGACCACTGATCCTGTTAGCTAGGGATGATGGGTGTTGTAGTCCCAAAACAGCTGGAGGGCCAAGTTTGGCCATGCCTGTTCTAGAGGGACAGTGGATATGATTTTCAGTGCTCAACAGCTTCAAGAAAAATGCAGAGAACAAAACCAACCCCTGTACATGCCATTTATCGACCAAACGAAGGTCTTTGACACTCTAAATTGCCCTGCCCTGTGGACTGTCCTTTTGAAAATTGGCTGCCGAGATAAATTTGTGAACATCCTTTGGCTCCTCCATGATAATATGATGGGAACAATCATGGATAACAATGACTCTCAAAGTGAACCATTCACATTGGGATCAGTTGTTAAACAGGGTTGTGTTATTGTCCCATCTCTATTTATTATCTTCATTGCCATGATCCTACACATTGTCGAAGGGAAACTCCCCACTGGGGTAGAAATCATATATCAAACAGATGAAAAGCTCTTTAATCTGAGTAGGCTGAAAGCAAAGAGTAAGGTTACCATAACTTCCATCACAGAGCTTCAATATGCTGATGACAACATATAGTGTGTGCACACACAGAGGATGACCTCCAGACCATCCTAAATATCTTCACAGAAGCTTACAAAAAGCTTGGCCTATCGCTCAATATCCAAAAAACCAAAGTGCTGCACCAACAAGCACAAAACAACCCTTCCACAGCGCCACCAATCCAACTTAATGGTGTAACGTTGGAAAATGTCACTTTTCCTACCTGGAGAGGACATTGATGCTGAAATCCAGCATTGCCTGAGCTCTGCGAGTGCAGCTTTCTCCTGATTGAAGCACAGAGTGTTTGAGGACGGAGACATTCACAGGGAAATCAAAATGCTCATTTACAAAACTACCAACTTTATTGTATGCTTGTGAAACATGGACCACTTAAAAATGTCATCTCCAACTCCTTGAAAGATTTCATAAACAGTGTCTCTGAAAAAAATTACATATCATTTGATAAGACTGGCAAACTAATGCCAGTGTATTGGAAGAAGCAAAGATCACCAGAGTCAAAGCAATCAACATCAACTTCGTTGGACTGGTCATGTTGTTCAGATGCCTGATTATCGTCTTCCAAAGCAACTACTCTATTCCCAATTTAAGAATGGAAAGTGAAATACCAGTGGACAACAGAAGAGGTTTGAAGATGCTCTCAATGCAAATCTTAAAAAAAATGTAGTAGAAGCACTGATAACTGGGAAACACTGGCCTGTGAGTACTCCAACTGGAGAACAGCCTTTACCAAAGGTGTTGTGGACTTTGAAGAAGCACAAACTCAGGACAAAATGGAGAAATGAGCTAAGAGGAAGGCATGTTTGGCAAACCCTCACCATGATCAACTCCTGCCTGCTTGTGGGGTTTCCCATTTGGTCATCTGGTCAGCGACCATGAGAAGAGGATGTTTGACTAGATGGGCCATTGGCCTGATCCAGCAGGTTCTTCTTATGTTCCTAAACTGTCGTTTTAGTTGTTATTCCCAAACTGCAGATTTTGGACTTCTTTTTCCCCTAGTAACGTATGGAACCAAATATATGTTTCTGGAATCTGAAGGTCTGTGGACTATTAGCATTTTTGTTTATTTACAAAGTTCATTACTTGCTCTTCACTGTGACAACAATACCACAGTGGGTTATGTAAAAAAGACCTGAACTGCAATGCATATAAAAGAACAGTAGGAATATATCATATCACTCTCAACAACCAGAAAATCTAAAACAGGTACAAGAAACATCCAGAAACAAATCATCCAGCTCAGAACTGACTCCAAACACCTGTTCAGGGCTTCCCAAGCTACACCTGGATAATGCAAGAAATAGAGCAGATGTCATGGCCTGGCTGGAGGCCGAGGAGTGGTGGGAAGCAGCAGCTGGGGAACCCTCAAGGGAAGAAGGCTCAGAGCTCAGGGAGTGGTGGTGGGACAACAATGTGTGGTCAGAGGGAGAAGAGGGAGCAGACTGGGAGGAGGAGGTGTTGGAAGCTGAAGAGGTAACAGGGTTTAGTGAGTAGGAGGAGGCTGCTGCAGAGAGCAGTCCAGAATCAGAGGCAGAAGTGGAGCCAGGAGCAGACGGGGGCCAAGAGGCAGAGATCAGGCAAAGCTGCTGAAGAAGCCAGGAAGTCTCTCCCTCCTGCTGTGACCAACTCCCCACCCCCCATTCTCCCAGAACATGCAGAGAAGTGAAAAAAGCAGAGGAGAGATTGGTTGCAAACAGACAAAGGCTCAAATTGCCTGAAAGAAAAAAAACCCTAGAGAGGAGGGGACTTAGGCAGCTGTGGGAAGGCGGGGACCTTCAGACTTCACAACTACCTTGTTGGGGCAAGACCTAGTGAGAAGAGTTGATGTGATCACTAGGCCTGCACTGTTTTGGTTTCTTTGAATAAAGAGTTAACTTCACTGACACCAGGTGTTTTATTACTGACGTACTGACTCGGGCTCATGACATCAGGATGCCCCTCCACAACCTTCACAACTCCAGATCCCTGGATTATCTCTTCCAGAAGTTTTGTGCAGATAGAAAATATTGTGGAGGATAGAACAAAACCTCATGCTGTGGAGCTGGCCACTATTTTCCTAACAGCACCTTCTGAAATCTGCCTGTCAGATAGGAGTGGATTCACTAAAATGTGTTTTCTGTAACTGCCCGTCCGGACAGGTGACCCAGAAGGGTACCACGGCTGGTTGGGGTCACCAGGGTAGCCAAAACACCTAATGAAGGCTTACCTTGGCCCATTCAGCTTATGTTGCTACAGTAGATCCAGGGCCAGCCCAATATTATGTCTGTGTACAGTAGAGAAAAAATGGCCCAGCTTGGATGTGATGCTCAGCATGAATGACCAAGCATGAATGAATGAACTTGCTGCACAAATGAACAAATGTGCCAGTACTCGAGAGCAAAAATCATGCCCACTTCACTCTTCCTCTGTTATTGCTGCTTACAAGCTGCCCAGGCCTAAGGCATGGTCTGGCTTGTCATTGTTTCTGAATCGGCTCATGGTTTGTCTCCCCTCCAGACGAACAAATAAAATAACATGTTATTTTTATATTAAACATGCCTTCAAAAGGCATTTGACACATTGCCTCACCAGAGGTTCCTGAGCAACATTAGATGGTTGTTGTCAGGGAAAGGGAGGCAGCTAGAGAGGGGAGGGGGCATGGAAGCACTTACCGAGAGCCTAAAGAGCCTTTTTCTAGTTTGTCTTCCGACTCGGAGGGAGAAATAGGGAGGGGCCAGTCAGTCCCCGGAACTAGCTATTCACAGAACAAAGGAAGTAAGAGGCGTGCCCTGCCTTGATGGGCATGCTGGTCGAAAAAACGTCACAAAGATTCAGAAGAGTCAACTGACTGAGAAAGCACGGACGCGGAGTTGGTGGAGGAAGATGGGAAGAAATTTAAAGACTATTTACAGAAACATTGTAAAATTAGTGAATGTTAGAAGGATGATGGAATGATGTTATGTGGCTTTAGCAGAAATGATACAAAGGATTTGGGAAAAACTGACTGTTAATTGGTGAAAGGAGGGAAAGTAAAGCTACATTATACTAAGATAAATTACAGGACTAAAAATTGAAAAGATGGAAAGGATTTGTTGAAATAGATAATCGATCTAGAATACAAAAAAGGGAGGTGTGAGGAGGTCAAGGAAATAAGCTAATGAAAGATAAGTAATGGGAAGATTTGTTGTATTTTTCTTTGTTTTTTTTTTGTTTAATGGATTTTCTTTTTCTTTTTTTTCTTTTTTTGGATCTCATCCTTTTTTCTTTACTTATTGTGATGTGTTGTATTGTTTTTTGTTTAAAATGATGTTTTTTACTTTTTCTTTTTGTAACCCTTAAAACTTTAATAAATATTAGTTTTTTTAAAAAAAGAGAAAGCACGGACGCGTTTGTTTGAATTCCTGTATTTGCTTTTGAACTTCCAGTAATAAATCTACCAGACAGAAATGGCTCGGTGCCTGGAACTTTATCTTTAACTAGCTTGGCAGCAAACACATTCATCACAGTTGTGAGCAGAGGTTTTCAACCTTTTTAGTTCACAGTTCCTTTGACCAACTATATTCTTTCTGTGGCACCATTGTGGGGCTCAGGGACCCAGTTATGTCACCCCTTGCTTGCAGAGCTGGCAGCCTCTCACCCTTTTTCAAACACCCTCCCTTGTGGAGTGTTCCCTCAGCCTCTTCTCTTCTCCCCTCTCCTTGACAGTCCTCTGGGCAGCTGCAGCTGCCGCCCGGGGCTCTGAGCTGCCCCCTCCCAAGAGAGGTGCCTCCTCATGCTGCCCCACAGGGAAGGAAAGAGGGACAGAGGTCAGTGTTGCCCACGGCACCCCTGACTATCATTCAGGCCACCCCAGGGTGCCATGGCACACTGGTTGAGGGGGATAAACGACAGGAAGCAGAGAGTAGAATTAAATGAGGCAGTTTTCATAAAAGAGGGATATAAGAAGTAGGGTCTCCCATTCTTCCTAATTGGGACTGGCATACTTTAATGTTTTCACAAATAATCTACAGCAACCTTTCCAAACCCAATGCCTTCCAGTTTTGCCTCAGGGCTAAACTCCCAGCATCCCTGACCATTGGTCATGCTAGATGGAGTTGATGGGAATTGTCTGGGGAAGGTTCCAACTGACTGCAAAGAGGTCCAAAAGCCTCTCTCACTGACATTAGAAATAAAAGGAGAAGAGAGGAAAATTAGAAGATGGAGAATAAATGAAGCAATTCTGAATGATAACAAAGTTCTGGAAAAGGCCAAATCAACGTTAAAAGAATATTTCGATAATAACTTAAATAAAGAGACAGATATAAATATAGTATGGGACGCTAGTAAGGTGGTAAAAAGAGGCGTTTTCATTCAGCAAAATATAATTCAAAGGAAAGAAAAGCAAAAAAAAACTTAGAGAAACTTTTAAGGGAAATAAGGGAAAATGAGAAAGATTTGGCCAAAAACCCAAGAAATGAAGCACCAAAAAACAACTTCAAGACACTGCAGACGCAACTCTCCATGATCCTGAATTACGAAGTGGAACAAAGAATTAAGAGGATAAGACAAAATTCTTTTGAATTTGCCAATAAACCAGGTAGGCTGCTAGCATGGAAGCTGAAGAAGAGACAGAAGGAAAGAATAATAGAAAAAATAATGGAGGACGGGAAAATAATAGAAGACCTGAAGGAAATCAAAGCAAAATTTATAAAGTACTATAGTACTATAAAGTACTATAGTAACTTATATAAAGAAATGAAAGGGAATCAAGAGGATATGGAAGAATACCCAATAAAATCCAGACAATAGGAGCAGATAAAAGGGAACAATTAAATCAGCCAATTACAACACTGGAGGTGCACCAAGCAATTATGAAAGGAAAAGTAGGAAAAGCACCTGGAACAGATGGTTTGACAGCAGCATATTATAAAAAAATAGAGGAATTCTTAACACCAATGAAATTGGTAATGAACAGAATTTTAAAATGTGGAATAATACCGGGATCATGGGAAGATGCTTTTGTCGTGTTGATATCAAAACAAGGACAAGACTAGATGCTAATTAAAAACTATAGGCCCATATCACTGCTGAACAGTGATTACAAAATATTCGCTGACAACAGTTTGAAAAAAATATTAAACAAAACTATACACAAAAATCAAACTGGCTTTCTGCCAGGTAGATACATACACAGCAACATGAGGAGTGTAATAGATTTACTAGAATACCTAGAGGAAAGATCAGACAAAAAGGCTGCTTTAATATCAATAGATGCGGAAAAGGCATTTGACCAGGTGTCGTGGGACTTCAGGAAAAGGGTCATAAAGGAAATGAAACTGGGGGAAGATTATATTAAAGCTATAGAGGCAATATACAGGAAACGAAAAGCCAAACTTATTCTTAATAATGAAATAACAGAAGAATTTTGTATAGAGAGGGGGACAAGACAAGGTTGCCCCTTGTCACCACTACTATTTATTACTATTTATTATGGTACTGGAATTATTGATGAATGCCATAAGAAATGATAATAAAATAAAAGGTATCTCATTAGGGAAAAAGAAATATAAGATCAAAGCATTTGCGGATGACCTGATTCTGACTGTTGAAAACCCCAAAGAAAGTATAATACAGATAACTGAAAAAATATTAGAATTTGGGAAAGTAGCTGGATTTAAGATAAACAAGAATAAAACTAACATAGTAAAAAATATGACCAAGCAAGAAAAGGAAGAACTACAGGAGATATCAGGATTAACAATTGTAAATAAGACCAAGTATTTAGGAATTTGGCTGACCAATAATAATAGTAATCTATTCAAAGATAATTACACAAAAACCTGGTAAGGAATCAAAAGAGAAATCTGGAATAAGTTAAGATTATCACTTGTTGGCAGAATATCGGTGGTTAAAATGAATGTATTGTTGAAAATGATGTATCAATTCCAAATGATAATTGGAAGGTGTGGGAAGTCTTAGTTTATGGCAAAAAGAGATATCCAAATTCATATGGCAGTATAAAAAAACCAAGAATTAAACACAAACTTCTAATAGATAAGAAACATAGAGGTGGACTGGCGCTACCTGACCTAGATTTATATTACGACGCTGTCTATTTAAATTGGATAAAAAAGTGGGTTGTATTAAAAAATAGTGATTTCTGAGATCTAGAAGGATTTAACAAGCGTTATGGTTGGCATGTGTATTTAGCTTATGAAAAAGGGAAAGTACACAGGGGATTTATGAACCATGTCATTAGGAAATCATTATATAAAACATGGACAAAATATAAGGATCTCCTAGAACCGAAAACACCATGGTGGGCATCACCTCTAGAAGCAATTACAATAAAAAAGAAAAATATGGAATTAGAATGGGCCACATATAAAGATCTGATTAAGGAAAAAGACAATAAATTGGTAATTAAAGATTATGAGGAAATTAAACAACACCTTACGGGTTGGATCCAATACCATCAGTTGCATGAAGTGTTCAGGACAGATAAGAAAAAAGGTTTCTCAAACGAACCTTCATTATTAGAAAAAGTGTTATTATAAAACAAAACTAAGGTAATATCAAAATTGTATGATACATTATTGGAGTGGGAGGTCAAAGACGAACAGGTCAAGGAGGTAATGATCAAGTGGGCTTTAGATATTGGGAAAACCATTAACTTAACAGCATGGGAAGAACTATGGAGAAAGAACTGGAAATTTACAGCCTGTGAAGTATTGAGGGAAAATCTAATCAAGATGTTTTATAGATGGTACTGAACACCTACCAAAATAGCTAAAATGTGTAAGACGAAAACAAATCTGTGCTGGAGGTGTGATAAAACAGAGGGGACACTTATACATGTTTGGTGGACCTGTGAAAAAATCAAAAGCTTCTGGAACATAGTATATGATGAGCTTAAAAAATGTTTAAATATTACTTTATAAAAAATACAGAAGCTTTTCTACTAGGAATAACAGACACAGGTATAGCAAGAGAAGATCAGACAATATTCCTCTACGCCACAGGGGAAGCAAGGATCCTAACTGCTAAAAACTGGAAAAAAGAAATTGTGCCAACAAAAAAGGAATGGCAAAACAAACTGTTAGAGTCTATTGAACTGGCTAGATTAACAGAGGCAATTAGAGATCACACTAGACAAGAGTTTCAAAAAGCATGGGGGAAATGCAGAGAATACTTCACAAAACAGTGCCCTAAAATGCATACCTGGACTTGTTTCAATTAATGTCTGCAGGAGACTTTGTGGATATTTAAGTTATAATTAGAAAAATCTTAATAATTATTCATAAAGGAAACAGTTTATAAGAAGTAAATAAGGAGGCCAGATACAGGATAAAGGGAGTCTTTTATTTGGTTGTTTGTATTGTTGTATGTTATGCTCACTGTATGTTATGTTCACGTTTAATGAGGGTGGACTGTGTATTGGGGGGGGCGGGGGTTATGTTATGTTGTAAATAAAATTCCAATAAAATTATTAAAAAATAAAAAGTAAAATACAATGTGTAAATGTTAATTTACTAAATTACACAAAAACAAATCAGGGTAACAGAAGGCTGTGCATTAAACAATACAAGTACAATGAGAAGAATTGGAAGTATTTTATTTAGAAATTCAATGAATGATTGTATAATAATGCAAATTCTTTTTTTTGTATGTTTTCTTTCTTCCTTTTTCTTTTTTTGTCTTAATCTTTTCTTTTTTATCTCAATGTATGTATATATATTTGTATTTTAATTCAATAAAGATGATTTTTTAAAAAAGGAATTTGTAACATCATACAAATCTAAGAAAAGAAGAGTAGTATTATATATAAAACCCAAACTGGAATAGAAAAAATTATTTAAGGATGAGAAGGGAAGAATGATTGCAGTACAAATATCATCACAAGGTGAAAAAATAATTGGAATTGGAATTTATGCACCGAATGATAAAAAGTCAGAATTTAAAAAAATGTTTTAAGATAAAATGTTGGAATATATTGACCAGAATATAATTTTAATTGGAGATGCAAATGGGGTTGTCTCCCTAGAGATGGATAGAACAATAAGAAAAAGAGATAAAAAGGAAGGGAGACGAACCACAACTTTCTTTAAACTGGTCAAGAATTTTGATTTGATATTTGGAGTTTTAAACACCCATTGGATAGGGAATTCACCCATTGGATAGGGAATTTATCAGAACCTTATCAATTCAGTGGAAGAATCGACTTGGTATGCATCTCGAGAGAATTATCTATACAGGCCAAAAAGGTAGAGATAGAACCAATAACACTTTCGGATCATAATTCAATAATATTAGAACTAAAAGGAGAAAGAAATACCTCATTTAGGTGGAGATTAAATGAGGAACTTTTAGATAATCTGAATATCTTAGAAAAAGCAGAAAAAGTCCTGCGGGGGAGAGAGAAGAGGAGTTGGAAACCACAGAGGGAGAGTAAAAGAAACTTACATCAAGCAGCTTAATAAGAAATAAACTGTGAGGAGAATCAGAGCTTACAGGGTTAATAGTTCTGTCTGTCGTCCTGTCCTCTGGGGGCATGCTCACATACGGGGAATGTTCTTTGTGTGTGAGCCAAGTTACCGTATTTTTTGCTCCATAGGACGCACTTTTCCCCTCCTAAAATGTAAGGGAAAATGTCTGTGCGTCTTATGGAGTGAATGTGTGGTCCCTGGAGCCAAATCGCTGTTGTCCTGCGCTCCTGGGCTGCTCTTTGGGGGTGGAGGGAGGAGCCACACGGCTCTGCCGGCAGCCTCTGCTTTCCCCTGAAGCCCCAACAAGGTTTGCAAGCAGAGGGAAGGCTGTGTGCTCCTGTAGTGCTCTTTGGGGGTGGGGGGTGGGAGGAGCCACACGGCTCTGCCGGCAGCCTCTGCTTTCCCCTGAAGCCTCAACAAGGTTTGCAAGCAGAGGGAAGGCTGTGTGCTCCTGGAGTGCTCTTTGGGGGTGGGGGGTGGGAGGAGCCACACTGCTCTGCCTACAGCCTTTGCTTTCCCCTGAAGCCCCAACAAGGTTTGCAAGCAGAGGGAAGGCTGTGTGCTCCTGGGGTGCTCTTTGGGGGTGGGGAGGAGGAGCCACACTGCTCTGCCTACAGCCTTTGCTTTCCCCTGAAGCCCCGACAAGGTTTGCAAGCAGAAGGAAGGCTGTGCGCTCCTGGGATGCTTGGTGGGGGTGGGGGTGGGGGTGGGGAGCAGCAAATTGCTGTCTCTCAGTGCCTCCTAATTCAACTGCAAAGGATTGCCTAACTGGATTCTGAGCTCCATTTGAAGTTTAAAAATATTAAGTTTGGGGATTTCTTCAAGTAGCAGTTTTGTGGAAATAGTCATAAATACATGCAAAGCATCTCCACAAACCAGTAATAGTGAGCTCAGCTAAAACCGAGCAAGCATCTGGCTCAGGAACAGTTTAAACTGCACAATTATAACCAGACATCCTGTGAGTTTGTGTGTGGACCATGTTCCTAGCAGCTAATCTTTATTGCTGAAAAGAGGCACTGATATTCCACTCGAAATCTATAATTCATTATACAAATTCTTACAAGTACAGTCCACCTATACCAAACCAAAAACTTTGTGTTCTCTTGTTATTGAATGGAAGCTATTTACCTGCCCTCTTTTCCTCCTCTGTTCTTTGCTCAGTCACTCCATTTTGAATCTTCCTTTCAAAACAACCATGCCTGTTTTGAGAAAACTTCAGAGATTTAGGAACTGGAGCGCAATCATTTGATCTCTTTGCTGTTCCTCCATACTCCAAGCACTTCTCATTTGCACAGCCCTGGTTTCTCCCCCTGACTATTAATATTCTTGATTAATAACAGTAAAATGCTCAAATTTTAGTTTTTGTGACTGCTGTCAATACTGACTTCCCAGTGATAATGAAAACAGCTACATTATAATGGAATGTCTGTCCTTTTGCCATTCTCTTCATTATATACTGTGGCTCGCTTTAAAGCAGCAAAGTGGACAGGAGCCACCCACTTTGCTGTTTTAAATAGTTTAGTACAACATTTGAGTCAGATTTTTTTTCTCTTGTTTTTCTGCTCTAAAAACTTGGTGTGTCTTTTGGTCAGGTGCGTCCTATGGAGCAAAAAATATGACACTTTCGGTTTTGGCTGACGAAAGGGAGGTAACAGTGCCTGCTCGTTCTCCCGGAATGCTGATTTATTTGCTCTGCTGTAAATAAAGCTTCTTAGATTTAGGAAGAAGCTGCGTACGGACTGTTATTTCTGCACCCACACAGGGCACACACCACAGTGCGCGTTACTCTGCTAGCAGCTAGAAGAAATCCAGAGGCACAAGGAAGCATCCCGGACGCCCAGTTTATTTCACATAAACTTCTAGACTAAATTTAATTTCTTTTCTTTATCCACCACCGAATTTGTAATTTACATTGAAAATTGACATTAACAAAGTTTAATGAATTTGATTATCATTTCATGGAAAATCAATGGACTAAATAATAAAATTAAAAGGAATAAAACTAAACATATTCTAAAAAAGAAGAAATGGGATGTCATCTGCCTTCAGGAGATGCACATATCCAAGAAGCAGAAGAAAATGTTGATAAACAAGAGGCTAGGGGTAGAATTTATCGCCTCAGATACACATTAAAAAAGAGGGATTGTCATTTATATAAACCAAAAGATAGAATCCAAATTAATTTTTAAAGATGAAGAGGGTCGGATATTGGGAGTGCAGCTAACAAGAGGCAAAGAAAAATTAATATTGGCGTGTATGCTCCAAACGGAAATGAAACAAAATATTTCAAAACATTAGAGGAAAAACTACGGCCTGGGTCACCCCAAATTCACCATCAAATCACATATCATGGCCATGGGCACAGCCTACACCACAAAAATCATGGATCCATGGCTTCCTTGAGACACCGTGGCCCAAAACATGGTTCTGAACCATGGATCCTCATGCAACCTCAGTGTTTTTGCATTGGGTAACCCCAAATTCACCCTTTGTACTCAACAAAATATAATACAAAAAAGAGTTAGAGAAACAAAATTAAATCAAATTAGGCAGGAAATAGCAATAAATGAGAAAATATTGGCTAAAAATCCAAAAAATAAAATCGCATCTCAAACCATTAAAATATTACAATCCCAATTATCAACACTCCTCAACCATGAAATAGAGAATAACATTAAGTGGCTGAAACAGAAAAAAAAATGAATTTGCCAACAAACCAGGTAAACTGCTTGCATAGCAGTTAAAAAAAGAAACAAAGAGAAAAGCAAATCGATAAAATAACACAAGCTGGGACGGTAATTGACAATCAAGAATAAATAACCAAGTGCTTTTTAAGCTATTTCCGAAAACTGTATAAGGCAGGCACAGAAGAACAGGACATAATAAAATATCTACAAGGGAAAGAAATTCCCAAAATAGCAGAAGATAAAATTGAACAACTAAACTCTCCAATTACTATGATGGAGCTACATCAGGTTATATTGAAATTAAAATTCGGCAAATCCCCTGGTCCATATGGGCTCCCTGCATTTCACTACAAAAAATTGGAGGAGTCAATAGCCTTACCCTTGAAAATACTTATGAACAAAATAATGCATGATGGAAAAATCCTGTGTATCTGAAGAAGTGTGCATGCACACGAAAGCTCATACCAAGAACTAACTTAGTTGGTCTTTAAGGTGCTACTGGAAGGAAATTTTTTTTTTTTGTTTTGACTATGGCAGACCAATACGGCTACCTATCTGTAACTGGAAAAATCCTGTAAGTCTATCAACAATTATCAGTCTATCTCACTCCTAAATAATGATTACAAAATGTACACAGGAATTCTAGCTAATAGACTGAAACTTTAAAATATATTATCAAGGAAGATTAGGCCGGATTACTCCCGAATCGTCATATGAAAACTAATATGAGGGTGGTGTAAGAGGTGTGTGCTGCCAAGCCGGCATAGATAAAAACTCCGGGCTCTCTGCCACTTACAATCTCTTTGATTTATTTACAAAGTTCAAAAGAATATCTCCAGTGCTTCAAATCATGTCCGACCCGGTCGGGAAAGATGCCGCGTCTGTTTTCTTTTTACTTTTTTTTGCCCAACATGCAAGTCTGCGGAAACCACGCCTCTGATTTCCTCTGTTTACAGAATGACTAGTTCCGGGCTCATCCTCCCCCCTCGCAGCCTCCTCTTCGCTGTCAGACGACAGACTACTAATTATCTCTTTCGGCTCTCTGTAAGTGCTGGTTTCTCCCCTCAGCTCTTTCCCCGTTTGCCTCTCCCTGACAGGTGGTGATAGACCTGATCAAATATCTAGACTCAAAGCCAAACAAAAAAGCAGTGTTTATGTTAGCAGATGCAGAGAAGGCGTTCGATAATTTATCATGGAAATTCTTAAAGAAAATTATTGATTTGACTACAATGGGAGACCAATTTACCAAGGGCATAAAAGCTATTTATGAAAATCAGACAGCCAATTTGATAATTAATAATGAAAAAACAGAACATATCCCAATAGAAAAAGGAACAAGGCAGGGATGTCCACTTTCCCCTCTATTCTTCATATTAATTATGGAAATACTCAATTCAGACCTGAAGAACGAAGACAGAATCAAACGACATCACTAGGTCAAAAGAGTTTCAAACTGAAAGCCTTCGCTGATTACCTAATTTTAACAGTCGAAGACCCAGAAGAGAGTATTCCCATAACACTGGAAAAAAATAACGCCATTCGGTATGGTTTCTGTTTTAAACTTAATAGGTCAAAAATGAAGCTGATGGTTAAAAACCTACGGGATCAGGAGAAAAAACGGGTTTGTCAATAGTGAAAAAGGCAAAATATCTAGGAATTGAAATAACAATGAAAAATATTAATCTCTTTGATGACAACTACAATAAAATCTGGAGGGAAATTTAAAAGAAATTAAGAAATTTGGTCCAGACTAAAACTGTCACTTTGGGGAAGAATCTCGGTAATTAAAATGAATGTTCTCCCCAAAATGCTTTTCCTTTTTCAAATGATCCTGATTATAGGGAAAACAGAATGCTTTGACGAGTGGAGGAGAGACCTGACCAGGTTCATATGGCAGGGTAAGAAACCCCGCATAAAATACAAATTATTGACAGATAAAAAAGAAAGAGGGGGGGGTTCACTCCCAGATTTAAGAACATATTTTGAAGCTTCGTGCTTATGTTGGATTAAAGATTGGATTTTATTAGAGAAAACAGTTATACTTGATCTGGAGAGTTGTAACAACAAGTATGGATGGCATGCCTACCTTGGCTACAATAAGGTCCAAGTTCACAAAGGGTTCACCAATCACATAGTCAGAAATGCTCTTTACAAAGTGTGGACAAGACATCAACCATTATTAGAACCCCAAACACCATGGTGGCTGTCCCCATTAGAGGCATTTGCAGTCAAAAAAATTAAATATGGAAAGAAATCGGGCAACCTATAGTCAATTACTAAAAGAAGATCAGGGTCATTTGAAATTGAAAACATCACCAATTGAATGATGTATTCAATTCGGATAAAAAAACTGGCTTTGGGAAAGAGGAGTCTAAATTACAAAAAGTATTATTACAAAATGACAAGAAATTATTATCTAAAACTTATGATCTGCTATTGGAATGGGTTCTGAAAGACAAGAAGTAAAGGACGTAATGATTAAATGGGCCCAGGACATCGGTCATACAATACAAATGGATCAGTGGGAGAGACTTTGGAGGCTAGATATCAGATTTACTGCCTGTTATACTATTAAGGAAAACTTAATGAAAATGTTATACAGGTGGTATATGACACCTTCCAAATTAGCCGAGATATACAAACTTAAATCCAACCAGTGTTGGAAATGCAATAATGTGGGGGGCCACTAGGGGCGCATTGGAAGATGGCCGACAATACCATCTCTCCGACCCACACGGGGTAATTAAGAGGCTGTTATGGGAGTAGGCAGCCTCCCTTGTTGCCCCAAGGAAATGGGGAACACTGCCCTTGCCTGCTGTGCCCATAAATCACCCCCCAAATTCGAAAGAAGGGGGTGAGGGCACTAGACAGAATGCCCCCGTGTGGACCTCGGCTCTCCTGGACGCTGTCTCTGATCGTGCACTAGCTGCAGCAATTTGGAATAATTAATTACAAAAGAAGCAAATGCACATATTTCAAGTGATGAAGGGGAGTGAAGACTGCTAATTTAAGGGACCTCTGCGAAAGAAGACGACGGGTTGGAGCAACAGGAATATTTTACGATGAAGATACACCAAAGGCTTGGTATGTCGGCAACGGGACTGAATGGGGGGGAACGGACCTTTTTTACTTTCCTTCTATGTGATTTACTAAGAACCCATCCTCATTAGAACCGTCGGTTTAACTGACCCAAGCAGGATGATTAAGGTCTGTGTGGAGATAAACTTTAACCAAAAGTATGCTTTATGGAGATCGAGAAGCAATAAAAGCTTTTGGAATGGCGCAGCAATTAATTCAGAGTCGCCATCTTGCCAAAGGATTTATAGCCGGGAGGAGGAACGGACTTGTTTTCAGACTGCATTCCTGGTGAATCTCCTCAGAGGTTTGAGAAAGGAGGCAGATTGGTGAAGATTAATGACGCTAAGACTGTTTTGATGTATGGAAGTGATGTTATATGGAAAACGTCTGGATATGGCTACTGGATAAAAAAAAAAAATCCACGCAGGATTACAAACTGTTTTAACCAGCTTGTGGAGACTATCAGATGTCACAAAGAGAAAGGAAAAATATATGAAAATAACAACAAGAGATGTGGAAAAACAATAAGAAAGGACTGGATAGTACTGTGAACATCATATGGTTAGATTTGTGGACATTAAAACAGCAGCAAGAAGCAAGAAGTTGATTGGATCCCCTTCGGAACTTGAAATATGGGTACCCCCAACAAAAATTTAAAATTCGGCTGTGTAATTTGGAATTTATGTAATTTGGTTTGATTTGATGTGATTGGTCGGTTAATAAAAAATTATTCTTAAATAGGAAATGCAATAATGCAGAAGGAACAATGATACATGTATGGTGAGGTTGTGAGAAAATCAATAAATTCTAGGGGTGTATTCACGAAGAGCTAAAAAAAAAAAAATGCTTAAAGCTCCTTTAGGAAAAAAGCCAGAGGCATACTTTCAGAAACACTGCATTATGATCAGAGCAAGTCTTAGGACAAATTTGAGTTTTACAAACCCTGGGAACCAAATCTCTAGTAATCCATAAATAATCGATTCTCGAAAATGTTTGACTTAAATTTGAGAAAAAAGTATAATCTCTTTCCATAGGGTTCCGTAGCCTCCATGTATCTGACAAATCGTATTTATCCATCATATCAAAAAAGAACTTTGGTAATCTGCCAGAATTTGGGGATTTTTGTCCTTGTGACTTATCCATAAATGTTGAGGCTACCCCATTCAAGTCGCCCATTAAAATCAATTTGTAATCCAGATAATCCGTAAATTTTAAATCCAAATTCTTAAAAAATTCCACTTTGCCATCATTTGGTGCATAGATTCCCAATAAAAGAAGTTTATCACCTTGTGCTGTAATTTCAACACCTATGTATCTCCCTTCCTCATTCTTGAACAACAATTTGGGATTCCATTTTTCTTTAACATAGAAAACCACGCCTCTTTTTTTAACTTTGTCCGATGAAATAAATTCCTGTCCAAGTTTCTTATTCTGTAAAATCTTTCTGTGAAGTCTAATAACATGTGTTTCTTGTAAACAAATTATATCCAGATTCTGTCTTGCCACGACATGGTAAACTTGGTTCCTTTTTCGACGTGAGTTCAAACCATTCACGTTCCAGGAGTAAATTTTTAGGGACATCCTAATTTTTTAGGGGCCCACTGCCCTGGCCCCCAGTAAAGAAGGACTTTCCAAGCCAAGCTCTTTTGCGTTTTTCTCCAGAAATCTTTCTTTCTCCTCCACATTTATAATTCTTTGTTTTCTCCCTTGAAATTTGAAAGAGAGACCTTCTTGGTACTCCCACCTGAAAAAAATGCTCTTTCTTCTTAAAGCAGTCGCCAAATCTATATAATTATTTCTCAGGGCCAAGAAGTGTCTCGGGATCTCTTTAAATAAAATTATCCCTTTCCCTTCTATCTTTAAGCTTTTTTTATAGTGATGGCCTAGAAGAATAGCTCTTTGTTCTTTTGTTTTAAAAATCACCATACAATCGTGTGTGATCTTAGTATCCTTTTTTTGGTCCAAATCTATAGGCCTTGTCAATCCAGGAATTTAATTCTTCTTTTGAGAGATCCCAGTGAGCTGCAAATTCATCAGTAAGCCAGTCCTTTAAATTATCCTGCTCCTTCTGGGGTACTCCTCTCAATCTCAAATGGGTCTCCCTCTCTTTCAATTGAAGAAATGTGATTGAATTCTGGGCTTCTGTCAGGGAACTGCCATCGGAGCCCAGAGTGGAGGTAACACTCCCAGACGATGCAGGAGAAGGGACCAGCAGGGGGAGAGAGAAGTTTTCCTCCGGGGAAGGGAATGGGCGTGAAACCAGGAAGTCGGAGGGATGGCTCCAAGACTCTGCCACAGAAACCAGCGGGGAGAGCCCAGGAACCCCGCTGGCGACGCCCACTCTGCGCAGAAGACTTCCACGCAGAGAATTTAGGAGGAGACTTGGTGTCAAACAGCTTTTATGCTGGAGGAAGTTTAGGAAACACCCACTAACGGATTCTGCCAGCGACTGACACAGCCACGGAGTTAGTGCTGTGCAGCCAGGGAAAGGTTAGCCAGAGAACGTTGCCTAAAGCAGCAACCACCCCTTACGCACGAGCAACCCCTAATACCCTTACAGCAATCCGTTAGTCCTTGACGTTGCTTGTGCACAACGGCAGGACAGGCAGCATCATGAGTCAAACCGGAGGAGCAGGCGCCGGAGAGGGAGCAGCGGCAGCGCCAAATCTGGAGGAGAGAAACCGAGATTTGGAACGGCAGGTGGCTCAGCTGGCGGCGCAGCTGGATGAAAGGCGGACTCAGGATGCCCAAGGAAAGCCCACCCCCATCGCAAGGAAGGTACCGGGACTGGTGCACAAGTTTGGGGGAAACCCCAGGGATTACAATGCATTCAGGACGGAGGTACAGTACGCGCTGGAACTGCAGTATGATGACTTTGCTGATGATGGGGAGAGGGTGGCTTATGTTATCGGGCATCTTCAGGACGCTGCCAGGGAATGGATCCGGCCATTAATGGCAACGCAGAATGCTGCCCTTAAGGACCTCAGGAAGTTTTTTGGCGCCATGGACGCCATGTTCTCAAGTCAGTTGGAGCAGAGTGTGACTCGAAGGGAACTGATGGCTTGCAAGCAAGGGGGCCAGTCAGTTAGAGAGTACTGGTCACGTTTTGCGATGCTTATCCATAGACTTGGGTGGCAACTAGCTTGGGAACCAGTGCAAATGCTATTTGAGGAAGGCTTATCCCCCTCAGTGAAGGACGAACTTTCCCGCGCGCCCCACCCTCAGTCGATGGATCAGCTGACTAAGGCTGTACTTGCCATAGGAGTACGCCAAGAAGCGCGCGCTCTAGAGAAGCGGGAAGGGAGAGGAGAGCGTTGGCATGACAACCGCATTCCTGAAATACTGGAGCAACCTTCCCAGCCAGTGGAACCAATGGAGATTGGAGGAGCGCGGGCGCGGGGGGTTGCAAACTCCAGCGAAGTTCGAAAGAAGGAGGGAAAGGAGGGGAAAACAGTCAAAAGGTGTTTCCTCTGCCAACAGCCAGGACATTTTGCCAGGGTTTGCCCTCAAAGGAAGGCATGGCAAGGAATGGTGGGGGCTGCTGGCTGTGAGGAGAGGGGAGATCAGGAGCAGGGAAAAGCCAACGCTTGGCTGCCGATCAGCGGGCACAGCAGCCAGGCCAGCAACCAGTAAAAGTGCCCAAGCCAGACCCCCCCCCCAAGCAGCCATAGCCATAGAGGTGGTGCTAGAACTCCCTAATGGGCACCCAATCAAGGTTAAGGCACTGCTGGATTCAGGCAGTTCCTGCAATTTTTTCAGCAAGGATTTCGCACTGGAGCACCAGCTACACCTCCTGGCACTAGAGTGCCCCTTACAAGTAACGACCATTGATGGCAGAGAGCTCCTGGGAGGGGAAGTGACGCACCAGACTCCCCCCATGAGAATGAGGGTCTCCAGACACACAGAAACCATTGCCTTTCACGTAGCCACACTGGCAGGACCACCAATCATACTAGGAATGAGCTGGCTGGCACTACATGATCCAGTAGTGGCATGGCACCAACGGACAGTTGCCTTTGGGTCAGCTCACTGCTTGGAACACTGTCATGGGGGGGAAACCCTGAGGATGGCCATAGCCAGGGTGGCAGGTATGGCGGTGGGGGAAAAGGGAAAGATACCGCCACAATACGCTGACCTGCAGGATGTCTTCAGCGAGAAGGAAGCGGATAAACTACCCCCCCATAGGCCCTTCGACTGTCAAATCAAACTACTCCCAGGAGCTCAGCTACCAGTGGGTAAGCTGTATGCCATGTCAGACAAGGAGATGCATGAGTTGCGGGAGTTCATTGACAAGAACCTAAAAAGGGGTTTCATAAGAGAATCAAGGGCGGTGGGGGGCAGCCCGGTGTTCTTTGTGGACAAAAAGGATACTGATAAGCCGAGGCTCGTTGTGGACTACCGGGGCGTCAACCTCGTGTCAGAACCTGTGACCTTCCCAATGCCTAGGATTGATGACATTTTAACACGGGTGAGGCAGGGGAATTTTTTTACCAAGCTGGACCTTAGAGGGGCATACAATTTGATCAGAATGAGGGAGGGGGACGAATGGAAAACCACCATGTTCACCCCCCTAGGAGCCTTTGAGTACCTCGTTATGCCATTTGGATTACAGTCGGGCTCCGCCTGCTTTCAAGCTTTCATGCACCACGTGTTGGGGCCCCTGCTGTACAAGAACTGCGTGGCCTTTTTAGATGACGTGTTAATCTATTCGGACAACGAGGAGCAGCATGTGAGAGACGTCAGAGAAGTGCTAAAGAGGCTACAGGAAAACCAGTTGTGGGTCAAACTGGAGAAGTGCCAATTCCACGCACGAGAAATCGAGTTCCTGGGATACAGGTTGTCGGACAAGGGCCTAGCTATGGACCCAGGCCAAGTGCAGGCGGTGCTGGAATGGAAGACCCCCAAGACCCGGAAGGATGTACAGAGGTTCCTGGGGTTTGGGAACTTCTATCGGAAGTTCATCAAGAACTTCGCCCACTTAACCGCACCCATCACAGATTGTCTCAGTAGCAAGAAGAAGTTCGTCTGGACAGAAGAGGCACAGCAATCTTTTGAAAGACTAAAGAGGGCATTCGCTTCGGAAGAGCAGCTCTTGCACGTGGATCTGCAGAAGCCAATGAGGCTGGAGACAGACGCATCAGACCGAGCTGTAGGGGCGGTGCTGCTCCAGCCTGGGGACCAGTCCAGCTGGAGGCCGTGCGCGTTCTTCTCGAGGAAGTTGAGCAAGTCGGAGCAAAACTACACGGTGTATGACAGGGAACTGCTTGCAATTTATGAAGCCTTTCGACGCTGGAGACATTTGTTAATAGGGGCGCAGCACAAGATCCAGGTGTGCACGGACCATAAGAACCTGGAATACTGGAGGACTGCACGAGTACTCAACCAACGACAGGTGTGATGGGTTCAGGAGTTCTCCAAGTTTTTCTTCGAGATTCGGTACGTACCGGGAGAGGAAAACGTCAGAGCAGACGCCCTATCCCGGAAGCCGGAGTACACGGAGGGAGAAGGACCACCAGAAGCCCGACATGTGATCCCCGAGGACAGATGGGTGTGTGGGGGAGTATTAGTAGGGAGACGAGAAGTAACCGGGCTGATGAGGGACGATGAATTCGCCCAAGCCAAAATCAGGGAACTCAGGGGCACGAGGGAAAACCATGGGGGTTTTGAGGAGAAAGAAGGGGTACTGTATTACAGGGGAGCACTGTATGTACCAGGGGATGACTTGAGGAGAAGGGTACTCAAACAACTCCATGATAACCCGACGGCGGGGCATTTCGGTCAACACAAAACCATGTTGCTTGTCACCAGGCAGTTCTGGTGGCCAAGAGTCAGGGAAGATGTACGTGAGTATGTACGAGGGTGCGAGTGCTGCCAGAGAGCTAAAGAGGAGAGGGCGGCACCCGCGGGGTTACTTGGAACCCTTACCCACACCGGGAAGACCATGGGAGGTAGTATCCATAGATTTTATGACCGATTTGCCCAAGTCAAGGGGCAAAACAGCCGTCATGGTGGTGGTGGACCTGTTAACAAAAATGTGCCATTTTATCGCTTGCTCACATGCGGTGACGGCAGAGGAAACTGCCAGGCTGTTTGTGGATCACATTTTCAGGCTGCATGGCGCCCCCTTGAGGGTTTTATCAGACCGGGGGAAGCAATTTACTTCCAGGTTCTGGAGGAAGCTCATGAGTTTGCTGCAGGTCGAGGTGAGCTTCTCGACGGCCAGACACCTGGAAACTAACGGACAAGCGGAAAGAGCGAACAGTATACTCCAACAATACCTACGCTGTTATGTCAGCGAGAGGCAGAGCGATTGGGTGGAGAAGCTAGCGCTGGCCGAATTCGCGTACAATAACGCGGAACATGTGTCCACGGGAATGAGCCCTTTCATGGCCAATTATGGGGGTCACCCCAGGGCTTTCCCAGGGGAAGGGGAAGAGAGGTGGAGTGTACCGGCAGCAGAGCAGTTTGTGGAGGAAATGGAGGCCTTGCACCAACAACTTAAGATGAACTTGGAAAGGGCCAAGGAAGTGTACAAAAGACAGTCAGACAAGCACCGCAGGGAAGGGGAAACCATACAGGTTGGGGACCGGGTGTGGTTGTCAACCCAAGGGTTACCGTTCAAGGGAGGTTGCAAGAAATTGCGGCCAAGGCGGCTGGGACCTTTTGAGGTGACCCAGCAGGTAAATCCAGTGGCTTTCAGGCTCAAGTTGCCGACCAGCATGAAACTACACCCAGTGTTCCATCGGTCATTACTCTCACCATATAGGGAGGGACGGGAATTTCCAGGGCGAGAGAGAGAGGTCCACACACACCCACACGTAGAGGAGAGGGAACTTAGTAGTCAAGCCGCGGAAATACTCGATTCAAGATGGCGTGGGGAACAGGTGGAGTATTTGGTGGCTTGGGAGGGGGAACCCGAGTCGGAAAACACGTGGGTTCCTGCGGAAACCATCAGGGATGAGTATCTCCGGAGGGAGTTTCACAGCAGGTTCCCAAGGAAGCCCAAACCTACAGCGAGGTTTTGGGAGGAGCAATTTGGCACCACAGATGAGGAAGAGGATTTTATGGGGTTCCCGGCCTCCGAAGAGGAGGAAGGAGAGGTATCCGAGGGAGAGGAATCGGATTGGGAAGATTACCCGCTGCAAAGAGATAGCAGCAGGTGGAGAGCTATGTTTGACTCTTCAGAGGATGGGGATAGCTCCTTCCGGGGATTCCCCGCATCACCGTCAGAGGTAAGGGAGGAATTTAGGCCGAAGGAACGGGACGGAGGTGAGGGGGGTCCTGGGGGGGAGGTGGATGTCAGGGAACTGCCATCGGAGCCCAGAGTGGAGGTAACACTCCCAGACGATGCAGGAGAAGGGACCAGCAGGGGGAGAGAGAAGTTTTCCTCTGGGGAAGGGAATGGGCGTGAAACCAGGAAGTCGGAGGGATGGCTCCAAGACTCTGCCACAGAAACCAGCGGGGAGAGCCCAGGAACCCCGCTGGCGACGCCCACTCTGCGCAGAAGACTTCCACGCAGAGAATTTAGGAGGAGACTTGGTGTCAAACAGCTTTTATGCTGGAGGAAGTTTAGGAAACACCCACTAACAGATTCTGCCAGCGACTGACACAGCCACGGAGTTAGTGCTGTGCAGCCAGGGAAAGGTTAGCCAGAGAATGTTGCCTAAAGCAGCAACCACCCCTTACGCACGAGCAACCCCTAATACCCTTACAGCTTCCATTCTTGCTTCATGTGCAGATACATCTGTCTTAACCTCTTTCAAATTTTGCTTTAATTCAACAAAGTCATTTTTTAGGTCCTGTATGGAATTTTGATTTCCTCTTACTTCTTCTTTGATTTCCTGGAGCAATTGCATCACAGACTCTTCAAAAGTTGGTGACCTAGAGTCCCTCCTTGCTTTAGTTTTAACTTTCTCTGGCCTTTCTCCCTTCTCTCCTTTCTCTCCCCCATCCATAACTTTGTGCTTTTTTGTCCAAGGTCAACCTCAATCACAAGGGGGAGATAAGAGAGCAAGCAGGTTCTCTTCCAAGCCTCTCCACTAGTCCTACTGCAAAGGACAGCAGTCTTTCCTTTCCCCAACTTATAAACCCTTTTTTTTTTTACTCCTTTAACTGGATTCCCAAGAGGTTAATTTCAGAGTTGCAATTTGTATCGGGGGATAGAGATACTGTTAATAGTAATTTTAGAGTTCTGGCAGCTGCAGTTACTTTGTTTTTCCCAAAGAGGAAAACGAAAGTTGAAAGTATCTGATTCCTTTGTGACGTCACAATAGAGTCTAGCCTCCCCCACCGGGTGGTCCACATCCACAAAGAAGATACAACAGTCCAAGAAATCTTCTGCAGGGAAATTAATTTTAAAGTTTGTCTTTTTACCCCTCCCCCCTGCTAGAAGGGGGGGTCAACATTTACTCGAATGTTTTCAGAGAAAAACAAGTTTTAAATCGTGGCTTTGGTTGCGTTAGATGCTTTCTCCTTTATTCAGCAGAAGGGATCAACCTCCGTTTTTAAATCCCTTTCCTTCCAAATTAGATGATCAAATTTGTATCCTTATACTCACGATTTTCAGGTCAATTTTTCTTTGGAGGAATTGACCGCTCACGATCGCCGGACTCAGAGCTTTGTGCAATGAAGGAAGCAAGTCTATTCCCAAGTGCCATCGTCTCTGACCCCACTCGCACTCGGTGCTCTTTTGGGAGCTTATCAGGGAGCGGGGGAGTCGTTCCAGGCACCCGCAGGAACACCAGGTCCGCGGAACGCTCGATCCGAGGTTTTTTCAGGATATCACAGCGCTCTAGCAGTTCTCCCCAGCCTTCAATGCACCGGTGCCGTTTCCGCGAAAGAGCTACTGTCCGCCATAATGGGCGACCAACCGGAAGTCCAGAGGCATACTTGTTGGGCATTTTAGGAAAGGACATCCCACAGGATAAGAAAAGGTTATTTTTATATGCCAGATTATTACTTGCTAAAAACTGGAAAGGGAACATCATCTCAACAAAATAAGACTGGATAGGTAAATTATGTGACTTTATAGAAATGGCTAAATTAACGGCAGCCATAAAACACCAATCAAACCAGAAATTAAGGAAGGAATGGCAATGTTTTGAGAATTATATGAAAAAAACACTGCTCCAAAGAAAATTTGTTGATATGCATTAAGTATGTAAAATTTAATTGGGTCTAGACAAAACTAACTATAGGGGAAGGTTGAACAATGTAAAAACACAATGTAAATAAGACTATAGATTATTAAAAGATGTCGAGTTGGTGTGGAGGAAAGTCACAGTGGTGGAATTTTTGTTTTATGTTTTTGTAAAGAATGTTATATTGAATGTACATATACTTTAAAAAATAAACTTTATTCAAAAGGGGGGGAAAAGCCCTGCGGGATTATTTTGAATTAAATTTAAATCAAGAAACAGGTAAAAAAGTGGTTTGGGATGCCAGTAAAGTGGTAATGAGAGGGGTTTTTTTTCCAGCAAAATGCTTATCAGAAGAAAATTATGAGAAGGAAAAAAGAAAGAAGTGATGGAAGAATTGATTAAAAAAGAAAAAGAGTTGGTTAAAAAACTGGGGAATGAGATAATAAAACAAACAATAAAGATGTTACAAACACAATATTCAATTATAATAAATCAGGAAATAGAATGGAAAATAAAAAGGATGAAACAGAAAAACTTTGAATATGCTAATAAACCAGGTAAATTGCTGGCATGGCAGTTAAGGAGAAAACAGGGCATAAATTGAATAAATAAGCTAAATGTTGTCAGAGATGTGGCTGAGTCAGATGCCTGGGAAGAGTCTGACTCGGGAAATGAGAGAATGCAGTCACAGTCAGAGCAAGAATGGGTTAGTTTGGCCCCCCTTCCTCCAGAGTTCCCAGCCACAGATAGAGAAGTAACCTCAGAAGGCTCGCAGTCGGGACTTGAGGAGGTTGCTATGAAACCAGACGGGAGGCAACCTTTAGAAGACTCCTCGTTTGAGAGTGGAGGGCAATTCCATCTCCCCTCCCCTCACTCCAGGAGGGCTGAATGGGTTAAAATGCAACGGAAGTACAAAGGAGGGAGAACGGGACATTGGCGTGCTCTGTGTTGCAGAAGGGGTGGACATTCAGACTGAGCAACTCGTAACCATGGTCGGATGGCTCGGTGCCACACTCTGTGTGTGTATTGTAAATAAATGTACCATAAACCTGCCAGAGGCTCATTAGTTCTTATCGTAGCTTGCTTGTGTCTGCCTGAGATCCTGACAAATGTAGAGGTGAAAGTAACAGATAATCCGAAAGATATATAAAGCCAATTTGTAAGATATTATACAGAACTGTACTGAGCGGGTTCTGAAAACAAAGAGAAAATTGAAGAATATTTAAAACAAAATTAACTACCAAAAATTCCAAAAGAAAAAAATGGTTTTGCTAAATGCACCAATATTGATGCAGGAGGTGCAAAAGGCAATTAAACAAGCTAAAATAGGTAAATGCCAGGGCCAGATGGATTATCAGCAAAGTCTTATAAAAAATTACAGTACGTTCTGCTACAACCACTTAAAGAGCTAATGTATGAGATACTAGTGAATGGGGAAGTACCAGAGTCCTGGAAAGAGGCCTATATTACATTGATTCTGAAGCAGAATGCCGACCCACTATTAGTTAAAAATCACAGACCAATTTCTTTATTAAATAATTTGCCGGTACACTTGCTAACCGAATGAAGAGGGTTTTAGTCGATCTAATTCATCAAGATCAGGCAAGTTTCTTGTCAGGCCGCCAGATGAAGGATAATATAAGAAATATAATATATAATTGACATTATTGAATATCTGGAGGTCAGGAATGAGAAACAAGCAGCTTTAATGTTTATAGATGCAGAAAAGGCCTTTGATAATATTTCATGGGACTTCATGAGAAAGATGATTGAAATGATGAACTTTGGGGAGGCTTTTGGTAGAGGTATTGAGGCAATTTATTCAGATCAAAAAGCTATGCTGATTGTGAATAATGGAATTATGGGAAAATGTAAAATAATGAAGGGGACAAGACAGGGGTGCCCCCTGTCACCGTTATTATTTATTTTGGTATTAGAGACCCTGGCGAGAAAAATTCATGCAATTAAAGGAGTAAAAGTAGAAAATAAAGCATTTAAATTGAAAGCTTTTGCAGATGACCTTGTGTTTACTGTAGAGAAGATCCTAAGAACAGTTTACCAAAGGTTCTGGAGAGGATCCAAGAATTTGGACAGGTAGCAGGTTTTAAAATTAAATAAAAATAAAACTAAGACCATGGTGAATAACATGACAGAACAATATAAAAAGGACTTACAACAACATACAGATTTAAGTATACATAATAAAGTTAAATACCTGGGGGTATGGTGGTTGAAATTAAGTTTCATCCCCTAAAATGACATGTCCTAGTATGGTGGACCGAGAACTCCCAGAAGTGCAAGCTGGATTTTGAAGGGGCAGAGGAACCAGAGACCAAATTGCAAACATGTGCTGGATTATGGAGAAAGCTAGAGAGTTCCAGAAAGACATCTACTTCTGCTTCCATTTTATAGTATTTTATTGTTATAGTGGTGTTTTAGCGATTGTTTTTTTTATTTCCCTACGGCACAAGCTGTTATTTAGGTGTTGTTTTTATCTGTATGGGCCTATGGCCGTAATAAATTTCTCAAAAAAATTTCTCTGCTTCATTGACTATGCAAAAGCCTTTGACTGTGTCGACCACAGCAAACTATGGCAAGTTCTTAAAGAAATGGGAGTGCCTGATCACCTCATCTGTCTCCTGAGAAATCTCTATGTGGGACAAGAAGCTACAGTTAGAACTGGATAAGGAACAACTGACTGGTTCAAAATTGGGAAAGGAGTACGGCAAGGCTGTATATTGTCTCCCTGCTTATTTAACTTATATGCAGAATTCATAATGTGAAAGGCTGGGCTGGATGAATCCCAAGCTGGAATTAAGATTGCCGGAAGAAATATCAACAACCTCAGATATGCAGATGACACAACCTTGATGGCAGAAAGTGAGGAGGAATTAAAGAACCTTTTAATGAGGGTGAAAGAGGAGAGCGCAAAATATGGTCTGAAGCTCAACATAAAAAAAACGAAGATCGGGGCCACTGGGCCCATCACCTCCTGGCAAATAGAAGGGGAAGAAATGGAGGCAGTGAGAGATTTTACTTTCTTGGGCTCCATGATCACTGCAGATGGTGACAGCAGTCACGAAATTAAAAGACGCCTGCTCCTTGGGAGAAAGGCGATGGCAAACCTAGACAGCATCTTAAAAAGCAGAGACATCACCTTGCCAACAAAGGTCCGTATAGTTAAAGCCATGGTTTTCCCAGTAGTGATGTATGGAAGTGAGAGCTGGACCATAAGGAAGGCTGATCGCCAAAGAATTGATGCTTTTGAATTATGGTGCTGGAGGAGACTCTTGAGAGTCCCATGGACTGCAAGAAGATCAAACGCATCCATTCTTAAGGAAATTAGCCCTGAGTGCTCACTGGAAGGACAGATCGTGAAGCTGAGGCTCCAGTACTTTGGCCACCTCATGAGAAGAGAAGACTCCCTGGAAAAGACCCTGATGTTGGGAAAGATGGAGGGCACAAGGAGAAAGGGATGACAGAGGTCGAGATGGTTGGACAGTGTTCTCGAAGCTACAAACATGAGTCTGACCAAACTGCGGGAGGCAGTGGAAGACAGGAGTGCCTGGCGTGCCCTGGTCCATGGGGTCACGAAGAGTCGGACACGACTAAACGACTAAACAACAACAACAAAGTATGGTGGTCAAGTTGCTAAGGGTGAGCTTGGATAAAACCTATAACTCCAAAAGCAAGATAATGCACACGGGAAGCAGCAGTGAGGGTTTCAAGTTGTGTGTGTAAGGGATGGGCTGTGCCTTTGAGCCCAAAGACTGACAGCAAATTGCTAACTTACTGGCTTGCTTGTCTGCTGCAGCCCTAAGATGCTGTCAGTGTCTCTGGAGAGAGGGAGGGTGAGTGAGTGGGAACAGATGGCAGGAGTGGCATTCCTGCATTGCATGGAATTGGAATAGATGACCCTTTGGATTCCTTCCCACTCTGCAATTCCATGAGATGAGGCTCCAGGCAAGTGGCTGTAGCAGTTGCTGGAAATGCCACCTGCTACAATCCCCTGGACACTTTATCACATGGAAAGTCAATCACAGTCTTCAAAAAGCTAAATGCAGGGTGTTTTGTTAAAACAATCTTCCAAGTCCCATCAGCATAGGAAGTTGCTTCATACTTAGTGACTGGCAGCAGCGGCTCTCCAGAATTTCAGGCCAGGAGTCTCTCCCAATCCTACCTGGAGATGCTGTCAGGGATTGAACCTGGGACCTTCTGCTTGCAAAGCAGATGCTCTACTCACTGAGCTATGGCCCTGCCATTGCTATTTTTTAAAAAGAAAGAAAAAGTAACACATCAAGCTCTGCATTGAACACAAGCCATGGTTTAACACCTGAGAAAGGAAGAATTTCCTCTCATCAGATCTGAGGGATATCTCCCCCCCCCTCCCCACCCACCCGCCAGTGGAACTGATTGGCCTCCTGATTCAGGACAACAAAAATGGAAGGCTTCACACAATGAATAATGGATGCACGGGAATTTGCAGCGCAAGTGGTTGTGATGGCTTTGGAAAGGGATTAACCAAAATCAGGGAGAGGACAAGGAAGTGCTGTTCCTCATGGTAGCTAAATACAGCCAAGTTTAGGGGTGTCATCCCTCTGGAAACCAGTTCTTAGGGAACAAAAGCAGATTGCTGACCTTCACATCCCTGCCTGTTGCTGGTCACCATGGTAAACAGGGTTCTTGGCTGGATGGGCTCTTCTTAGGTTCTTATAGCTTGACAAGTTCCTCTGCAAGAGAGAGTCCTACAGCTGGGAGGCAACCACCAAGAGTTTGTTTCCAAGTGCCCTTGCTGTCTAGACATGGAGTGCAGGTGGATATCCTGGCCAATCATGATTGGATAAGAACAGGCATAGGCAAACTCGGCCCTCCAGATGTTTTGAGACTACAATTCCCATCATCCGTGACCACTGGTCCTGTTAGCTAGGGATGATGGGAGTTGCAGTCCCAAAACATCTGGAGGGCCGGGTTTGCCTATGCCTGGATAAGATAAGATACAGTGGTTTCTCAGGAATATGGTGATCAATTGCTAAGGGTGCGTCAGAGCAAAACCCTTCAAAAAACAAGATGATGTACGTGGAAAGCAGTGGTGGGTGTTGCAAATGTGGGTGTGGGTGTCTGAGCCCAAAGGCTCTGGAGGCAGACTGCCAACTTACTGGCATTCAAGAAGTCATCAGTGCTTCTGGAGAGGGTGAGTTGGTGTGCACAGGTGGTAGCAGTGGGATTCCTGCTTTGCATGGGGTTGAACAAGATGACCCTTTGTGTCCCTTCCAACTCTACAATTCTGTGTTTCTGTTCAATTCAATTCTATGATTCTATGAGATGGGGCCCTAAACAGGTGCCTATAACAGTTTCTGGAAACAATACCTACTACAGTCACTTGGAGGCTTTCCCCCGCATTGAATTTCAATATTCAAAAATGCAGTGTGATCTATTGAGGTGATTTAAATGATCAGTTTAAACCATGATTTAAATAACAAAGAAAAGGCAAATTTAAATCATAGATTTGGATCCGTTTTCCCATTTGGAAAAAAACATATTTCCTGAGCAACCATGCAACCTAAGTGCTTGCTCTAATAATGAGAACATATTGGTTTGCAGCTAAATTGAGCCTTTCAGTAACCAAATGGTGTAATTCACAGCCTTTGTCCATGCAGACCATGTGACTTTTGCACTGCAGAATTATGTCTAATTCTACATGTACACATGCAAGGATATGAAGCAAGATCAAGAGGCCCACTTCTTTGCAGTCATTGCATCCTCAAATGTGTTTATAAAATTATGCATGGCATGGAGAAAGTGGATACAGAAAAGTTTTTCTCCCTTACCCATAACACAGGAACTTAGAATTTTGGACGATTCAGGACAGATAAAAGGAAGAACTTCTTCATGCAGTGCTTAGACATACTGTGGAACTTGCTACCGCAGGAGACAATGATGGCTACCAACTTGGATGGCTCTAAGAGGATTGGATGAATGAACAATAGATAAGGCTATCTACTAACCATGATGAATGTACTCTGCCTCCACGGCCGGAGGAGGAAGCACTGTTGTGCTTAGGTTCTGCTTGCGGGTTTCCCACAGTCATCTGGTTGGCTACAGCAGTGGTGTAGCATGGTGGGGCCAGAGGGGTGGTGTCCCCAGGAACAAGATTCTGACAGGCCCCCTCAACCCTTTCCTCCACCATGAAGCTCCTCCTATTGCTGCTCTTGCTTCTGCCGCTGGAGGCAAAACCCAGACCAGACTTCAGGCACAGCGCCCTGGCAGCTTTCTGTTTTGCTGCTTCTCACCATCCTCCTCCTCCTCTGCTTTCCCTGAAGGTTGCACTCTTGCTGGCTTGTCTCTGGGGATTCCCTCTGCCTTCCCAAAGTCAGAAACCGAGGGAGTCATTTGGATCGGCCCATGTGTCTCTCCCAATGTTTCTGCCTGGCAGAAACAAACCACTGTTGCTGTGCCGCCAGGTCCAACCCAATCTTGGCACCTCCTCGCCAGTTTGCGTTTGGGTAAGAACAGGATGCTGGACTATGTGGGTCACTGGCTTGATCCAGCAGACTCTTCTTAAGTTCTTCTGTCCAGGGTCTGTTGACATCTGCTCCAGGCCAGGGGTGCCAACTTGAATAAAATAATGGGGGGGGGTGGATAGGTAAGCCCCATCCCGCATAACTGATCACGTGACATGGTCACACACACCATTTGACTGTCAATGCCCATCAACTTTTTTGGGGGGGCAGCCCCATCAAATATTTTATTTGGGGGGGGGGGCAAAGGGACCTTGGGCCCTAGGAGTTGGCTCCTATGCTCCAGGCAATGGAGTTTTAGACCTTTCAGAATATTATTGTGACTTGTTTCCAAGGCACTTAGAGGGTAAAGTTGATCCATTTCAGTTGATGCATCTTGATGGCATTGGACAAATTGCTTGTAATGGTGTGGCCATCCATGTGTTCTCTCAATACCTTCCCCTCTTGGATGATTAAAGTCTGCTGAGGGGATATGACGGGGTGGACCCAGGATGTGGCAGTGAATCCTTGAGGGAAGGAGTGGTCCCAACTTTCTGGAAGGAAGGAGTGACTCAACTACACCTGAAGAAGCTCACCCTGGTGGATGCATCGGTTTCTGACAACTGCTGTCTGGTCTGGTCACCAAGACCCCTTTTTGGGGGAAAGTGATGCAGAGGGTTGTCATGCGGCTGTTGCAAAAACGCTTGGATGAAACATCGATTATCCTGATCCATTTAGGACAACCATGACTGAATTGGCTTTGGATGACCTTTATTGAGAGAAAGACAAGGGGAGGGTGGCCTTGTGATTCTTACTTGATCTCTCAGCAGCTTTTGATAGAGACAGTACAACCTCATCCAGAGCACCTACCCTTCTGGTGTAGCCATCAGAGTATCAGACTAAGACACATACTTTCTGACTTTTCTCCCTTCCTCAGTTTTCCAGTCTTGAGTTTAGATTTCCCCATTCTTTGGTCAGCATGCAAAAAGTCTGCATGGTGACGTGCACACATTTTGTATTCACTTTTTGTATAACAGACTTGTTTTTATACAATTTTGTCTAATACAGTACAATAGTGTATTGCGCAGCGGCTACAATCCGAGGGTGGCATGCCTATGCAAAAATGTGTATACTTTAACTGGAATGAGGAGGTGGAAGGGGAACCAACACAGTTTTATTAACAAACATACATACAAAGCACAAGACAAAACATACCCGACAGGGGCCACCCAATCTCTTGGAACTGCTCCCAAGTGATCATCCTTACCTTTCTGGAGTTGGTTGTGAGCCAAGGAGAGCTTTTCAACTCTCTGACATGCTTACTGGACTCTGCGAGACTCTCATGAGATCTTGTGGGGCTGCCCAAGTTTCCACAAGAGCACCCCAGAGCCCGATAAGCAAGGCAGAGAGCTTAAAAGCTCTTTCCACCCCATGAAAACCCTACGCAAAAGAGCTTTTAAGCTCTCTGCCTCCTGTTTGTTTAATTCGTGTGATTTCAACCGGTCAGCCTTCAACCACGTAATGCTGAAATCACACAATTAAATGCATGTAAGATGTCATCGTACTGTATACACATTTTTACAAGAAATTCTTCCCTATATAACACATTTAAGTATGTGGTTTTCATTTGTGCATGCATTTTGTGTGTGCGCTTTCCTTATTTTTGAGGAGTATATCACAATGTATGGAGAAGTGCAAATGTTGAAGGGTAGGTGTGTTTCAGTTTAGGAAAGAATTAGGCTCACATCAAAATGTGGACAGAATGAATCCCCCCCCCCCAGTGGAAATGCGGAAGACAACTGTATTTCGAGGAGTTAGGTGGCATGTCCCTTTCCCTTTAACATCCCCAGTTGGATTCTTGTGTTTTACACACCTGTCGGGAGTTTCTTCTGTGTTGCAAGTGCTGGCTGGATGCCGGCTGCAGGTAGTGGGAGACACTCAGCCGCTCTGTATTAATCATGAGTAATGCCAGGTGCACTTGATTACATCAAGGCAGGCTATAAAAGCCATAGGTGGGAGGGGCCCGGCGAGCTTCTGCCCAGATCAAAGGACCTGATGCTGGGAGACTGGTGGTTGGGGTCTTTCTCCTGCTGCTCTACCTGGGCCTCTGGGCAGCGGAAGGGGAGATTGGGTGGCCCCTGTCGGGTATGTTTTGTCTTGTGCTTTGTATGTATGTTTGTTAATAAAACTGTGTTGGTTCCCCTTCCACCTCCTCATTCCTTTTGTCCTGATATTCTTTGAAAGAACTGCATTTGGCAGCACACCCTCCATCCCTAACAGTGGCCAACTTGAATAAAATATGGGGGGCAGGTAAGCCTCGTGCCACATAATTGATCACATGATGTGCTGCATGCACATCATTTGAATGGCAATGCCTATCAACTGGGGGGGACAGCCCCATCAAATATTATACTGGGGGGCGAAGACCCCACAGCCCCTAGGAGTTTGCTCCTATGCAGTGGTTAATTTCATCCCCATAACTGTCTATGCTTGGAGAGTGTTGCTTTTTTCCTGCTATAGGACAAAAGCTATTCTCCAATATTCTTGTACTGTAAGGGTACCAGATTTTTTTCAGTGAATCCGGGGACACTTATTGTTTGCTACGTACATGTGCATGCTGAGAAAGCTGTAAATCCGGGGACGTCTGGTAACCTTATTGTACTGCCAGAAAGCTCACGATTCTATTGGAAGTGACTGTCTAGCCAAACTAACCAGACCGTGTAGAACACTAAAACCCTTCATTAGCTTAATTGTCCCCAGTAATTATGAATTACATCAGCACTGGGTTGTGCTTCAGGACCCAAGTCCTCCCCTGTGTCTTTATTCAACAGAGAAGAGACAGAGGCATTTCCAATTGTCACTCTCTGCTAAGCTCTGGGAAGCTGACATTCCACCTCTTTGATGTGCTGAAAATGAGAAGCGGCCAAACAGGGCAGCTGTGGTAACATGAGCGTTGTATCTCCAGATATGGCCAGTAGGTGGAGCTTCCGGTTTCAATGTTTATTGTAGCTTTAAATCTTTATATATTTATCCGTATAATGAGGGCCTCGTTATATAGCCAACTTATAATGAGGAAGTGGCGCTAGATGTCTCTGTCAATATAATTATTGAGGGAAATGCGCAGGAGCGAGACAGGAGGAGGCATCTTCTGAGGGTCAAGGAATGCTCATCGCCCCACCCGAGGAAGTCAGCTGGCAAGCCAGGAGAAAGATCGTACCCTTGCCCATCTGAGTTATCTAAGGATGGGGGGGGGGGAGCAGCCCCACCTTCCACGGCACGGGGTGGCAGATTCAGTGGCGGAGGAAGGGCTGTCCCAGGTGTCATCACTGGGGGGGGGCGTTGACAAAACGACAACAATGAGTTTTAAAAAATAATTTTTAAAAATTGGGCTCACGAAACTTTTTAGTTCGTTCAACAAACGTAACGAAATGCGGCTGGCACTGGGCGCTAAACCGCGGGGGCCAGCACTTACCATGGGGCCTGCAGCGTGCCGGAGCCACTCCTCTCTCCTGGGAGTGACATGGTGGCTTGAGCGCCTGCAGGCTCCGCACTGCCTGAAACAGCAGCATGGTGCTTGCGCCTGCCCACCGCCTCTCCCTCAGCTGCCCTATAGCTGAGGGGGAGGTGGCAGAGAGGCTCCATGCAGCACGCCCCGCCCCCATGGGTGGCTCGCCCTGCCCCGCCCCTGCCTGCAGGACGTCCACGCCGCACCAGACACCCGTGGGACTAGCTACGCCGCTGGGCAGATTCTCGGAAGGAGTGAAGCGGGGAACTGTTGCCAGGGATTGCTGCCTTCGATGTCCCGTGCTTGCTTAATCAGTGCATTTGTTTATACTATCCTGTCAGTCTGCCGGCTTTGGGCAGGCTGGGGGAAGTGCTAAGTTAATTTAGGATGCATTTTAAAATGTAAGGAATTCCTGAGGGATGTGTGTAATTGAAGCTTCAATGTGTCTAAGTTGTTTATTGGTGAGAATACAAGGTGTGGTAGGTACTTTATTTAATTGCTGCTAGCGTGAATGTGTGAGTGGTTGTAAGTCTTAAAGTATGAGTCTATAACCAACATCTAAGAAAATTCTTCTTTCACTTCTATCCCACCGTGGCACAGAGAAGTGAAAGACCAATGAATTTATGGTTTAGCTATTTAATAACTACCTGCCGTTGAACTTGCGTTGTTTAAAGGTTAAAACTGTTAAAAGTTTCATCTCATCTCATTCCCCCTCCCCTTTTGTGGAAAGGGGGGGGGATGACCTGGCACTTTAAATTCCAATTGGCTGGAAAGATTCACTATCAATCACAGAGCAAGCCCCTGGTAGCTTAAGGGGGAAAAGTTAAAGAAAACAAACTCTCCTTCCCCACTACAGGAGATAGAAAAAAGATAGAAGTGACTGTCTCACAGTCTCTGTGGATGTGAAGAGCACTAGGCTACTTGCAAAGTAAAATGCAGATTTTAAAGAGACAGGAATCGCCTTTTGTCTTTCCCTTCCCTTTTACAGCGGAGAGGGGAAATGCTATACTCCAGGCATAGGCAAACTTGGCCCTCCAGATGTTTTGAGACTACAATTCCCATCATCCCTGACCACTGGTCCTGTTAGCTAGGGATGATGGGAGTTGCAGTCCCAAAATACCCAGAGGGCCGAGTTTGCCTATACAGTGGTACCTCAGGTTACATATACTTCGGGTTACAGACTCCGCTAACCCAGAAATAGTGCTTCAGGATGAGAACAGAAATCGTGTTACGGCGGCAGCAGGAGGCCCCATTAGCTAAAGTGGTGCTTCAGGTTAAGAACGGACCTCCGGAACGAATTAAGTACTTAACCCGAGGTACCACTGTACCTGCTATACTCCCTCTCTTTGAGCTCCAGATTCGCTCAAAAGGAGGTGGAAGCCGAGCCTCACTTTAACAGGCTGCTGAGAAGTTTTAAATGCTGATTATTTAAAGAAGTTTACTTACAGACACAAGTGGCGCTGTGGGTTAAACCACAGAACCTAGGACTTGCCGATCAGAAGGTCGGCGGTTCGAATCCCCGTGACGGGGTGAGCTCCCGTTGCTCGGTCCCTGCTCCTGCCAACCTAGCAGTTCGAAAGCACATCAAAGTGCAAGTAGATAAATAGCTCCGGTAAACGGCGTTTCCATGCACTGCTCTGGTTCGCCAGAAGCGGCTTAGTCATGCTGGCCACATGACCCAGAAGCTGTACGCCAACTCCCTCGGCCAATAAAGCGAGATGAGCGCCGCAACCCCAGAGTCGGCCACGACTGGACCTAATGGTCAGGGGTCCCTTTACCTTTACCTTACTTACAGAAAGGACTGCCTTTTGCTTCTTCCCCTGGCCAGGGGAAGGAGGAGGGGTAGTGTTTTGTGCTCAGTTCCCATCCCATCCATGGAAAAGAGCTAATTATTCACCTGCTTTGTTCTACTGCAAGAAGCTGAAATCTGATGCTCTTGCAGCCCAGGCTGTTTGCCGACTGCTCTTGAAGACAGCAGAGTGAAAATCAGCCTGTGTCTATAAGGGCTGAAAAGCCCAGAAACAGAATTGTGATTGGTAAAACCTGGAACTATAAATGTTTTGATCAAGGGGAAAGGAAGGAGGTATCCAGCTTTCAGTTTAGCAAAACCTCCTCCATTTGTTTGGATTAATTTTAAACAAAGGAAGAGATTTCAAGGGTCCAATGCCTTATTACATTTCCTTTCCAATTGCAAAATATAACAAATTAGTTATTGTCAACTTAAATTATTGTTTAAATTGATGTCTATGTATTTAATACAACTGATAAGCTGTGTGCCAACAAGCTGCTGATTGCTTTACTTAAATGTGAAGTGTAACTTTTAAAAGTAGATATTTAAAGGGCAAACAGCAACAACCATTGCCATCACCTGTGGTTTATATTTGGAATTGGAGTACGGTAAATAAATTTCAGGAAGTATTGAAAAGTGGGTGAACCGATTATATTGATCCTTCACCAGAAATTAATAAGTGATGGTCCTTGCAGGGCCGTCTTAAGCATATCCGGCGCCATGGTGCAAAGATCCTTCCGGCTCCCTCTGGGAGTTGTTGACCTTTTTTGGGGGGGGAACCCCAAGGTTGTTGACTTTTTTTTTAGGGCGCTGACACCACATTATCTCTAACAAGCCCTTAGAACAAAATAAAATGAAAATGCAGAAAAAAATCTAATGAAGTCCTCAATTCCAAAGCAAGACTCAGCAGTTCTTCCAATTCATCATGATTCAAATCACCACATATCAAAAAGTTAAAGCAATCACCAGTTTGTTGTTCTTTAAATAAATTGATAAAGACACAGAGAATGAAGTTCCCAGCCAATTTGTATTTAAGTACAAAGCTGACGTTTTCAAATATTGTGGGGGGTGGGGTGGGGGTGAGTGTAAAGCAGTGACATTCTGAACCTAAAAAGGACCCAAAACCTGGGTCACAAAGGCTGCAGCCCTAACTGCACTTACCTGAGAGTAAGCCCCGCTGAATCTAATAGGACCTTAAAACCCGCCCCTGTCTTTAAAGGAGTTTTTTGTTGGTGTTTGTTTGTTTTTAACCACTAACTGCATGGAGAGCAGGGAGGCTTGCTGCACGGAACAGGATTTCCGCGGAACAGGAGTGCACATGCAAGCTGACAGGGGTGCACAAGCTGCCAGGTGGGTGAGTGCTACAGTGCAGAACCACCCGGTAGGGATTTTGACACCAACCCTGAGGCATGATACCAGGGCCGCCCACCTTGCCCCTGTCTTTTAATACATTTACCATTGCTCTAAGGAGCTCAGGGTGGCATGCATAGTTTACCCCTTCCCCATTTATCCGCACAACAACACTGTGAGGTAGGTTAGGCTTGCAGACAGTGAGTGGCCCAAGGTCACCCAATGGGCTTCCCAGATTGCACTTGGATAGAATGGCCTTACAAACAGTGGACACCTCCAAATGGACCAGAGGACGGCAAAACAGAACGCACGCACACAACTCGCCTGCCAAAAAGGGGTTGGGTGGGTCAACCTAACATGGGTCACACCAGGGCAGAAGCAGTGTTTTCTTTTGGATTTAGGTCTTTGTATTAAAAAAAGGTACTCTGGGAAGGGGAGCAAGAGAGTCCTATTTGAATAAACAGCCCCACACCTCTCTCACACACAGCTTGAGTGCATTTACAGGGTGGGGTGGCAGATGCAACAGCGCCCTCCAAATACCCAGTGTTTTATTTGTGTGTGTGTGTGTGTGTGTGTGTGTGTGTGTGTGTGTTTATTTTAAAGACAGAAAAAGCAAAAAGTTTCAGGGCGAGGAAATAGAAAAGCGGAAGGAGAAGGAGAGAGAAATGCAGAAAGAGGAAAGTAGGATGTCCAGCAAACACAGTATAGCATAACATTAGAAGAGGATACAGTGGGTGAAATATACTCAGAGTCGCAAAGTGATTTCATACTCTTTATTCAGCTCATAGTGGTGAGGAGGAATGAATGAAAGTCCCCTCAAAGTATCTGCTTTATATACATTATTTACACAATGGGCTGCACATGATTGGCTAATTCTGGAATTCTACTGTAAGCCAATCAGGTTGTGGATTCACTTATATCTGCAGCATGATTGGGTGGTTCCTGCCAACCAATCATACTGCTGCATTGTTCTAGGACCAATCAGACTGCTGCATTCTGAATCCTATTGTTCTAGGACCAATCAGACTGCTGCATTCTGAATCCTATTGTTCTAGGACCAATCAGACTGCTGCAGTTTGGATCCTATTCAACTCAGTACATAACACCCCTCCCCTCTAAGTTCCAGTCCTGCCGGGGAGGTCGCATTCATAGTCCTCGAGGTACGCCGGCGGCCTACGTGTGCGTTGCGGCCTGTGGTGTTCCCTGGTCCGGGGTTTAGGTTCTGGCTAGTGTTCCAAGGATGCTGGCTGTGATGGGCCTGTTTGGTCTGGTGCAACCGGCTCGCTCAGTCGTGGTTCTGGTTCCGGTGTCCTTTCGGCCTCGCGGGTCCTCTCTGTATTTACTGATTCTGCCTCTCCTGCTGGCCCCTCCTGTTCTACGGGCCTCACTGCCCCTCTGTTCCCTTGGGACTCCTCTGACCTTTCCTCCTCCTGGTTTTCTCCTGGGAATCGTCGCCGTATCTGGTCACAGTGGCGGCGCCAGCATTGCCCCCTATCCGTTAGCACCTCGTACGACACGGGGCCAGTGACCCTGGTGACTGTGGCGGGTACCCATGCTGGGCCTGCCCCAAAATTCTTTGTGTACACTGGGTCCTGGGCCTCGAAGGTCCGGGGGTTCCTGCCTTCCCCCACCACTACCTCATCCTGAGCTCTATCGGGGTGAAGGCGGTCCAATCTGATTGCAAGGCGCCGACCCATTAGTAGTTCAGCGGGGCTCCTGCCAGTCGTTGAGCTGGGGGTGCTGTGCTGTGCTAGGAGGAATGTGGCAAGGCGGTACTCCCAATCCCCTTGCGTCATGCGGCGAAGGGTGTCCTTGGTGGTCCGCACCATGCGTTCTGCTTGGTCATTGGTGGCAGGGTGGAATGGCGCCGAACGGATGTGGCGGATGGTGTTCTGCGCTGTGAAGGTTTGGAATTCTGACGTAAATGCAGTCCCGTTGTCTGAGACGAGAGTGTCAGGGAGCCCATGGGTTGCAAACAGCCTGCGTAGTACCCGGATGGCTGCGGATTTAGAAGTGGACGGTACCAGTGCGACTTCCAGCCATTTGGTGTAGGAGTCCACCACTATGAAGAATGTTTTCCCCTGAAAGGGGCCAGCGAAGTCCACATGCAGGCGTGACCATGGTGCTCGGGCGGACTCCCAGGACTGGATTGGGGCCCTTGGGGGATCTGGGTGGGATTCTTGGCAGGCCTGGCAGTGTTTGACCCAGGCCTCTATCTCTCCGTCGATCCCCGGCCACCACACATAACTCCTGGCAAGGGCCTTCATTCTTACTACCCCTGGGTGTGTCTTGTGTAGGGCTGTGAGGACCCTTTTGCGGAGGGGCTGGGGAACAACGACCCTGCTTCCCCATAACAGGCACCCCTTGTGGGCCGACAGTTCATGTTTGCGGGTTGTGTAGCCGGCGAATTCTGGCCCGAGGCTGCTGCTGGGCCATCCCCTCCACACCCAGTCCAGGACCCGGGAGATGACCCTATCTTTCTTGGAATGGTGTGCAACTTCTTGTGCCTGAATGGGGCGCTCGGGAAGCAGCTCCAGGCTCATAACCTCTTGTGCAGGTGCTGGGTCGGGGCCTGTTTCCGGTAGTGGTAGCCTGCTGAGGGCGTCCGCATGGCCCATTGCCTTCCCCGGGCGGTGAATCAGTGCATACTGGTAGCTGGCAAGGAAAATTGACCACCTGAGGACGCGAGGAGACAGCACTTGGGGGGTCTCCTTTTCGGGGGCAAACAAGCCAAGCAACGGCTTGTGGTCAGTCACCATGGTGAAGGGCCGCCCGTACAAGAAATCATGGAAATTTTTTACTCCCTTCACGATTGCCAGACCCTCCTTGTCGATTTGCGAGTAGTTCCGCTCGGTTGCGTTGAGTGTCTGGGAAAAGTATGCTACCGGTACCTCTCTTCCATCCGGGAGTTGGTGTCCCAGGACAGCGCCAATGCCATAGGGCGAGGCGTCGCATGCTAGCACCACCGGCAGCCTCTCGTCGAAGTGTGCCAAGACCGAGTTTGAGACAAGCAAGTCCTTGACTGCCTGGAATGCGGCCTCCTGGCGCTGGCCCCACACCCAAGGGGCCCGCTTGTCCAGGAGTCTGTTTAGGGGTTCCGCTACCGCCGCCTTGTGGGGAAGGAAGGAATGGTAAAAGTTCAATAGTCCCAAGAAGGCCTGAAGTTCAGTCTTGCTCTTGGGCGCTGGGGCATCACAAATGGCCCGTACCTTGTTCCCAGTCCGGTGGACCCCTTCTGCATCCACCATAAATCCCAGAAAGTCCACCTGAGGCACTCCTAGTAGACATTTTTCCCGCTTCACCTTGAGACCCACCATCTGGAAACGGTGCAGAACGGTGCGGAGGCGGTCCTCAAACTCCTCTGGTGTGGGCCCGGCAATCAACACATCATCGAAGAAGGGGGTGACGCCAGGAATCCCTTTAAGGAGCGAGTCCATTAGATTCTGGAATATGTCTGGTGCCACACTGACACCGAATTGCAGCCGCTTTACCCTGAACGCTCCTCTGTGCGTCACAATCGTCTGTGCCTCTGCTGTGGCCTCATCTACTGGCAGCTGTTGATATGCTTGGGCCAAGTCCAGCTTGCCAAAAATTTTCGACCCAGCCAGGGTGGCAAGGACATGGCTGACCACTGGCACTGGGTATGCATGGGCCGTGAGGGCCTTGTTTATGGTACATTTGTAGTCTGCGCAGATGCGGACCGAACCATTAGGCTTGACGGGTGTGACGATTGGGGTTTCCCAGGGGGCATTAGGCACCGGGTCCAGCACTCCTTGCTCCACGAGCCGGTCCAATTCCTTGTCTATACGGGGTTTCAGGGCGAACGGGACCCAGTGGGCCTTGAGCCTGACCGGTCGTACTGCGGGGTCAAGCTGTAGAGCAATGGGGGGCGGCCCGTATACTGTCCCAATTTCCCCCTGGAAATTCCTTGCATATGGCGTCCACGTCCACTTGTAAGGTAGTGTGGTTCACCCCGGTGATGGCTAGCCCCAGTGGTCCAAACCATGCCAATCCCAGTAAGCTAATGTAGGGGCCCTTGATCACAAGCAAGTCCAGTTGCCGCGTCCACCCTCGGTATTGCACCCTGAAGGTCCCCACCCCCATTGTGGGGACCTTACGTTTCTGGAAGTCCCGGAGGGTGAATGGGGCCGGCCTGAGTTTGGGACCCCCAGTAGGACACAGTTTCCTTAAGGTCCTTGCCGAGATTATGGATAGAGTTGAACCCGTGTCAAGCTCCATGCGGCATGGGGCCCCCTCTATCTGTACCTCTACATAAATTTTCTCTACGTTGGGGTGGGGCAACTGGTATACCTGGGAGTCCGTGAGCTCCGTCAAGTTGCCTTGGTGCGTTGGGCCCCGGGACCTGGGGCTCTTGGATTGGTCATCTGATGCCTGGCGTCGGGTGGGCCGAGCCCGACACACCCGGGCGATGTGTCCCAATTTTCTGCACTGCCTGCACTCTGCGTTGCGGAAACGGCAGGTCCTCCTCTTGTGACTTTCTCCACAGCTTGCGCAGTTCCCTCCCTCTCGTCGAGGCAGCTGTGGTATGTGGGCTGCTTGACTGCGCTGCTGTACTCGGTGCACCTCCTCCCTGTTGGATCCTGAGTCGTCGGTGAGGTCTTCGTGGTGGACCCTCGGTTGGGACGGCTGGCTCGGCTGTGCCTCTTGCGTCGACCTCTCGGCAGCTTCCGTTGCCAGGGCCTCCTCCAGAGCGACCTGGAACATTAGGTTCTTCTTAGCGTAGAGGCGTCATTGCAGCTTCTCATCCTTCAGGCCACCGACGAGGCGGTCACGAAGCATGTTCTCCAGCTCTGAGAAGTTGCAGAACCGGGCAGCTTGGCGGAGAGAGGTCACAAACCCAGTTATGGTTTCCCTAGGGGCTTGCCGCTTTGCGTAGAAGGCATTTTGACGAGCCACCACTGAGGGCTGTGGCGAAAAGTGCCCCTTCAGCTGTTCCATTATTGTTTTGTATGGAACGGTAGCGACGTCTTCAGGCGCAAGGAGAGCCCGGGCGATTTCAAACGTCTCCTCTCCGCAGACGCTGAAGAATATTGCCCTCTTCTTGGCGTCTTCTTCATCGGTGACTCCTTTGGCTTCTAGGAGGAAGGTGAAACGGGAGGCGTACGCTTCCCAGTCTCCAGATGCTGGGTTGAACGGCGAGAAGCTGCTGTCGGTTGCCATTCTGAGTTCCTTGTGTCCCGGAGCTGAAGCCTGGATACACGGTGCGAGGCAGCGGTGCGGCAGGTGGCGGTGCTGCGGTGCTGTGTGTGGCAGTCAGCTCAGCGGGATCCCACCTTTGTCGCCAGTGAAATATACTCAGAGTCGCAAAGTGATTTCATGCTCATAAAGAGCATGAAACCTCTGTGAACGAGGAGACCCGGCGGGCACCTTTTGCGCCCCCCCAAAACCGCAAAGGAGCCTTTTTAAAGGCTTTGGAGCGGCAGCGGGAGAGCGGCGCGGTGCTGAGGGTCGTTTACACAGCCTGCTGAGTGAAGCCGCATCGCCATGATCGGAGAGCGCTGATTTCTTCCCAAGAATTTGGACTTAAAAGCAACTACTCGTGAGTAGGATTAACGGATTTAAATTGAAACTAAATTAACAAGAATCTTGGCACTAGCATGGGAAAGGTACAAAAAGGAAGTCTGCCTTCCCGTTGTGTAGACAATCTAAAGCAAAGAGACTGTAAGCTGTAACTTAAGAGTGAATATTTTCTTGAAATTAGTAATCTATCGTTTGGAAGAGCATTTCTCCCCACCGTTTGGCAGGAGCGGAGGGGGGTGGAAATTGAACTTTTTATGCCTGTAAGAAAGGAACGAATTTAAAAAGAACATCCGCTGCCTTGATCTCTGGAGTCGGACTGCCTTGATAGGGAAACTGAATGGTGGACTGTCAGCACATTGGGATTGTTTGTAGCAGTAACTCTGTGTAAAGATACAGTGTCTTTGGATGGACTTTTACATAAAATAGCATTGAAGATAAATTGGAAATTGTGGCTAATTGGAGAAAAGGGGTTTTTTAAAGAGACATTGGTTATAAAATTACAAAGTGAAGTTGGAACCTTTCCCCCTAGTGGAGACTTTGTTGCTACAATAACAACTAAGCCACTAGAAGTGAGAGCCAGTGGAAATTTCCTTTCTAAAACAAAAGTACAAGTGTAGGACGTGACCTTGGCTCTGAATGAGAGTGTTATGGATAAAGAAAAGGGGAAATCTGAAGAAAGAAGCTTAAGATCTGGTAGACAATACAAGACTGATATTTCCCACCAGCGGAGAGCTTCAACATCCGGAGGCACGGGTGCAGCTGCTGCCTCTCAAACAAAAGTAAGAGCTATGTCAACAGAAGATGCTCTGGCACAGGCACTTGGCAAAATTAATGTATCTTTGGAATACTTAACAAAGCAGGGAACAGAGACAAGTAAACAAGTTGCGGAAACTAATAAACAAGTGGCTGAGGTCTCAGCAAAAATTGACCTGAACACGAAAAGTATTGATGAATTGGGAAAGAAGGTAAATTCCAATACAGAGACTATTGTAAGACTTTTGGAGGACTCGGCTACAACTCGAAAGATTGCTGAGGAAGCAAAGGAAATTGCTGTTGCTACCCAGGAGAGGATACCACCGGTCATTAAGAAATTGGAGGATCATGATCTGACTTTGTCTATGATTGAATTGCAAAGAAAAGAGAGAAACTTAAGGATCAGATCAGTTCCGGAAAGTGAGAGAGATAACCTGGCGGACTTCCTGACAAAAGAATTTCTGGACTTTTGGCAACAGGGCCTGGAGAAGGATGAATTCAAGATAGTGAGTGCATTTAGGCTCCGGTACAAGACAAAGGAAGAATAAGGCAAGAGACTGTTTGATAACATTAAGATCAAAGGAAGAAAGGGATAAAATTTTGAATTTGCACTACCAAAAAACCTTGGAGATTGAAAATTCCTATGTGGAGATCTTCAAAGATATCCCGAAGCATATTTTGGATGTAAGAACCTACTACAGAGATCTGGTTGTTTTACTGAAAAAAAACAAGATATTCTTCAGGTGGGAATTCCCACAAGGCCTATCTTTTAAATACAAAGGAAGGAAGATAAGAATAAGAACACCGAGTGATAAAGACAAATTCTTGAGAGACCACGAAGAGGATCTTCAGAAGGAGGTGGAATCTGGGGAGGAACTGACGCCATTGGGAAAAGGAACACTGGACATATCAGACATATCAAACTTGTCATTCGGGTTGAAACCACCGACAGAGGAAGAACAACTACTTGGAGCAGCAGGAGTAAGTAAATAGTCTCATCATGGCTCTGCAACTTCTAAGTTGGAATTGTAATGGTTTGAATATGCCTCAAAAGAGGAAAGCTGTTTTTCATATATTGAAGAAAGAACAATTGGACTTGATTTGTTTACAAGAAACACATGTGATGAGGTTACACGGGAAAATATTGGTGAATAAAAGATTGGGACAAGAATTTATTTCATCTGACAAAGTCAAAAAAAGAGGAGTCGTGATATATGCAAAGGAAAAATTGCTACCGAAATTAATTTTTAAAGATGAACAAGGAAGATTCCTGGCAATTGAAATTCAAGTCCAAGGATAGAAATTTTTGGCTGTAGGAATTTATGCACCAAATGAGGGGAAATCTGAATTCTTCAAGAAGTTGCATGAGACTTTGTTGGACTATCTGGACTATAATTTAATTTTGATGGGAGACATGAATGGAGTAGTATCTACAAATATGGACAAAGCACAAAGACAGGTACTTACTAAGGATGGAAGACTACCAAAAACTTTTTTTGAAATGACTGACAATATGGACCTGATTGACATTTGGAGAACAAAGAATCCTCTTGAAAGAGGGGGAACTTTCTTTTCTGAAGCCAAAATGACATGGACCAGAATCGACCAAATTTGGGTTACTAGAGGAATGGCATCAAAGATAAAGAAAGTGGAAATCTGCCCAAAAACTTGCTCCGACCACAACGCAGTAAGAATGGAGATGAAGCAAATAACAACTGGCTCCTTCAGATGGAGGATGAATGACACTTTATTTAGAGATGAAGAAGTGTATAAAAAGGCCCAAAAAACATTGAGAGACTATTTTGAAATAAACATGAATACCAATGTGGAAAAAAGAGTAATCTGGGATGCAAGTAAAGCCGTTATGCGAGGATTCCTGATACAACAAAACGCAATAAAAAAGAGAAGCCAAAATGAGAAAAAAGATAAGATTTTGGAGAAGATAAAAGAAGGGGAAAGGAAACTAAGATCAAAACCAAAGTCCAAAGAGATTTTGAGAGAAATCAAATTACACCAAATACAATATATGGAACTGATGAATCAAGAAATAGAATGGAAAATTAAACAAATGAGACAAAAGACATTTGAATCAGCAGACAAATGTGGTAAACTATTGGCTTGGCAAATGAGGAAAAGACAAAAATTAAATACGGTTACAAATTTAGAAGTGGCAGGAAAGAACATATATAAGCCAAATGAGATTAGAAATTGCTTCCAGAGATATTTTAAACAATTATATACACAAGGGCCGCAGAAGGAAATGGACATAGACAAATTTCTTAAGACTTATGGATTACAAAAAATTTCTCATGAAAGTAAAATAGTTTTGAATCAGAAAATAACTGAACAGGAAACAGAAGGTGCCATTCAAAACATGCAACTGGGCAAGTCCCCGGGACCGGACGGGCTCACTTCCAGATACTATAAAATGTTGAAGGAGTGGCTATTACAACCTATGAAGGAAGTCTGCAATGAAATTTTGGAGGGGAAAAGGGCACCAGAAACGTGGAAAGAAGCTTATATTACACTTATACCGAAGACTGAGACTGAAAAGAATCAACTTAAGAACTACCGCCCTATCTCGTTACTAAATGTGGATTATAAAATCTTTGCTGACATTTTGGCTAAGAGATTGAAAAAAGTTTTGATGGAGGAGATTCATAGGGACCAAGCGGGCTTTCTCCTGAGAAGACATATGTCAGACAATGTAAGGAATATAATTGACATTTTGGAAAAGTTAGAAGTGAACATAAATACTAAAGCAGTTTTGATATTTGTGGATGCGGAGAAAGCCTTTGACAATATTTCTTGGAGTTTTATGAAGAAGAATCTCCAGGGGATGGGGGTAGGCCAAGGATTTGAAAACGGTATAGGTGCAATATACTCAGAGCAGAAAGCAAAGTTAATTGTGAATAATGTGGTTACGGAAGAGTTTAAGATAGAAAAGGGGACACGTCAGGGGTGCCCAATCTCCCCATTACTTTTTATATCAGTCCTGGAGGTTTTGCTGAATATGATCAGAAGGGATCAGTTGGTTAAAGGGGTACAGGTTGGAGCTAAACAATACAAATTGAGAGCATTTGCAGATGATTTGGTACTTACGTTACAAGAGCCAGAATCTAGTACCAAAAGGGTTTTAGAACTAATTCAAGATTTTGGCCAAGTAGCAGGATTTAAATTGAACAAATCTAAAACTAAGGTATTGGAGAAAAATTTAACACCTATGGAAAGGGAGAGGTTTCAGAATGAGACAGGCTTAACTGTGGTTAAGAAAGTGAAATACCTGGGGATTAATATGACAGCTAAAAATGTGAATTTGTTTAAAGATAATTATGAAAAATCCTGGACAGAGGTAAAAAAAGATTTAGAAATCTGGTCAAAATTGAAGCTTTCCTTGTTGGGTCGAATTGCAGCTATAAAGATGAATGTATTGCCTAGAATGTTATTTTTGTTCCAAACATTGCAAATTGTTGATAAGATGGACTGTTTCAAGAAGTGGCAGAAAGATATTTCTAAATTTGTCTGGCAGGGCAAGAAGCCCAGGATAAAATTTAAGATATTAACTGATGTAAAAGAAAGGGGGGGATTTGCCCTGCCAGATTTTAAACTTTATTATGAATCAGCAGCTTTCTGCTGGTTGAAAGACTGGCTACTTCTGGAGAACACAGATATTTTGGACCTAGAAGGGTTCAATAATACTTTTGGGTGGCATGCATATTTGTGGTACGACAAGGTTAAAGCTCATAAAGCTTTTAAAAACCATATTGTCAGGAAAGCATTGTACAATGTCTGGATTAGGTATAAAGACTTGCTGGAGAACAAAACTCCCAGGTGGTTGTCCCCAATGGAGGCAAAGGCTGTGAAAAAAACTTAATATGGAGTCTAAATGGCCGAAATATTGGGAAATTTTGGAACAAGAAGGGAATATATTGAAATTGCAGAGTTATGAGAAATTGAAAGATAAAGTGCGAGACTGGCTTCATTATTATCAAATAATGGAGGTTTTTAAGTTAGACAGGAAAATTGGTTTCCAGGTGGAAAAATCAAAATTGGAGACAGAATTGTTAGAATCCAAAACTAAGAACTTGTCAAAAATGTATAACTTGCTGTTGGAATGGAATACACAGGATGAAACAGTTAAATCAGCTATGATCAAGTGGGCACAAGATATTGGTCATAACATTATGTTTGAGGACTGGGAACGGTTGTGGACCACCGGTATAAAATTTACGGCATGTAATGCCTTAAAAGAAAATATTATGAAAATGATTTATAGGTGGTACATGACTCCAGTCAAGCTCGCAAAAATTTACCACTTGCCTGATAATAAGTGTTGGAAATGTAAAGAGACTGAAGGTACATTCTTTCACCTTTGGTGGACATGCCCAAGGATTAAGGCTTTCTGGGAAGTGATTTATAATGAAATGAAAAAGGTATTTAAATATACCTTTCTGAAGAAACCAGAGGCCTTTCTCCTGGGCATGGTCGGCCAATTGATGTCAAAGAAGGACAGAACATTTTTTATGTATGCTACAACAGCAGCAAGAATACTCATCGCAAAGTATTGGAAGACAGAAGATCTACCCACCGTGGAAGAATGGCAGATGAAGGTTATATATTATATGGGACTGGCAGAAATGACCGGCAGAATCCGAGACCAGGGAAAAGAGATGGCGGAAGAAGATTGGAAGAAATTTAAGGACTATCTTAGGAAACATTGTAAAATTATTGAAGGTTAGAACGATGTTGATTCAGAAATTAAGTGGTTATAAGCTGTAATGATTATGTGATCAAGAAAAGAAAGGTTAAAAATTATATAGAAATTAGGGGAAGGATTTGCTGAATTTAATTAATTAGAGATTGGAATACAGAAAGGGGAGGTATGAGGAGGTCGGGAAAGTAAGTTTTATGAATATAAGGGATTGAAATTATATTTGTTGTTGTATGTGTTTTGTATGTATTTTTACTGTTTCTGTTTTTTGTTTTTTCTATTTTATATAAACTTTTAAAACTTTAATAAATATCTTATATAAAAAACAACAACAACAGGTCGATTGTGCCCTACTGGTAGACCCCCGGGAGGTTTTGGTAGATCGCTGTCGATTGCTGGGTCCCTTTTCTTACTGTTGGTAAAATAGAATCTGCCCCGCCCCTTTGCCCCACCCTCCATTGTTGCACTATCTGCAGAACAAACAACAGAAAAAAAAGCTCAACAACTTTGACCTGAACCAGTTCACTTTGACTAGTTCACTGCCAGTTTTTAATTCTGTGAGTAGATCACAGTCTCTTTGGAGTTGGCCACCCCTGGCCTAGAGGAAGTGGACACAGAAAAGCTTTCCCCGCTTTTTTCTAACACTGGAAGCCATAGACATCCAGTGAAACTGCTGAATGTTGGAAGGTTCAGGACAGATAAAAGGAATTCCTTCTTCACACAGTGCACTGTTAAACCGTGGAACTCTCTCTCTTGCAGGAGGCAGTGATGGCCACCAACCTGGATGGCCTTGAAAAGAGATTAGACAAATGCATGGAGGAAAGGGCTATTAGTGGCTACTAGCCACAATGGCTATGCTCTGCCTCTGCTGTCAGAAGGAGTAATGATTCTGAATGCCAGGTGTTGGACACTGCAGGAGGGGAAAGGGCTCTTATGATTGAATCCTGCTTGTGGGTTTCCCCAGTTGGACCACTGTGAGGACGGGATGCTGGGCTAGGTGGGTCTTTGATCCAGTAGGGCTTCTTACATATTTGTGAAAGGACAAAAGAAACAGTTTGTGGACAGACAAGAAGACAGAGAGAGGAGGAGGGGGGGGGGGAAGAGTTGGCTGATGAGCCACCTCATCCTGGGGTGCTGGGCATTTCTCTCTAGAGATCTGATGTGAGGGTACCTATCCGTTGCCTGGGTGAAGCATACCCAACACTATATTTGGAGATTTGCAAAACAAATTACAAAGGAAGCCAAACGTGGGCAACTTCTTGCTGCTTGAGGCAGAGCACCTGACAGGGCTGTCTTAAGCATATGCAGCGCCGGGGTGCAAAGATCCGCCCAGCGCCCCCCCCCCCCAGTTGCCCAGAGTTGTTGACCTTTTTTTAAGGAGCTGACGCCACGTTTATCTCTGCTAAGGAAAAGAAAACAGGAAACAGGTGCCTGGGACTGTAAAGAGGAAGGAAACGGACCATGTGGGAAGCGGGATTTAAATCCGCACTCACACGCTTAAAAAAAAGAGAAATCCCCCTGTAAACGCTGCTAATAGAATCCCCTAGCATTGCAGTGGGTTGGACTAGATAAACCTTGGGACCCCTTCCAACTCTACAATTCTATGATCGAAGTCGGACTTCTATGATTCTATGCTTCCTCTGCTGCTGCTTCAAAGTTAAAAAAAAGAATTAAAGTCGGGAGATCCCATCGCGCCTATTCCGGTCTGCTTTCCCGGCTGCCTTCGCCTCCTCCCACTGCGAGAAAGGGGCCACTTATTCTCCAGGAACCCTCCCTCCCCCAGCAGGCGGAGGCAACATGTTTTGGCGCGTCCCTCATCGTCCTCTCTCTCCCCCCCCCCACCTCCGCCTCGCCTTCCGGGTTCCCTCGCTCCCTCTCCCGGCCGTTTTTGCGGTGGGTGCTGGTGGGGCTTTCCGCCATTCCTTGGAAGAGCGATCACCCCACGGCGAGGGAGAGGGGCGGTGGGAGCGCTCGTATACGTCATCGTCAGGCGGAAGGGAAGCAGTCTCACCACCTTTAGATGGCATTGCTTGTTATCTGAACATGCTCCTGTGTGGGCAAGCGAGGGGTATATATATATCGGTGGGGAGCGCGGGGAGATCCAGCCTGGCACGGAAGCAGGTACGCAGCTTCCCTCCCAAGCCTCCTTGGGAGGAGAGCGATCCCCACAGAGGCTTGGGAGGGAAGCTGTGCGCCCGTCAGCCATATGGTTGGCCTAATCTAATCTAACCAGTACACCGTACCGGCTCCCCCTGTCAAACAGACACTTGAAGACAAACTCAGCCTTGCTTCCACTTAACGTTAACCACCAATGTAGTCAACCCATGTCTCTCAGCAATCTATCCCTGCCCAGTATAGGAAACAGATGCTTGGCCACTTCAGTGTACCCGCTCCCTCCAAGTGTGACCCACGTTCTTACAGACATACTATGAGAACACAACCACACACAGCTTACTGAACTTGAGCAAAGAATGGCAGAGGTGTGACATCCCTGGACAACCGAGTTCCTGTTGCTAGTCCCCTAAGAAGGCAGCCAGAAGGCAACTCACACAGTGTGCTGGAGGCAGAGAGCAGAAGTGCTGGTGAAAAGTGCCTGTAGATCAAGCAGCATCAACTTTCTATACCAAATTTGAAGAGAGGTGCTCCTGAAAGTAGGTGCCCCTCGCTTCTTTTGGAATAGATTCTTGAAAGTGGATGTTTTTCTAGATTGTTCAATTTCAGAATTCTTATTAAACGTTGTTCTCCCACTCTTTACCTAAAAAGTTCAGGCAAGCTTCCCCGAGCATCTAGGAGCATTTTCGCTCATTTTTAAAATACTGATGCATTTCTTAATATATGTGATTTTTGCATTCTGTTATCTTCCTGACACTCATTTTAACTGCAGATAATGAAAGACAACATCTCTTTAATTGCCAATAATGGAATGCAGATCTCGAAAGAGGTGCAAATTGCATGCTATGAAAATATTTGCCATCTACTTATTCTGAATAATCAATAGTACAGTGGTACCTCGGGTTACATACGCTTCAGGTTACAGACTCCACTAACCCAGAAATATTACCTTGGGTTAAGAACTTTGCTTCAGGATGAGAACAGAAATCGTGCAGTGGTGGCGCAGCGGCAGCAGGAGGCCCCATTAGCTAAAGTGGTGCTTCAGGTTAAGAACAGTTTCAGGTTAACAACAGACCTCCAGAACGAATTAAGTTCTTAACCCGAGGTACCACTGTAGTCAACTTCATTGTTGTTTTGAGAGAAAGAGGTTCAGAACAAAACCTGTCCCATTTGTAAGCCTTAAATAAGAGACCCCAGCAGGAAGGACCTTGCATGGAAGAAGCCAGACAACCCCAATTTTCTCTGGCTGAGAGTGATGCAAGTCAGCAGAAGGAGATCCATAGTTGATGCAGTATGACTACACTGACAATCACCGTATCATGCTTAGAGAGGCCCAACCCAAATAAGCAAGGGCAACCGCAGCAGAAAACAGATTTGCACCATAACATGAAAGGAGATGGGGGTTTTTGCACTGTTTTCTGTGATGTCTGATCCTTCAGATAAGGAGTAAAGTGTGTGTGAGAGAGGGGGAATGCAAGAACTGTTCCTTACCTGGCAAGGCTTTTGCCCATTTCACGACATGCACCAGCTGCCTCTCACCTAGCTCATTCAAGCTGGTCAAGAGGGCAGCAAAGGAGTCAGGCTGGGTGTTGTCATGGCCAGCGCACACCACCCCTGGCTCGATAGCCTCCAGGACATAAAGGAAGATGGGCTGGCACTCCAGGCTCTCAATGTGCATCATGGACATCTTTGGGGCTTGATCCTCCATGGGGCTGGAGGGGCCAGCTGCCTCCTCTTCCTCTTGCATCTTCAGGTTTCCCAGCTTCTTCAACTTGTGGGCTGCAGCAAGTAACAAGAACATAAGAACATGAAAACAGAAGAACAGCCTGGTTGGATCAGACCAGTGACCCATCTAGTCCAGAATCCTGTTCTCACAATGGTGAAATACCCCAAAGAACCTAGGAATCTAGATATACTGCTCCTGGACCTGGAGGTTCCATAAGAATGTCAAAAAAGCCTCGCTGCTGGAAGAGTGCCCGCCCTGAGCAGCGTTTCCATATGCTCCACCACTGTTGCCTAGTGGCCATCAATAGCCCTCTCCTCCTCCATTAAAGCCATCTTAGTTGGTGGCTATCACTGCCTCCTGTGGGAGCGAGTTCCATAGTTCAACTATGTACTTTGTAAAGAAGTTTAGTCAGAAAACATTGCACTGTGGGTTAGGGTTAGGGTTACGATACAATATCTTTATTGTCATTGTCCCATACAGAACAACGAAACTGAAAATCTACACAAAACATTCAAAACCCAACGAGCCTCCTATCCCAGCTATCCCAACCTGGTTAGCACCCTAAAAACTCTGATACCCATTTTTAAATACAATATACTCCCATACAGACTCCTTACAATGCGTTTAAACCGTTAGGGTTAGGGTTATGGAATGCCATTAATTCCCAGATTCATTTATATCCTGAGAGGACTTCCAGTTTTTATATCTAGATCATATTTTCAAAAGATAAACTCATTGTTTAGGAAATGCCTTTGGGGCTCAGCGACACCAAGAATATACTTGCAGAGAATGCAGCTACAAATTAAAGAAGGCGGTTTCAGAATCCCAAATTTTGAATTATATCACTATGCTTACCTACTGTCAAGTACTAAATATTGGAATCCCACTGTTGGCCCTAATTTTCCAATGTGGGCAATCCTAGAATATATGTACATAACACCTTTGGTTGGTTGAACAATACTAGGATCAAAATATTTGAAATCTCAGGTGACACTGTAAACAATTAACTCACTTAGAAGAATATGGAATATATTGACTAATAAACACAAACTTGATCCATTTTCACATGCTAAACTTATTCTGTGGGGGAGCCCCACACTAAGAATTGCAAAAAAGATGGTGATCTGGAAAAATTGGATGGAAGTAGGTATATTGACATTGGACCAACTGATAGATGAAGAAGATTAATTTTATACTTTTGCTGTTTTAAGACAAAAGTCTCATCTATCAGATGCAGCCCGATGGCAATATCTTCAACTACAACATCTCCTAACATGTGTGTTTGGGCAGTCAGCCTTTTCAGCTTCTGAGATACCTGAGATACTAGACTAGAGCAATTGGACAACATATTCAAAAATTAAAAAGCCAGCAATTACTTTTTATAGATATCTATTAACAATACACACAAAATTAATATGTAGACTGTAAGAAATGATTGGAATAAAGAACTGGAACTTTCAATATTACCCAGACAGTGGGAAAATGTACTAGAGGCAGCAATGTCTCATCAACAAGCAATCTCTCCTTCATCCAGTGTTATCAGTGGTGAGACTCATAACTCTAAGAAAATTGAGTCTGACTTTGATCCTGACTCGGACACTGACTCTCCTGTATTTAGACAAATAGAAGGAGGTGGAGGACTGCTATTGCTGATGCCAAAGAAGCTGTTTTGAAAGCACCTGCTTGTGAACTTAAATACTGCTACATACCAGCAGTACTTCTAAATGAAACAGCTTGGTTGAATGTTGGCACAGAGCCTGGGCCGAGATATTTGGCTCTGCAGATGGCTCAGCTTAAAGCAATTAAGGCAGTCGGGAGGGAACTCCCCTCTCAAGATGCCATGGGAAATCGGGAGCTGGCAACGAGCAACAGCAGAAGAGGTAACCAATAGAACTTATGTGAGATCGAGGCCCTGTGGAGGTAAGGGCCCTCTATTTGGAAGGAGAGTCGACATTCATCCCCCAGGTGGCAGCTGGGGCTTGGACAAGGCCAACCTGAACCCTCCGGGTCTGTGGCACCCGAGACAGAATCGACCCAGGTGTCAGCTGGGGGCTGAGCTGTCCCAGAGGCAGAGGTGGAGGCGCTGGCGCTAGCAGTTTCTGGCTCGGCGGTGGAGGGTGATGGTGTGACAGAGGTCTCTTCCCCCTCTGGAAGTACCATCTCGCGACCCCCAAGAACACCGGCTGTGGGGGGAAATCTGAGGACTTTGATACAAAGAGATACATCTTCCTTGATACTTTAAGTGCCATCGCAATAGCAAGGGACGGGCCCCCCTGAGACCATTGGGCACAATATTCATATTGAATAGGACATTTACAGAATCAGCCCCCCGTTCCTTTTGGTTGTTCTCCAATGCCGTCTGGTTTTCCAGATTGTTTGAACAGACTTGAGCTGGCCCCCAATTCCACAGGAATCTTTCTGGGGCCCAGGGCTGCCAGAAACACGGAAACATGGTGGAAAGAATCGGTCATGACTGACACCAACCTTCCCCTGCCTCAGCTTTTATGTTCAGAGGCTAGCAAGAATACCACCTTCTTCACTGGCTGCAAATAACACCTCATGCGGGATCCTGGTCGGACATTAAGGGTGGAAGGAAACTTTTCCTTTTCCTTTTTCCTTCTTTGTTTGCTTCCGTTTTTAGGGATAGTTTATGGTAATACTTATTGTGCTACTGTCACACTTAAGTTCTATCAGCCTATAGTTAATGTTTAATTGTTGTTTTTTGTTTAGTTACGTGGTCCCTCACCTTCGAATGTGTGTTACATGGTAGCTTTGTTTAGTTTGTGAGCTGTTTTGCAGTTTAATTTAAATTAGTTAGTTAAAACTGCAATAGAAGGTTGTCAAATAATGTAATAGTCATGTTGATAACTAGATAACTACCTGATGTCTAGTCGGCATTTGATTATTTTGTGTGTATCGAGTTGTTGATATTATAAGTAGAATAGTAAGCTGGGAAAGAATAACATCAATGCTATCAAAGGAGACAAGAATGAGGCTTGGATTTACTACCGTGGAGGGGCAAGGGAGGTATGGCAGTGGGGGCAGACTATAGGTGAAGAGGTTTGAGATATGGATAAGCTTGTACCCCTTCCAATCTGTGCCCCATCCCAAGGGACAAAGGTAAGGTAGCAAGGATTACTCACCTCCATCACTGGTGTTGTGCAATGCGAGGTCTATAGGCCATAAAACCGCCACCCTGTGAGATTTCTTTACCTCACAGGGGGTTGACCTGGCTTGTGTGACGGAGACCTGGGTGCACGAAGGGGAAACAGTTGCCTTACGAGAGATGGCGCCCCCGGGTTTCTCCACCCTCCACCAGTCGCAGACCGTGGGCCGGGGGGGAGGGGTGGCAATGTTAATCCAGGAAGATTGTTCTTTCAGGGCTCTACCTGTCGGGATTCACAGAATGCTGTGTGAGATATTAAGTCTGCAGGCTTGAGTTTGCTAGCTGATGCAACTGGCTGATGCAATCAGCCTGCAATACTTTCTATGGAGGTGTTGGGTCAGAATGACTCAGCAGTAATATGCTGTCAGTTGATTTGCTGTCATCGGTTTAAAAGGGAAATCTGTCCAGCAGTAAGGTGGTGGTGTAGAGGAGTGTGGTCAGAGAGAGAGAGAGAGAGAGAGAGTGTGTTAGAGGTCTTCCTATTTGCCTTAAGGTGCAGCCAGGTACTCTGTTTGACTGTATGAACTGCTTGTGTATTATAGCCTGTAGATATTTATTTGTGTGTGTGTGTGTGTGTGTGTGTGTATATATATATATATATATATATATATATATATATATATATCACAATAAATATACTGCACTGAAGAACCTGGAACTCTGGACTTCCGGAGGCGGCGCCAACGGCAATGGCGGTCTCCTTCTGAGTAGGAGGAGAAGCTCCGTAGAAAGTGGGTCTGTCCGCTACAGCGAAGCGGAGACCCGACCAGAAATCGCAGGCAGAAAGAGCCTGCGAGCGTGGGACCCAGCAGGCACCTTTTGCGCCCCCCGCTTTAGCAAGGGAGCCCCGTAAGGGGTTCCAGTGTGCAGCGGGAGTGGCGCGGTGCTACGGGTCGATTGCTGCGTCTATGGAGCGAAGCCGCGTAGCTGTTGCCGGAGAGCGCTGACCTTTTTCCTGTGAAATTCGGCTCTAAAGAGAACATCCGTGAGTAGGGGAATTTTAAGAATTTCGGATTTGAAGAGGAAAAATAAGTGAATTTGGGCTCCGAAGCGGAAAGGTGCAAACAGGAAGTCCGCCTTTCCGTTTTGTAAAAGATCAAAGCAAAGACCTTTCTACGCTAGTACTTTAAAGTGGATTGTAAAATTTGAATTCCAAGCATTAAAAGAAGGAACTCCCCCTTTAGAGGAGAGGGGGGAAGTTAAGAAAGTGACTGTATTTCTTCTGGGGATCTTCTGGGAACTTAATAGTTTTTCCCTTTCGGACTCCCTGGGAACGGACTGTCAGATTAACGAGGACTGCTACATTTGAGCTCGCATTGACTTGACTTGGATACTGTAAATATCGTTCTAACTCTGCAAGGTGATACATTCAGAGTCTCCCTTTAACTGGATACTTAGTTTTAACTAAAGAGGGGACACGGAAAGTTACAAAAAGACTTTGTTATTTGGTTACTGAGAATCCAATGGCGGTTACTGTGTCCCCCTAGAGGACTACTGAAGTCAGTATCTGACTGGGGGAATTTTCCATTACTAACTTTGGGGACTTTCCATTGCAAGGCTTGACTCTGGGAATTGACCTTGACGGAAGATAAGGGGGAATGACTGAACAAAGAGCAACAAGAGCTAAGGTCAAAGTGCAACAGTCCACCTTAGCTTCCCAGCAACGCAGAGCATCTGTGCCTGGCCCCCCTGCGACTCAGGAGGAAGACGCAGGGCAATCTGAGCTAAAAGGAATGGCCTCAGAAGGGGAATTTACATCTGTGTTGAACAAAATCTATGAAAAATTGGAAGGCCTAAGTAAGCAGGTCTCAGATCAGTCAGCTGAAATTAAAGGGAATACAGCTAGCATCAACTCAAACACTAAAGCTATAGAAAAACTGTTGGAGGAATCTGCGACCACCAGGAAAATAGCCGAGGAGGCAAAAGAAAAAGCTGAGGAGGCAAAAGAAAAAGCTGTGGCTGTAGAGGGAGAAATAAAACCAATACGTAAACAGATTGGGGACCACCAGGCCTTATTGTCTATGGTTGAATTGAGAGAGAGGCAGACAAACTTGAGGATCAGAGCGGTGCCAGAACTTGAGAAAGATAATTTGAACGACTATCTTTCACAGGAATTTGAGAAATTTTGGAACTTGGAGCTGGACAAAGATTTTAAGATAGTGAGCGCCTTTAGACTTGGAAGAGGAGGGAGGAAAAACAGGGTGAGAGACTGTTTGGTGACCCTCCGTTCGAAGGAGGAACGGGACAAAATACTGGGTGCTCACTTTCAGAAGACTTTAGAGATTAATGAGTCCAGAGTGGAGATTTTTAAAGATATTCCGAAACATCTTCTGGATTTGAGAGTTAATTACGGAGATTTGGTGGCCTTGCTGAGAAGGAACTCTATTGCTTTCAGATGGGAGTTCCCCCAGGGACTGTCTTTTACATTTAAAGGGAAAAAGTTCAGAATCAGATCAGTGGAAGATAAGGAAAAATTTCTGAGAGACTTTGAAGAAGATCTACAAAAGGAAGCGACAGATGTGCTAAAAGCCTTGAGACCAGGAGTAGACACAGTACTACCACCTTTGGAATTTGATAAATCGAAAAGGAAGATACCACCGCAAGAACTTGACGAGCTTTTGGGAGCGACTGGAGGAAACTAGAATAACTACACCATGTCTCTGCAATTATTAAGTTGGAACATTCACGGTTTTAACTCTCCAGAGAAAAGGAGAAAAGTCTTTCATATACTGAAAAAGGAACAATTAGACTTAATTTGTTTACAGGAAACCCACGTGGTAAGGCTCCACAGAAAAGTTCTTATTAATAAAAGATTGGGTCAAGAATTTATCTCATCGGACAAAGTTAAAAAGAGAGGAGTTGTTATCTATGCAAAAGAGAGCCTATCACCGAAATTTGCTTTTAAAGATGAGCAAGGAAGATTTGTCGCAATTGAGATCCAACTACAAGGTGAAAAATATTTGATTGTAGGAGTATATGCACCAAATGAGGGGAAATCTGAATTTTTCAAGAAACTGCATGAGACATTGTTGGAATATATGGACTATAACATCATTTTGATGGGAGATATGAATGGAGTGGTATCTACTAACATGGATAAGTCACAAAGACAGGTGGTAACTAAAGACGGCAGACTACCAAAAACCTTTTTTGAACTAGTTGACAATATGGACCTTACTGATATTTGGAGAACTAAGAACCCCCTTGGAAGAGAGGGAACATTCTTCTCTGAAGCCAACATGACCTGGACAAGAATTGATCAAATATGGATAACTAGAGGACTGGCACCTAAGACACGAAAAGTGGAAATTTGCCCAAAAACCTGCTCCGACCACAATGCAGTGAAGATGGAGATGAAACTAATGCCAATCGGTTCTTTTAGATGGAGAATGAATGACACCCTGTTTAGAGATCAGGAGGTGACTAAGAAGGCCCAAAAAACTTTGAGAGACTATTTCGAGATAAATTTGAACACTACGGTGGAAAAAAGAACAATCTGGGACGCAGGCAAAGCGGTCATGAGAGGGTTTCTGATTCAACAGAATGCAATAAAGAAGAGAACCCAAAATGAGAAAAAAGATAAAATCCTGGAAAAAATAAAAGAAGGAGAGAAAAGACTAAGAGCGAAACCAAAATCCCAAGAGATTCTGAGAGAAATTAAGTTATATCAAGTACAATATATGAAAATGATAAATCAGGAAGTGGAATGGAAAATTAAGCAGATGAGACAAAAGTCCTTTGAATCGGCTAATAAATGTGGGAAACTGCTAGCATGGCAGATGAAGAAAAGACAGAAATTAAATACTATTACAAATTTGGAGGTAAATGGAAAGATCATACAGAATCCATTGGAAATTAGAAACTGCTTCCAGAGATACTTTAAACAACTCTATACACAAGGGCCACAGAAAGAGGCCGAGTTAGACCAATTCCTGAGGAAAAATGGATTACAAAAAATTTCTCAAGAAAAAAAGACATTGTTGAGTGATAAAATTACAGAACAGGAAGTGGCGGGTGCCATTCAAAATATGCAGTTGGGCAAATCTCCAGGACCAGACGGTTTAACCTCCAAATATTATAGAGTTTTGAAAGATTGGTTAATTCGGCCACTAATGGAGGTGTGCAATGAGATATTAGAGGGGAAAAAGGCACCGGAGTCGTGGCAGGAAGCCTACATTACACTTATACCGAAAACTGAGTCTGAAAAGACGCAACTTAAGAACTACCGCCCCATATCCCTTCTTAATGTGGATTACAAAATATTTGCTGACATTTTGGCTAATAGGTTAAAAAAAGTGCTATTGGAAGAGATCCATAAGGATCAAGCTGGCTTTCTCCCAGGTAGACACTTATCGGACAATACAAGGAACATAATTAACATTTTGGAGAAGTTGCAAGTGAATATAAATACTAAAGCAGTTCTAATCTTCATAGACGCGGAGAAAGCCTTTGACAACATTTCTTGGAGTTTTATGAAGAAAAATCTTCAGGGGATGGGGGTGGGTCAAGGGTTTGAAAATGGTATAAGTGCAATTTATTCAGAACAAAAGGCTAAATTAATTGTTAATAACGTGGTGACAGAGGGATTTAAGATAGAGAAAGTTACACGACAAGGCTGCCCAATTTCCCCATTGTTGTTTATATTAGTCCTGGAGGTACTATTGAACATGATTAGAAGGGACCGTCTGATTAAAGGCATTCAGGTCGGAGCTAAGCAATATAAATTGAAAGCATTTGCAGATGACTTAGTCTTAACATTACAGGAGCCAGAATCTAGTTCGAAAAGAGTTTTGGAAGTGATTCAAGAATTTGGGCAGATGGCTGGTTTTAAGTTGAACAAGTCAAAAACTAAAGTTCTTGAGAAAAATCTAACACCGATCGAGAAAGAAAGGTTTCAGAAGGAGACAGGCCTAACAATAGTAAAGAAGGTCAAATATTTGGGGGTCAACATGACTGCTAAGAACTTAAACTTATTTAAAGATAACTATGAGAAATGTTGGTCAGAAGTGAAGAAAGATTTAGAGATATGGTCAAACCTGAAGCTTTCCTTGTTGGGTAGAATTGCGGCTATAAAAATGAATGTATTGCCAAAGATGTTATTTTTGTTTCAATCCTTGCAAATTTTAGACAAAATGGACTGTTTCAAGAAGTGGCAGAGAGATATTTCTAGATTTGTCTGGCAGGGCAAGAAGCCCAGAATAAAATTTAAAATACTAACTGATGCTAAAGAAAGAGGTGGATTTGCCCTGCCAGACCTGAAACTTTATTATGAATCGGCCGCATTTTGTTGGCTGAAAGAATGGCTGCTTCTTGAAAACACAGACATTTTGGATTTGGAAGGTTTTAATAACGTTTTTGGGTGGCATGCATATCTGTGGTACGACAAGGTCAAAGCTCATAAAGCATTTAAAAACCATATTGTCAGAAAAGCATTGTTTAACGTCTGGTTAAGATATAAAGACTTACTGGAGAATAAAACCCCAAGGTGGTTGTCACCAATGGAGGCAAAGGCACTCAAAAAGTCCAATATGGAGGCCAAATGGCCGAAATATTGGGAAATACTGGAACAAGAAGGAGATAAATTGAAATTGCAGAGTTTTGAGAAATTAAAAGATAAGGTGCGAGATTGGCTACACTATTTTCAAATAAGAGAAGCCTTTAACATGGATAAAAAAATAGGTTTCCAGGTGGAAAAATCAAAATTGGAAACTGAGTTGTTAGAACCCAAAACTAAAATACTTTCAAGAATGTATAACTTGCTGCTAAAATGGAACACGCAGGATGAAACCGTTAAATCTGCTATGATTAAATGGGCACAAGATGCTGGTCATAACATCATGTTTGCTGACTGGGAAAAGTTGTGGACCACAGGTATGAAATTTACGGCATGTAATGCCTTAAGAGAGAATATTATGAAAATGATATACAGGTGGTACATGACCCCAGTCAAGCTTGCAAAAATCTACCATTTGCCCGACAATAAATGTTGGAAGTGTAAAGAAAATGAAGGAACATTCTTTCACCTTTGGTGGACATGCCCAAAGATTAAGGCTTTCTGGGAGATGATATACAATGAAATGAAAAAAATATTTAAATATACATTTCTTAAGAAGCCAGAGGCTTTTCTCCTGGGCATGGTGGGCCAATTGGTGCCAAAGAAGGACAGAATTTTCTTTATGTATGCAACAACAGCAGCAAGAATCCTTATCGCAAAGTATTGGAAGACACAAGAGCTACCCACCCTGGAAGAGTGGCAGATGAAGGTGATGGACTATATGGAATTGGCAGAAATGACTGGCAGAATCCGAGACCTGGGAGAAGAGTTGGTGGAAGAAGACTGGAAGAAATTTAAAGACTATCTTCAGAAATACTATAAAATTAATGAATGCTAAAACTGTGCTTGGGTTGGTAATAAGTGGTAATTAGTGATAAAAGTTAAATAAGATTATGCAAAAAAAAAGGCATTGATGATTGGCTGAAAATATTGATATAGAATGTGTCATGGTATAAAGTTTAAATATTTGAAAAAGGGTAAGAATTTGCTGGATTAAATATCTAAACGGGAATACAAAAGGGGGGAGGCGTGAGGAGGTCAAGAACATAAGCATATGAATTCGAGGTTTTTGGGAATAATGGATTTGTTTTTATTTTTTGTTCTTTGTTTAAATTTAATTTTTCTTAATTAGTTGTGATTTTTTTTCTTGTATCTCTGTGTGTTTCTTTTTTCTGTAACTTATGGCTTTTTTTTTATTCTGAGAATTTCTATTTTTCCTTTCTGTAAAACTTTAATAAAAATTTATTAAAAAAAAAAAAAAAGAACCTGGAACTCTGAGCATTTCTGCTAAAGCGCTGCGGAGAATTCGCCACAGGATTATGGGCCCAGCACGCTTCTGCTGCACAAGAGTACAGGTAGCAGTTATCTATCCGTGGGTGCTGGAGGTGAGCTGCAGGTATGGAGCAGTCCAGAGCTGGCATATTGCTGGAGAAGCTGACGGCCACAAACTACAGCATCTGGTCGGTCTGCATGCAACACTTCCTCAAGCGTGAGGGCCTGTGGAAGGTGGTGGAAACTCTACCGCAGCCCCCTGAGGAGGATGAGGACAACGATGAAAAGCTGGCACAAGCAGAGGCCCAGCTAGAAAAGGATGAGAAAGCCTTGGCTACGATCATCCTTGAAGTGGACGACAGCCAGCTAGTCTACGTAGCAGATAAGGTGACGGCAAGTGAGGCGTGGAATGCACTCAGGGCTGTCCATGTGCGAGAGACAGCTGGCTTGCTGATAACACTGACCAGGAGAATGTACTGGTGTCGGATAAAACTGGGTGACTCCCTGGTAAACCACCTAAAGTTCCTAACAGGCTGTTTCCAGGAGCTAGCCTTAAGAGGGAGGCCTGTGGAGGAAGAGGACAAAGTCTTTATAGTCCTGAGTTCCCTTGATGACAGCTATGATATGCTGGTGAATTCCCTTGAGTCGGTAGAGACTGATAAGCTGACTCTGGAATACGTTACCGGACGGTTGTATGCAGAGGAGGACAGGCATGCAAAGCGAAAGACGACCTCAGCCCAGGTGTCGGAGCATTCCAGAGGGAACAACAACCGGGATGAGCAGAGGTGTCGGGAGCCAGAGAAACAGCCAGGAGGAGCTGCTGCAGACCAGCTGGTGGTCAACAAAGTAAAAAAGTGGTTTTGCTACAAGTCCAGTGGACATCTGCTTCGAGACTGCTCGAGAAAACAACAAAAACAGCAGAAGTGCAGAGGCAGCAGAGAGAGTCTACCACCTGGGTGTCTGCAGATGGCCAAGAAAATGAAGAGCTGTGGGTTCTGGACAGCGGAGCTTCTCAAACTTTTTGTAAAAGAAAAGCATTGCTGACTGATGCTAGGGCTTCAAACAAAAAGCATGTAAGTCTTGCTACAGGCCAGAAAGCTAATATGATCTGTGAGGGGGAGATTGTGTTCCCACAGCTGGGACACACATTCAGGAATGTGTTGTGTGTGCCTAGTTTGCAAAACAATCTCCTGAGTATTCCTGACTTAGCAACAGCAGGCTTTGATATAAACCGTACGAGATCAGTGCCAGATAAAGCAAAATGGGGCAGTGTTGGCAAATGCTAACCTTAGAACTAATATGTATGTACTACGGTGTGAGTCTAAGGTTGTGAATGTGCAAAATGTCCCAACCCACAATATGTGTATTCATCTCCTGCACAGGCGTCTGGCTCATGCTAGCTTTAAGGTGCTGAACAAAACATTGGAGTTGTGTGGGGGGATGAAAAACATTAAAAGTTGTGATAATTACTTAGATTGCAATATTTGCAATGAGGTTAAAAGCAGGGCTTTCCCAGTAACAAGAGCAAGCCAGAGAGAAACCAAAAAACCACTGGAGTTGATTCATGCTGATGTAACTGGTCCTTTTCCACCAAGTGTCTCCCGTAACAAATATTGTTTGATCCTAGTGGATGACTATTCTAGGTTCAGCTGGGTCTACCCACTAAAGCAAAAGTCTGAAGTTGCCCAAACTTTGAAGTTCTGCATAAGAAGGGTAGAAAGGCAGCTTGGCCAAAAGGTGTGCTCTATTCAGACAGACAGGGGAGGAGAATTTATGGCAAGCTCCCTAAGAAACTGGTTGCGATCCCAAGGGATTAAACATAGGACTACCAACGTGGCAACTCCTCAGGAGAATGGAGTAGCAGAGCGTAGGGAAGATGTCTTGCAGACACAAATGAAAGCATTGTAAGCAGACGCAAATCTTCCAAAATATTGGGCTGAGAGTATTAAGACAGCCAATTATATTGGAAATCGTTTGTGGTCAAGGGTATTAGACAACATACCATACAAGATTCTCTATAACAAAAGTCCCAGTTTGCAACAGTTAAGAATTTTTGGGACAAAGGCATGGGTTGACATACCTGTAAAAAAACGAAGAAAAGGTGGGGAAAGGGCACAGCAGTTGCTATTTCTTGGATATGAAAGTGGAACGAAATCTTACAAGTTTGAAGACGATAAAAATCTTTTGAGTTATAGTCAGTCAGCCAGCTTTAATGAACAAAGAAATTGGCCCAAGATACATGCAAACCAACTGCTAGAAAAGGTTTTACTGCTGAGCGTACCTGATAAGGCAGTTGAAACAAAGCTAAGAATTGGCAGCACTCCCAGGGAAATTGAAAGGGAGGGGGTAAAGACTGAGCAATTTTCTCCAGCTGCTTGCATGGAGGGGGGGGGGGGGAGAAAGTGCAACCGGGACAGGAGGAGGTAAATCTCCAGAGTCACTGCACCCCAAAAGCAGTCCTTAAGGTAGCCCAGGGGGTGAGATTAATGAACCAAGGAGGTCTGAAAGAAGTAATAAAGGTCAACCTCCAGTCCATTATGGGTTCCCAGTCACCATAAACCAGGTTTGTGTAACTGAGCCAGAAAACATTGAAGAAGTGCAAGAGTTACCTACTCTAGAGAAAGAGGTGTGGTTAAAGGCAATGCAGGCAGAGTATAACTCTCTGCTAAACAACAATGTGTTTATACCTACTGAATTGCCTGAAGGTAAAAAGCCCATAAGCTGTAAGTGGGTTTTTAAAGTGAAAAAGCTGGCTGATGGTGGTTGTCAAAGGAAAACAGTCCTTCAATGGCTGTGCTCGTTCCTCTCTGGTGAGGGACAGAAGGTGGCGCTGGGGGGGGGAGTTGTCGTTGTGCTACTCCTTTGTGTGTGGAGTGTTAGGATATTGATGTTCCGTTCCACCTTAAGAACAGGCGTGTGGAGTTGTTGTATGTCACATGTCTGTTTACTTCCAGTACAGCCTGCAGGGAACTTCCATTGTGTATAGCTTTTGCTGATGCTTCCTGCTCCCTTGGACACATCCCAATATGGAGTACCGCTGGGCACAATTCCCTCCCCGATGCTTTTTAACATCTATATGTGCCCCCTCGACCAGCTTGTCCGGAATTTTGGTTTGGGCTGTCATCAGTATGCTGTTGACACCCAGCTGTATCTGTTGATGGACAGCCACCCTGACTCGGCCCCAGACACAATGTTCAGATGTTTGGAAGCTGTGGCTGGAAGCTACATGGGAGCCGGATGAAGTTAAATCCTTTGAAGACAGAGGTCCTTTGGCTGGGTTGAGATTATATGGGGTTGGGAGGCCAACTCCCATCCCTTGTGGGGGCACAACTAGTGCCAGCGCCTTCCGTCAAGAGTCTGGGTACAAACTTCGACGCCTCCCTTTCTATGGAGGTGCAGGTTACAGCTATAACAAAGGTGACATTTTTCATCTCCGCCAGGCTAAGCAGTTGGTCCCTTACCTCTCTCGCCTTGACCTCGCCACTGTTATCCATGTGACGGTCACCTCCAGGCTTGATTATTGTAACTCTCTACATGGGGTTGCCCTTGAAACTGACCCAGAAACTCCAGCAGGTGCAAAATGCCGTGGTGAGACTCTTTATGGGGTCTTCGCCATGGGATCACATTCACCCAGTGCTATACCTGCTGCACTGGCTCCCGATGGAGTACAGGATCAGGTTTAAGATGCTGGTTTTAACTTTAAAGCCCTATATGGCCTAGGACCCTTGTACCTACGGGACCGCCTCTCCTGGTATGTCCCACGGAGGACCTTATGGTCTGCAAATAACAACACCCTGAAGATTCCGGGCCCCAGGAAGATTAGACTGGCCTCGACCAGAGCCAGGGCCTTTTTGGCTGTGGCCCCAGCCTGGTGGAACACTCTCTCACAAGAAACCAGGGCCCTGTGAGATTTGACATCCTTCCGCAGGGCCTGCAAGACGGAGTTGTTCCGCCAGGCTTTTGGTCAGGGTTCAGTCTGACTCATTTTCTCTTTGTATATAACAAGCACGAAGGAGGTTTCCCAGCCCGCTCACAGGTCCTTACAATATCAGTGGAAACAGTTGGTCGTGGCAAGTATTAACCCTTTCAATTTTAACTTGAGGATTGTCATTTGTCCAGTTTTAATTTTAATTTTAATTTATTTGAATTAATTTGGGGATGCATTTCAATTGATTGATTGATTGCTTTTATGCATATTGTATTATTTATATGATGTTAACTGCTCTGAGCCCAGCTCTGGCCAGGGAGGGCGAGGTACAAATAAATTATTATTATCATTATCATTATCATTATCATTATCATTATCATTATCATTATCATCATCATCCAAGGTGTCATTAGATTTAAAGTTAAGACTAATACAACAGAAAATAATACTTAGAGTTTATTGGACTCCTTTAAAAAGGTAAAGGTAAAGGGTCCCCTGACCATTAGGTCAAGTCGTGACCGACTCTGGGGTTGCGGGGCTCATCTCGCTTTACTGGCCGAGGGAGCCGGCGTACAGCTTCCGGGTCATGTGGCCAGCATGACTAAGCCGCTTCTGGTGAACCAGAGCAGCACACGGAAACGCCGTTTACCTTTCCGCCGGGGATTCGAACTGCCGACCTTCTGATCGGCAAGTCCTAGGCTCTGTGGTTTAACCCACAGCGCCACCCGCGTCCCTATTGGACTCCTTTACGGTTGTATAAAAAAGGGTTAGCTAAGATAGCTCAGTGTTGGAGATGTGGCAAGGACAATGCCTCCCTGAAACATATGTTTGTACAGTGTTCCATACTTAACAAGTTTTCGGAGAAAGTGCTGGACTGTGTAACTAAGATTGTGCAGAAAAAGTTAAATCTTTCAGCAGAGAATATTTTATTGAACTATATACCTGCAGTATGGAAATTATCAACGGGACAATGGAAATGGAATTTCCGTGCCCTAATGGTGTCCAAGAGATTGATATTGAGGAATTGGAAAAATAAAGGTACGATACCCTTCAATCAATGGACTGACAATATGATATCACTCGCAATTTATGAACAGACTGCTTACAGGCATGAGTTTATAGAAAATGTACTAGGCTATTAACATTTACATAAGCACTAGGACAATAACACTATACCAACGTATTGTCAAGACTTCGTGGAATTGGCTTCCTCCTCCCTGGCAATAAACAAAAGATCAAACGAAAGGAGCATCTTATCAATTAGAATCTTTAATAATCACAGTGAGAGAACAAAGAACACGTCTCCTAGAAATGGTGGCATTCCCAATTAAGGATCACTCCCCCCCGTCCCTATTAATCTACGTCACTCCTACGTCTTGTAAACTGAGTTTGTAGCCTCTGTGCTTTCTGTTCTGACACTTTCTGAGCGTTTCATGTCCTTGGAGAAGTGGGGTGAACGCTGTCCAGAGACTGTGAATCTGTTAACTCTCTCTCTCCCAGTTCTTCTCCTCTTAGCTGTTCCCCACCCAGTACTTCCCAGCTTCTGCCTTCTGAGCTATGTCCCTCTGTAAACCACTGTTCCAAATCTATACTGTCCTCCTGCTCATGGGAAGATTCAAGATCCTGATCAGGAGCAGGAGGAGAGGGTGGCTCCCACCATTCCTCCTCAGTGTAGCCCTCCTCAGCACAGTCCCTGACATATATACAATTATGTATGGGAATATTGTATATTGCGCTCTCTCTCTCTCTCTCTCTCTCTCTCTCTCTCTCTCTCTTTTTTTGTTTTGCATATTTTCGCTTTTATATGTATCTTTGTTGTTGTTTTTCTCCCTCTCCCTTTTCCTTCTTTTTTCTGTATCACTTTATTTCTTTCAATTGAAATCACCTTAATAAAATGTAAGTATTACCCTGGGGGGGGGGGGGGAGCACACATGACAGCCCCCCCCATGTTGGGCTCAACTCGGCACATCTGAACTAGACAAATTCATGAAGGAGAGGGCTATCAATGGCTACTAGGCACAATGGCTATGCTCTGCCCCCACAGTTGGAGGCAGCCATGCTTCCGAATACCAGTGGTTGGAAGCCACAGGAGGGGAGAGGGCTCTTGCACTCAGGTCCTGCTTGTGGGTTTCCCACTGAAGCATTTTGTTGGCCACTGTGAGAACAGGATGTTCTTAAGCCCAGTTGGTGGGGGGAAATGAAGAATTTTTAAATGACTGGGGGCATCTCCAAAGAAGACAGAACTAGTGGAGGAAGCACCATGAAGCACTTCCTCCAACCCGCTGAGTCTCCACTGAAACCTGCCCTGCATATTTCCTAATGATCCCCATCCTGTGTCTTCTGCATCATGCGGGGGGCGGGGGCATTTTCAGGGGAGAATCAGCAGGTGAATGCTGATTGACGTTACTGACCCATGTTTAACATTTTAATGTATATTGTCTATGATTCAAACTCCAAAAATCCACAGGTGGGCAGTACCTTTGTTAGGACCAACCAACCAGTCACAAAAATGAAGCAAGTTTGTGAGTTCACTAGAACTCTTCATCACAACACTTCATGGTGTTACACAAAATGGGGCGGTTGGGAAGAGGTGGGTTAGAAAGTACAAAAATTAAGCTGGATGCTATAATGTCAGGATTAAGGAAGCCTCTGAGCCCAAGCAGCTGCCAGTGTTGGAAGACGGCCCAGAGCAGGGGGGCGGGGTTGTCATGGAAACACTCTCTGAGAATGTAGGGGAAAGGCCACATTCTACAGATAGTCTCTCAGACATGGCGTGCCAGCCTTTGAGCATTCAAGAGCAAAGGAAAGGAGGGGTGCAGGAAAGGGGACGCGATATGTCCCAGCTTATGAAGAGAAGGTTGCTCCCATGTTGCTTCCATAGAAGGAAACGCGACACTGAGAACTTAGTTGAGTCATCATCGTAATGGCGACCAGCTCGTGGGAGTGGAGCTCCCGGTAATCTGTTCTTTTCTTGGAATAAACACAACCTTATAAATGAACTGCACTCGTATGTGTCTCACTGCTGTTCACATAAAACAAGCCATGAGGTCAGCTTGAAGATTCAGTACTGAGCTCAGGATTGCAGGAAGAATGAGGGTGCATTCAGATGTGTGGAATATTGTGTTAGTTTTCCTGATTAAAATGCTAGTATTTATCTTCTGTCCCATTTTATTTCTTTTTAAAAAATATAAGCTTAACTATAAAAGAAAAAAGAAAATATGGTACCAAGTGCTCAAGTGGTTGTCAGTCATCCCAGTACCTTTGCACTCATTGGTCAGAAGAATGGAAAGTGAGATAAAGTTTACTAGGTACGGGGGCCACTAGGGGCGCATTGGAAGATGGCCGACAATACCATCTCTCCGACCCACATGGGGTAATTAAGAGGCTGTTATGGGAGTAGGCAGCCTCCCTTGTTGCCCCAAGGAAATGGGGAACACTGCCCTTGCCTGCTGTGCCCATAAATCACCCCCCAAATTCGAAAGAAGGGGGTGAGGGCACTAGGCAGAATGCCCCCGTGTGGACCTCGGCTCTCCTGGACGCTGTCTCTGATCGCGCACTAGCTGCAGCAATTTGGAATAATTAATTACAAAAGAAGCAAATGCACATATTTCAAGTGATGAAGGGGAGTGAAGACTGCTAATTTAAGGGACCTCTGCGAAAGAAGACAACGGGTTGGAGCAACAGGAATATTTTACGATGAAGATACACCAAAGGCTGGGTATGTCGGCAATGGGACTGAATGGGGGGACGGGGACCTTTTTTACTTTCCTTCTATGTGATTTACTAACAACCCCTCCTCATTAGAACCGTCGGTTTAACTGACCCAAGCAGGATGATTAAGGTCTGTGTGGAGATAAACTTTAACCAAAAGTATGCTTTATGGAGATCGAGAAGCAATAAAAGCTTTTGGAATGGCGCAGCAATTAATTCAGAGTCGCCATCTTGCCAAAGGATTTATAGCCGGGAGGAGGAACGGACTTGTTTTCAGACTGCATTCCAGGTGAATCTCCTCAGAGGTTTGAGAAAGGAGGCAGATTGGTGAAGATTAATGACGCTAAGACTGTTTTGATGTATGGAAGTGATGTTATATGGAAAACGTCTGGATATGGCTACTGGATAAAAAAAATAATATCCACGCAGGATTGCAAACTGTTTTAACCAGCTTGTGGAGACTATCAGATGTCACAAAGAGAAAGGAAAAATATATGAAAATAACAACAAGAGATGTGGAAAAACAATAAGAAAGGACTGGATAGTACTGTGAACATCATATGGTTAGATTTGTGGACATTAAAACAGCAGCAAGAAGCAAGAAGTTGATTGGATCCCCTTCGGAACTTGAAATATGGGTACCCCCAACAAAAATTTAAAATTCGGCTGTGTAATTTGGAATTTATGTAATTTGGTTTGATTTGATGTGATTGGTCAGTTAATAAAAAATTATTCTTAAAAAAAAAGTTTACTGGGCAACTGGCACACTTTCACTTATAAATACTTATGGAAATTTTCAATTTTATTTCAATTTTATTTCTTAAAAATGGAAGCAGAAAATTCAGGGGAGGTGCTTTGTGTAAGAGCTAGTTCTGGTATTACTGGTATGTACACACTAGAGAGCTCCACAGATCTTAATTGACTTTTAATTTATTTTAACTTGTTTTAAACCAAGTATTTTATCAACTGTTCTTTTAACTTGGAAGCTGGAGAGCAGAAGAATGCAGAGCTGTGAGATAAGCAATAATTAACAAGCCGGAGCTTGTCTTGTCTTGTCAGCATCCCTTTTATTGAGTGGAAGTGTGGAAGGCAGTTGAATCTGACACTGTAACGACTGAGATTTTAACTTGGGCCCTTCTTGCTCAGCCCCTTGAACCTAAAATGTCATCCAGAGGCAAGAAAAGAATCTGGACCAGTCCCAGTAATGATACTGGGGCTCATAAACCCAGTAAAGAAGAAACAGCTGAGGATGGACTCCTATCTCCCCACCGCAAAAACAGCGCCAAGTGTGAGTAATGGATTAATAGCTTCAGGATCCCCTTTAACCTCAAAGAATATGATTCTACAGAAGGCAGCTACAAGTCAAGCTTCTTCTCCGACCCTACAAAGTTTTAGCCCAATTCACTCTCCAGAGGAAGAGGGTTGCAGAGATAATCTCCCGGACCAAGTCTCCTGCACCCCCTGCAACTATATCACCCAACCTCTCCATGAGGTTTGCTTTTCGTCTGCAGAAACTTTGATCCTCACACTGCAACAGCTAAATAACATTGCAAATAAAGTGAACTATTTCCAACAAAGCCTTGACCGGCAAAGCCTGTATGGCAATCAGGGGGTTAAAGCTGCAGTAGAGCAGCCGGCACTTCTAACTACCACTATGTGCTACAGAAAAAACAACTCCTCTTAGAAATTCATCAGAATGCCCATAGATGGAACAGCCATAAGGCTATTGTGACGTCCCTATCTCAGCTCCTAAATTGTCAAAATAAAACAATTGATCTGGAAGATTTTCACTACTTACCTAGCATAAGATATGCTAAATGCATCCTGCTGACTTTCAATCAACCATCTCTCCCTGAAAGACTCACACAAATGAGAAAAATCCTATGGCAATCTCATTACATTCAAACTGTTAAAGTCTTTAGGGAAGCGTCAGTCCATGACCTCATCACTGGGAAAGTGACAATTGGTCGTGACCCTACAGATAAGAACCAAAAAACCTTACATTCCAAATGTTGTAAATCTGCCAGCCATGCCAGGAACCAAGAGCCAAAGCATGCTCCTAGGGAGGAAACTACAAACACAGAACTCGTTAATCTGAGGGGGAAATTAGCTAACATCAAAGTAACAACTCTGACACGCCATCCTGGTGCTAGTAGTGACATAGATGTCTAAAGACAACCCATCCCATTGAGCTGCCCACCTATTAAACCACCCTTTGACTCGGAAATGTACGAAGATGTCAGCACACCATTCTGACTTCTTTACTAAGAATAGTGGAAGTGATGCAGAGAGTAACTCTTCTGGAAGCTCCGTACCAGTAGTATATAAGGAATCTTTACAACCTCAAGTAACTGATTCCCAAAAGAATCTGCCCTGCAAGCAAAAGAAACCTCTGACAAGCACTGCAGAAGCCCAACCTGAAGATATATCCTCATGTGCTTCCCCATTTCAGAAGCCCCGCCTGGCCCTGAGGGAACCTGATTCACAGGAGAAACAGTTCCCCTCTCCTCTCCTTGGACAAGTTAAAGGATGTCTCCCCTGCTAAAGAGATGACATCCCTGCTTGCCTGGGATCCACATTTTGCTGCCCATGCTGCGAATTGGTAGAGCACCTTCCCCCTCGTCACAGAGTGTGATGGCCTGGGACTTGGGCTCAGACTCAGAACCAGAGGAGTCTCAGTCTGCACCGGATCCTTTTCCTCAGGCATCATCTGAACCAAGTCTGGGGCCTGATCCTAAAGAGTCCCAGTCTGCACAGGTTCCCCTGCAACAAGCACCAGCTGTGCCAAGTCAGGGGCCTGAGCCTGCCCTGGCTCCAGATGCAGGGATTACCTCATTGCCTTCAGCTGGGCCATCACTTACAGCTGCTCCACTACCAGTTTGGTCAGGGAAGGCTGAGGCGGCCCCTGGGTCTAGTAACCCACCGATATTTCCCGAGCTGCAGAGACTAAGGTCTGAGAGAAGGAGAGACCTGACTACTCACAGGAGGAGTGCTCGCCTCCAGGAGAAACAGGGAGGTGAGTCGCCGGGGGATCAGGACCGGCCATTACCTGACAAAGATAAAAGGCTGTCGGACCCCGCCCCAGGTTGCAGGAGCAATATTGCTATATGCCAGATTCTACCATAGATCCTGTACCTGTCCTTGCCTGGTTTCCTGCCTCGTGTCCTGCCTTGGCCCCGTTGGACTGACTCCTAGCAGAACCTTCGGATTCTGGACCGGTCCTGGACCGCGTTTCTCGGGTTACCCCCGGGTCAACACACAGAGGGAGACACAGTGTAGTGGAAATGGGGAAGACAGTTGTATTTTGAGGAGTTAGGTGGCTTGTCCCTTTCCCTTTAACATCCCCAGTTTGAGGGCTCCTGGATTCTTGTGTTTCACATACCTGTCGGGAGTTTATTGGGTTCTTTTGTGTTGCAGGTGCTGGTTGGATGCCGGCTGCAGGTAGTGGGAGACTCTCAGCCGCTCTGTATTAATCATGAGTAATGCCAGGTGCACTTGATTACATCAAGGCAGGCTATAAAAGCCATAGGTGGAAGGGGCCCAGTGAGCTTCTGCCCAGATCAAAGGACCTGATGCTGGGAGACCAACGGTCGGGGTCTTTCTCCTGCTGCTCTACCTGGGACTCCAGGCAGCTGAAGAGGAGATTGGGTGGCCCCTGTTGGGTATGTTTTGTGTTGTGCTTTGTTTGTTTGTTTGTTTGTTAAAAAAATGTTTTGGTTCCCCTTCCTCCACCTCCTTCCTTTTGTCCTGATATTCTTGGAAAGAACTGTTGCATTTGGCAGCACACACAGTTACAACTATCTCAACCATCACCCAATGTGCAGCTATTGCTCCTGCAAAAATTACCCACCCAGCCTCTGGTTCACAATGCAACTGCTTGACAATCAAGTGACCAGCATAAGGTCACCCTTTTATCCTGGAATGTGGCCGGGTGGTTTGCTTCCACCAGAGATCCTCGTTTTAAAGACTTTCTCTCCCATCATTACATCATAATGATCCAGGAAACATGGACAGCGGATGAACTGTTACTCAATGGATTTCATTCATTCTCAGTTGGGGCAGATCTAGGGGTAAAGCGTGGAAGAGCAAAAGCGGGCCTGGGGGTCCTAGTCTTCACTACTCTATGTGCCATATCAAGCCCTCTCTCCTCATTCAAGTCATATGTAATGGCAGTAATAAACGCTTATTTGCTCCCAATGAGGCAGAAATCTCAGATCAGAACCTTGTGGTTTGAACTGGAAATTTATACCACTGACCTTATTTTGTTTAACCCAAATGCATCTGTAGTTTTGGGAGGGGATCTCAATGCCAGATTGGGCCCTAATGATAATGCCCTTTATGCACAGCGCAAATGTCCTCCTCCCAACCTTGAAGCAGATGGAATCCTCCTCGCCCGTTGCTCAAAAGATCAGAAATCAAATTTCGCAGGCCTCTGTTTGGCATTTTAAATGGTGCCCTTGAAAGCGACCACCCAGCTGAATTCACCTACCTATCTGGCTCTAGAATGAGTGCTATAGATTATATAACTGTCTCTAGGGACCTCCTCCCTTATGCTATAACCCTAGAAGTCATGCCTAAATTTGACAGTGATCACTTCCCAATCCAGCTACAGTTAAGCCTTCACCCAAGAGACACATACTGAGGACTGTTACCAACCCTTCCTAGTGCCAGAAGGAAGAACTTACCACAGAGCGAAGTGGAGCCCTAACTTAAACCAAATGTTAACTGATCTATTGGCCTCAGATCACCTACAGTACCTTCGGTCTGCTCTGATATCTGTAAGAAAAGGGAAGCCATGAAGAATACCTGGACACGACGTAGTCAGGCAATCAAATCCAATGATTCGGCCACATTCTGGCATATCACATCTAGCCCACAAGGCAATGGCCCAACCATGGTGGACTGTCACATCCCCCCAGTGACCTGGGAGGCACATTTTCAGGAACTTTACTCGGATACCTCCGCTGAAAATTGAAGATATAGCCAAACTATAGAAAATCTGCCTATGTGGGCTCCAGTGACAGTGAAAGAGATTAAGAATTTGGTAGCTCAGCTAAGATTGGGGAAGGCCCCAGGAGAAGACCTAATCCCAGACTTCCGGTGGCGCGCGATCTTGCTGCAAGTGAGGGATTTCTCGGAGCGAGAAATCCCAGCTATTTCGGATGGAAAAGGGGGGCTACAGGGCGCAGTAGCTCCCCAGAAAGCCTCTGGAGGGTGTCCAGGGCATCAGGTTCTCGGCAGTGCCCTAAAACTGCCCGTCCGGCCGTCAGGTAACCCCTAAAAGGGTGAAGAGTACGGCGGAACGGGACAGCGGGCTATCGGGAAGCCATTGCTACATCCGAATAGCGAAGCCCCGAGCTTGGGAAGAACAGCGCTCCGCTCTCAAAACTAAGAAATTTGGACTCAATTTAAGCAGCAATTCTAAGAGGTGAAACTGAGGAAGGCTCCGGATTAATAAGATTTTTTATTCCGAGTTCAGCTGTCATCTGGAATCACTTTTGACGCAGCAATTTCTGCAGAGCTGGAAAACGAAAGTAAGTTGCCACCAGTGGCTATTGTTTCCGTTTCCCCGTAACTTTTAGAACAAAATAAAGAAGTAAAAAGTAATTATATGGGACTTGGAAGAACAGAAAGAAGTAACTGGATTAATAGGGGAACAGAATGCAAATAAGGGAGTGTTTAAAGATCTTTGATGGTACGGAGGATAATTAAAGAGCGAAGTTTCCTGCTGCACCACTTTCACTTTTAAAGACAGAGAGTAACTGGTAAAGGCTAAAGTCACAACGATTGGGCTTCTCCCCCCCTGTTCCTTTATTTGCTAACTTTTTATCCTTTTTCAAATTGAATACAAAATTTGGATATTAAAGTACAGGCGGAATTTGGATATTTGGATTTATCAACTCCTTTTTTTCTATCCTTTGTTCTATTAAATGTGGATGTAAAGTCCCCAGTGGTTGAACTGAGTTACTACAACTTGTTTTTTTTTGAGCTCCTTCTCAAGACAGTGGAAAATTTTTCCAAAGTGACCTTGGCTCCTTTCCTGTTCTTTGTTATCTTCTTCGTGGATTTTTTCCTCCTGGATATTTCAGGACTGCAACAGCGGGTATCCACCACTGAGGTATTATTATTCCTGGGATGCTTAAAGGAAATATAATTCGAATCGGGACTAAGCCCATCATCTAGTTATTTCTATTTGTTTATTTTTATTTTTTATTTTTTCTCCTCCTTTGGACTGCAATTCTATCTGAACCCATCTTGGCTTAGATGTCTCCTGTGGATTAAAATTTTATTTGAACCTTATTGGAACTAAATTTTGGAATACAAATATAAAGACAAAAGGAAGATCTCAATTAAGGATTAGCCCAATTGGGGGCAAGAAGACTGTTTCTATTGGTGTTGGTAATGGTGGGAGCTCCAACTTCCTCAAATTACTGAGAGACTAAGTACTTGTTTTGGTACTTGTTTTGGTTTCTTATTGGTTTTCAAAGTTATTCTTATTGCCAAAAGACTTGGAATTGATACTTTTATCAAAGACTTGGAATTGATACTTTTACCCTGAGTATACAAATTTGTTATTTTTCTGAATTGTAACTAGTAGTAAAGAATTGGGGAAATGTCACAAAAGAAAGGGGCGGAAGGGGGGGTACCAGCAGACAGGAGAGCATCTAAGCAGGAATCGGATTTCAGAACAGAAATATTGAAAATGTTTGCAGATATTAAACAAAGCCAAAAGAATTTGGAATCAGAATTGGAACAAGTAGACAACAAAATGGAATAAGTAGATAATAAAGTCGGGAAAATGGACAAAAAAATTGATGAGACAGTTAATGAATTGAAAGGACAAATAAAAGAGGTGTCTAAAAGAACGCAATCAGTAGAAGAGGGGCTGAAAAGGACAAAAGCGGAGATGAGGGATGTGAAGCGGGAGGAAGAAAAGTTGAAAGTAGAGATGATGGAAATAAATAAATCCCAGGAAGAAATTAAAGATGCAATTGCTATGAATGAATTGAGACAGCGGGAAGTCAATCTGAGGCTGAGATCAGTACCAGAAACACAGAATGAAAATATCAAAGAGAGATTGATAACAGAAATTGCGCAATGGTTGGAGATGTCAGTAGAGGAAGTGGGAAAAACAGTACAAAACGCATTCAGGATGAGGGTAAGAACAACAAAGGCAAAGAAATTTCCAGGGGATTGTTTAATCACGTTCAAAGATCGAGAGATGAGAAATTTGATACTATAAAAGAACAGAGAGAAGAGATTATATATTGACGGAAGTTACATAATCATTTTTAAAGACATACCAATAAGGCTGTTGAAACGAAGAGATCCCTACAAGCCACTAGTACAGATCCTGAAGAGAAATAAGATCGATTTCAGATGGGAATTCCCAGAAGGAATTTCATTTTTCTACAAAACTAAGAAGCGCAGATTGACAAGCCCAGAAGAAATAGGGAAATTCACGAGAAGATATAAGGAACTGCAAGTGGAAGAAGAAGAAGACAAAGGAGCAGGAGGAGGAGCAGGTTCTAAAGATGAGTCAGAATCGGCAGAAGAGGAAGAAGATCAAGGAAAGAGATCAGAAGAAGAAGAAGGAGAAGAAGAAGAAGAAGAAGGGGAAAAAGAAGACAGGTTATAAATAAATTTAAATTAAATTTATTTAATTCGACCTCAACATGGCCTTAAAACTATGGAGTTGGAATATAAATGGGATGAATGATAGAAAAAAACGGAATAAAATTGAACAATTTTTAAGAAAGAAAAATTTGGATATCATCTGTCTACAAGAAACACATGTGGCAAAGAGGCATAGAAAAATTCTGATTAACAAAAGATTAGGGAATGAATTTGTATCTTCGGACAAGGAGAAAAAAAGGGGAGTAGTGTTATATATTAAAAACAAAATTGAAGCTAAACAAATTTTCAAAGACGAAGAAGGAAGAATCATAGCAGTTCAGATCAAATGGCAGGGCGAAAATCTAATAATTGTCGGGATCTATGCACCTAATGGAAATAAGACTGACTTTTACAAAGTTTTGGAAGAAAAACTATTTGAACACATGGATCAGAAAATCATAATAATGGGAGATATGAATGGGGTGGTGTCACTGGAAATGGACAGACTAAGAGAAGGATTAAATAGAGAAGGGAAATTACCAAAGACTTTCTTTTCAATGACTAAGAATTGTAATTTGGTTGACATTTGGAGACTTAGACACCCATTAGAGAAGCAATTCACTTATTATTCAGAGCCAGGCTCCTTCTTGGGAGACTGGAAGAATGGGCAGATACAAATAAGGTGATATCTGAACTCCAGGCAGGTTTCCAAAGAGGGAAACCCATACTGGACCAGTGCTTTGTGATGAACTTTCTGCTATGTAAATACATCCATAATTTGAAGAAAAAACTATGTCACTTTTATCAATCTAAAGTCAGCTTTCGATACGGTCCCAAGACACGCATTGTGGCAAAATTTGGAAAAGACAAATATAGATCACCGTCTATTACTTCTCATCAAAACATTATATACTGACACATTGATACAAGTAAAGGTGGATCTGGCTAGCCATCTTACTACTAGATTTTTAAATTATTTTTTAATTTTTTAAAATTCAAAATTATAACAAGACATATTATCCAAAAACATATCATCCTTGTTTGTTTCCCCATTTCCCCCCCTCCCCCTCCCACACAAAACCCACCCAACCCCCTGACTTCCCTCAGTTCCAGTCTTTGGTTTCTCTAAGAATGCTGTTTTCTGCATGTTACAAAGTTGTATAGATCCTCAAACTATTTAGCTCATTATTATCAATAAAAAGTTTGTGAATGTTTATTCAAAACCTGCCAAGGAGTCCAGTTTGCTTTGTTGCGTCTTCAGATACTTTGTAAAGGGTTCCCACTCATCCTTAGTCACAGTTATCCTTGTCCCGTAGCTTATATTTCAGTTTTGCCAGTTCTGCATAGTCCATCAATTTTTCTTGCCATGATTCTTTAGTTGGGGTTTCTTCAGTCTTCCATCCTTGTGCTACCAGACCTCTCACGGCCGTTGTCGAATACATGAAGATGTTTTTCAACTTTTTTTGCAGGTCTTTCCCTACAATCCCCAACAAAAATGCCTCGGGTTTTTTAACAAATGATAAATGGAACATTTTCTTCAATTCGTTGTATATCATTTCCCTTTTTTTAAAAAAGCATTTATTAATTTTCCAATAAGAACATCTAATTAACATATCAAATCAAATCCAATAAAAATAAACTAAAAAAAATAATCCAATTGTCTTCCAAATTGTAATAATTTTTGTTTTGGCTTCCCATGGTCTGAATTCTGAAGCGCTTTCAACATCATAGTCCTGCCTCTCATCATCATCAATGTTTTTCATAATTCCATATTGCGATTTTTTCCTCCACGTTTTGACTCTGGTGCTGTGATCCTCATTCATGTCAGAAAACAGATACTTTTTTTCCCTATGGAGTGCAGATTTGTCCGTATATTGTACTCTTTCAGCTGTTTTTGTTTTTCATCGGACCGCTTCATTTAATTGCATCCAAATTCAGAGTTCTGTCCAGCTCTTTGAGAATTGTTATTTTGGCAGCTCCCAAATCGTTAATCTTTCCCGTCCAGGTGTTATCAAAGAAACAGAGAGAAACCTCCTTTTGAAACTCCTTGTTGATTTATTCTTAAGCAGACTGTTTGCAATGTAGCCATATATCAGACAGTTAACAATTGGCCTTTGGAATCCACCCAATCCCCCCTCCGGGCCCTAGAGGGGGGCTGCCAGACATCCATTTAGCCCTCTCTCTCACTCATAATAAAAAACTTCTTTTTGCAAACAGTTGTATATATAATATTGTTTCCAGTCTTTATGACCAACCATCAGTTAGCTCCTGTTTCTCTTAATCAGGGAAGTATTTCAGATATTCCATAAGTGCGTGGTGGGTAGATGCCATTTTTGTTCTTTGTTCTTTGTTTTCGTCTTTAACAGGCATTTTAAATCTTAGAAGAAAAGCGGCTGCGAATAGGTCCCAATTATATATGAAAGTCCATCTGTACTCACTTTTTGAAGAGCAATTTAGGTTCTTAATGAGGCTTGGCATGCAATACAGATTGTTAATGTTAGAGGAAGAAGAAAAAACATACCAAGCCCCTCCAGATTCCAAACATCATGATGAGGATCTCTTTGAAGTTCGATCCTTTGCACCAGAGACTGTACATTCTGCAGGTTTTTCCCCAGCTTCGTCAGTTCAGAGCGTGTCTGTTTGTTTTTCAAATCTGTATATTTTCCCAAACAGATGCGTCCGGCTATGGGGTGGCATCGCAGGAGTGTCGGTCCGTCCCTTGCTCCGTGACCCAGTGCCCCTGCCGTCTGCCACATCTGCAATCTGGGGCAAAACGGGGGTCATCGAGACAGTCCTCCCCTGCCCTGGGGAGGCTGCCAGGGCTAATTACCCCCATATCAGCCCTGAATTATCAGAACGGCTGAAGTCCGATCGTGTGGGATCCGCCATTTTCCACCGCCGGAAACAGGAAGGGCATTTCCCAAATTTTTTTAATTACCTTATAATCCCACCACATATGATAAAATGTCCCCTCCTTTTCCTTACACTTCCAACATATATTTGAACTAGTTTTGTACATTTTCCCTAACTGCACTGGTGTTGTGTACCATCTGTACATCATCTTCATGTAATTCTCCTTCAATAGGGAACAATCTGTAAATTTTAAGTCAGTTTTCCATAATTTTTCCCAATCTTCCATCATAATGTTGTGACCTACATCTTGTGCCCATTTAATCATAACTGATTTTACCTCTTCATCTTTCGTCTCCCATTCTAATAGTATGCTGTATGTGGCCTTCAGTAGTTTCACTTTCCCTTCAATCACTTCCGTTTGAAACCTAGATCTAGTATAACTAATTCCTTTCTTGCTGTCTTCTTTATGTGTTTCATATAGTTGCCGATAATGCAACCAACTCTGAAAGTGGTCTTTGATCTCATCATAATCTCTTAATTTCCATTTTCCATCATGTGAGCCATTTTCCTTTCTTTCCAAGTGGTTTGAGCAGTAATGCTTCATGTGGTGAAAGCCACCGTGGGGTCTTTTGTTCCAATAACTCTTTGTATCTCTCCCATACTCTCATTAGTGATTTCCTGATTATATGGTTGTAAAAACTTCTATGAACCTTTCCTTTCCCGTACCATAAGTATGCGTGCCCTACTTACTACTAGAATTAAGACCATTACTGGAGTCAAACAGGGATGCATTTTGGCGCCTTTCCTGTTTAATGTTTATATTAATGACATGGTTAAAGAACTGGAGGACCTACAGTTTACCCCTGTCACAATTCTCAACCAAAAACTCTCAGTCTTAATGTATGCTGATGACCTAGTACTTGTATCTAGAACCCAGGTGGGCCTGAGACGGCTGCTTGCAAAATTAAGTTCATATTGCAAGAGGAATGCTTTATCCATAAACTATGATAAGACGCAGGTCATTGTATTTGGGAAGCGCCCTAAAAAGCATGTTTGGCACCTGGATGATCACATCATAAACCAAGTAAATACGTTTAAATATCTGGGATTGGTTTATTCAGAAACGGCATCCTGGAATATACAGCTATCCAATTTTAAATTGCAAGCCTTTAAATCAGCAAAAGCTATTTTGAAATTCACTGCTTGTAAAGGTGGAAATCTGGTTAACCCAGCTCTGTCTGTGTATAAAGCAAAAACAATGGCCCAGATTTTTTATGGTGCAGAGGTTTGGGGTACATCAAAGGTCTCTGGTTTGGAACCCTCACAGAATTATTTTTTAAGAGTCTTTTTAGGTTTACCCAAAGACGTGCAATCTGCCATGCTCAGGTTGGAAACTCCCATGTTGAGCATTGTTGTTGTTGTTGTTCAGTCGTGTCCGACTCTTCATGACCCCCTGGACCAGAGCACGCCAGGCACTCCTGTCTTCCACTGCCTCCCGCAGTTTGGTCAAACTCATGCTGGTAGCTTCGAGAACACTGTCCAACCATCTCATCCACTGTCGCCCCCTTCTCCTTGTGCCCTCAATCTTCCCCAACATCAGGGTCTTTCCCAGGGAGTCTTCTCTTCTCAAGAGGTGGCCAAAGTATTAGAGCCTCAGCTTCAGGATCTGTCCTTCCAGTGAGCACTCAGGGCTGATTTCCTTAAGAATGGATAGGTTTGGTCTTCTTGCAGTCCATGGGACTCTCAAGAGTCTCCTGCAGCACCATAATTCAAAAGCATCAATTCTTTGGCGATCAGCCTTCTTTATGGTCCAGCTCTCACTTCCATACATCACTACTGGAAAAACCATAGCTTTAACTATACTGACCTTTGTTGGCAAGATGATGTCTATGTTGAGCATAGAGAGCCAAACAGATAAAAGAATCCTCTACTACTGGTTTAGAATTCAACAGATGGACAACACTAGGCTACCAAAAAAAAAAAAATGCCTGATTGAGCTCTCGAATGGACTACTGCTTAAAAACTGGGTACATCACACTGCCCAACTGATGGGCAAATATGACCTCTCAGTGACCGAGATCAAAGAACTTCCCTTATATTCCCAGAAAAATATTTTTAAACGAACCATAAGAGCAGTGGCAACTAAAAATGACCTAAACTCTATGTACACATCCACATGCGCCCTATTATATTTTAAACTTAGAGAGGCCTATGAACATGCACCTTATTTCAATGAATTGACTTTTGTACAACTTTGGAAAGCTTTTACAGAGTTATGATTAAATACAATAAACTCTGCTTATAGAGATGGGAGACACAGAGGCATACCAACAAACGAACATGTTTGAATTAGGGGATGTCCTGAAGCAGAGGACCTTATGCATTGCATCTTGCGCTGCCCCTTATATAATGAAGCAAGAGAACGATTTTTAGCACCTATAATGACAAGGTCCCCTGGCCAGAACCCCTCTGACATGATTTTATATCTCCTCGCAGACACAGATAAGTATGTGACCTGGCGTGTAGCACTCTTTGCAACTGCCGCTAGGAAAATTAGAACAAATTATATAGCCAAGGTAGCCTCCAACTGTAAAGAAGATGAATTTATTTGACCCTATCTACATCAAGCTATATTCTATCTTTATCATCAAACTCCGAATATAACTGCACATTGTGTTAACATTATTTTTTAATATATTAGTGGCCTTGTGGTGATTTTAGCCTATAAATTTTATTGTTTAATGTCTTAACCTGTATATTAAGGTACTTTTATAGCTCTGTTTAGAGTAGGTAATGACTTGACAATATAAATGTTTCAAGTTTTTTGTATTAATCCAGCATATTTTCTTTTAATTCTTGAATGATTCTGTGTACATTGCGGCAGCCTTTGGCTATGTGCAATAAAACTGACTTGACACTCTTATTCTAAATATTTTTTCAATGTCCAGTATCAAGTCCTGTTCTCGTACTCCTAGCCAATCTGCTATGGCTTTTGTCAATTTCGTAGTTATTTCTTCATCTTGACTCTCTTTGATACAGCGCAGGCGGAGAATCGTCTCTCTTTGTTTCATCTCCAAGACAGTCAAAGCATCCCAGGTGTCTTCTTGTGTTTTCCTCAATTAATCAATTTCCTCTTTGTTCTTTTCTTGATACCTTTCTTGATACCTTTTCATTTCTTTTTGATCTGATTTATTTTTTTTCAGTTTCCTCTTGTTTCTGCACCTTTACTTTGACCTCCTGGACTGTTGTATCTAGATCTATATGTTTGGGTGTCAACTGATTTACTTGGTTAGAGAAATCCATTATTAAACTAGAATTTTTTTTTCAATTTTGGATCCCATACTTTCCATCTTACCGTCTAGTATTATGTTCCCGTCTAGTATTGTTATCTTTTCACCTATTTTTTCCCCCATTCTTTCCATCGCCGCTAAGAGAATTTTCATGTCCATGTTGTTCTCACTTTCTACAAGTGATACTCTCCGTGAGTGATTGTGAGATGAAGTAAGGCCACTCACTGCTGAGGCTTTCTTTGATCCCATCAGGCTATTACACCGTCTGCTCTTCCTTTTTATTTTCTTTTTATTTTTTGTATATAATTTTTATTAATTTTCCAATAAAAACAAATTTATAACACAATTAAACATTAGGAATTCGTCACACGTCTTTTTTCTTTTAGACTTCCATCAACATGTCTGATAATTTTCCGCAGTTACTACATATCTTCACATTTCTTCATTTATATTGCACTATGTATATCTGTGATGGGATGGTGAGCTGCTTGTGCGTAAAATCCTGATCCCTCAGAGTTTGGCTAAGTTCCCAAACCTCTGTCTGTGATGGAGCTCCTTAAGCATGGCTCCATCAATCGCTCGTTGAATCGGACAGTGGGCGTTTACGGAACTTCTTCCAGCATAAAAGCTCCTTAACGGAAACGCGTCTTCTGGACTCTCGGCGTGACAGTTTCCGCCGAGGAGTGGGTGTCCCTACGGGAGGTCCTGAAACCTCCCCACTGTTCTCGCTTGAAGTGTCTCTGAGCCCTCCCTCCGACTCACTTTCCCTTGGAACTCCACTTCTCCCCCTGCTGGTCCCCTCCTCCGCTGAGTGGTCTCTCTCACCCTCCATGAGCCCTTTCACCTCCTTCGTCTCAGATGACAGTTCCCTGACATCCACCTCCCCTCCAGGGCCCCCTTCACCCCCTTCCCTCCCCTCCTCTGCGGGAGGCGAGGGAGCAAAACCCCTGAAGGAACCTCCCTCATCTTCCGAAGTTTCGAACACTTCCCTCCACCTTTTGCTGTTTCCGGTTTCCAAGTACTCCTCCTCCTCGGAGTCTGTACCTCCTTCCAACTCCGATTCCCTGAATCCCTCCAGTTCCTCCTCATCGTCGGTGGTGCCAAAGTACTCCCTCCGGAACCTAGCTGCTGGCTGAGGTTTCCTGGGGAACCTTTGGTGGAACGTTTCGATCAAGACCTCGTCATGGACCTCCTCTGCCTTCACCCAGGTGTTTTCCGACTCCGGTTCCCCTTCCCAAGCGACCAAATACTCCACCTGATTACCCTTCCACCTGGAGTCGATGATTTCCGCCACATAGTTGCGGCTTTCCCTTTCTTCTATGGCTGGCCCCCGTGTGGATACCCCTTCACCTTCCCCCCTGTATGGTGACAGTAATGACCTGTGGAATACTGGGTGCAGTTTCATGTGGTTCGGTAACCGGAGTCTGAAAGCCACTGGGTTGACCTGTTGGATGACCTCAAATGGTCCCAATCTTTTGGGTCTCAATTTCTTGCAACCCCCCTTGAACGGCAATCCTTGGGTTGATAGCCAGACCCGACTCCCCACCCTAATTGTTTCACCTTCCCTTCTGCTCTTGTCTGCCTGCCTCTTATATTCTTCTTTGGCCCTTTCTAAGTTGTGTTGGAGTTGACGATGGATCGCTTCCATTTCTTCTACAAAAAGTTCAGCGGCCGGAACACTCCATCTCTCTCCTCCTTCCCCTGGAAACGCCCTGGGGTGGCACCCATAATTAGCCAAAAAGGGGCTCATCCCGGTGGACACATTCTCTGCATTATTGTAAGCAAATTCCGCTAGTGCCAACTTTTCGACCCAATCGTTTTCTCTGTCATTGACATAACACCTCAGGTATTGTTGAAGGATACCGTTTGCCCTCTCCGCCTGCCCATTGGTCTCAGGGTGCCTGGCAGTCGAAAAGTTGACCTCTACGTGCAACAAGCTCATAAGCTTCCTCCAGAATCTGGACGTGAACTGTTTCCCTCTGTCGGAAACCACCCTCAAGGGGGCGCCATGCAGCCTAAAAATATGTTCTACAAACAATTTCGCTGTCTCTTCCGCCGTGACTGCATGTGAGCAAGCTACAAAGTGACCCATCTTAGTTAACTGGTCTACTACGACTAGTATGGCGGTTTTCCCCTGGGATTTGGGCAGATCAGTCATAAAATCTATCGACACCGCCTCCCACGGTCGCTCTGGTGTGGGTAACGGTTCTAATAACCCCGCTGGTGCCCGCCTTTCTCCTTTGGCTCTCTGGCATTGGTCACACCTTCTCACATACTCCCGTACATCCTCCCTCACCTTGGGCCACCAAAACTCCCTGGTCACCAACCACATGGTCTTGTGTTGCCCAAAATGCCCCGCTGTGGGATTGTCGTGCAGCTGTTTGAGTACTCTCCCCCTCAATTCCCCTTCGGGTATATATAGCGCCCCTTTGTAATACAATGCCCCGTTTCTTTCTTCAAAACCTCCGGGGTCTTCTCCCTCTCTCCTTAAACCTCTGAGCTTATCCTGGGCGTACTCATCATTTACCGTTCCCTCTACCAGTTCTCTTTGCCCCACCAATGCCGCCCCACACACCCAGCGGTCCTCTGGGATGATATGCCTCTCTTCTGGCGCTCCCTCCCCCTCCAAATATTCAGGTTTGCGAGAGAGAGCGTCCGCTCTGATGTTTTCTGGACCTGGCACATAGCAGATTTCAAAATGGAATTTGGAGAACTCCTGGGCCCATCTCACTTGTCGTTGGTTGAGCACTCGTGCCGTTCTCCAATACTCCAAATTCTTGTGGTCCGTACACACTTGCACCTTATGCTGTGCGCCAATTAGTAAGTGTCTCCATCTCCGGAACGCTTCGTGAATGGCGAGTAGTTCTCGGTCATATACCGTGTAGTTCCTCTCGGATTTGTTCAGCTTACGCGAAAAGAAGGCACACGGTCTCCATTCCGACTTATTGCTCCCTGGCTGAAGCAGCACCGCCCCCACCGCCCGGTCTGAGGCATCAGTTTCCACTCTCATGGGTTTTTGTAAATCCACATGCAGGAGCTGTTCTTCCGAAGCGAATGCCTTTTTCAATTCCTCAAAAGCGTGCTCCGCCTCCGCCGTCCAAACGAATTTTTTCTTGCTGCTTAGACAGTCCGTGATGGGAGCCGTTAAGTGGGCAAAGTTCTTGATGAATTTACGGTAAAAGTTCCCAAACCCTAAGAACCTTTGCACATCTTTTTTCGTTTTCGGTGTCTTCCATTCCAGCACCGCCTGGACCTTGCCTGGATCCATGGCTAATCCCTTGTCTGATAAGCGGTACCCCAGGAATTCCACCTCCTTGGTGTGGAACTGACACTTCTCCAATTTCACCCACAACTGGTTTGCTTGCAGCTGGCTCAGCACTTCCCTGACATCCTTTACATGCTGCTCCTCATTCTCTGAATATATCAGCACGTCATCAAGGAAGGCCACGCAATTCTTGTAGAGCAAAGGTCCCAGTACATGGTTCATGAGCGATTGAAAACAGGCGGAGCCTGCTTGTAATCCAAAGGGCATAACGAGATATTCGAAAGCCCCTAGGGGGGTGAACATCGTTGTCTTCCATTCATCCCCCTTCTTTATTCGTATCAGGTTGTACGCTCCTCTCAGGTCCAGTTTCGTGAATATTTTTCCCTTCCTCACCCTGGTCAAAATGTCATCAATCCTGGGCATGGGGAAAGTCACTGGTTCTGACACGGCATTTAACCGCCGGTAGTCCACGACCAATCTCGGTTTATCCGTGTTTTTTTTGTCCACAAAAAACACTGGGCTGCCCCCCACCGCTCTGGACTCTCTGATGAAACCTCTCTCCAGGTTTTTGTCAATAAACTCCCTCAACTCCTGCATTTCCCTGTCTGACATGGCGTACAGCTTGCCCACAGGGAGCTGGGCCCCAGGGACCAGGTTAATTTGGCAGTCAAAGTCTCTATGCGGTGGTAGTTTATCTGCTTCCCTTTCGCTGAAGACCTTGCTCAGGTCAGCGTATTGTTTGGGCACCTTCCCTTTGTCCGCCACTTCCGTCCCTGCTAGGGAGGCTTTTGCCCCTTCTGGCACCTTTCCCTCTTTGCAGTGTTCCAGGCAATGTGCTGACCCAAAGGAGACCACCCTCTGATGCCAGCCCACTAGCGGGTCATGCAACGCTAGCCAGCTCATTCCCAAAATGACTGGCGCCCCTCCCAGGGTGGCTACATTGAACGCTATCCTTTCGGTGTGCCTTGCCACCCTCATAACCATTGGGACGGTCTGTAGGCTAACTTCTCCCCCCAACAGCTCCCTCCCATCGATCGTGGTGACCTGCAGGGGGTTGCTTAAAGGGAGTGTCTGTATCTGGTGTTCAGCTGCAAACTCCTTGCTCATAAAATTACAGGAGCTGCCTGAGTCCAACAGCGCCTTGGTCTTTAGTGGGTATCCGTTTGCCAGCTCTAGCAACACCTCTATTACTAGGGCTGGTCTTGGAGGTTCCGGAGTGGGCACTTTTACTGCTCCTTGGCCTGTCTGCAGTGCCCTGACAGTGGCAGACAGGCGTTGGCTTTTACTGGCTCCTGGACTTCCTCCTCCTTCCCCCCAACAGCTCCCGCCATCCCTTGCCATTCCTTTCTTTGCGGGCAGACTCTGGCAAAGTGACCTGGCTGCTGGCAGAGATAACATTTCTTGGCGCTCTTTCCCTCCTTCTTCCTCCCTTCACTGGGATTTGAAACTGCGCGCGCGCGCGCTGTTCCAACTTCCATCGGCTCTCCGGGCGGGAAACTTGGTTCTGGAATCTCTGGAATGCGGAAATCCCTCCAACGCTCTCCTTTCCCCTCCCGCTTCTCCAAGGCTCTTGCCTCCTGGCGCGCTCCAATGGTCAGCGCTGATTTGGTCAGCTGGTCCATAGACTCCGCCCTGGGCGCCCGGGAAAGTTCGTCTTTCACCGCCGAAGAAAGCCCCTCTTCAAAGAGCATTTGAATGGGTTCCGCCGATAGGTCCCACCCCAATTTATGTATCAACATTGTAAACTCAGTCCAGTACTCACGAACCGATCGGCTCCCCTGTTTGCAAGCCATCAATTGTCTGCGCACCAGTCCCTGTTCAATCTCGCTGGAAAACATCAAATCCATGGCGCGAAAAAACTTCCTCGCGTCCTTCAGCATGTCACTATTCCCTGCCATCAGGGGTCTAACCCAGTCTCTCGCCCCCCCTTCGAGATGGCCAATCACAAACGCCACTCGCGATGCCTCGTCGGGAAAGTCGTTAAACTGCAGTTCGAGAGCATACTGCATCTCTGTCCTAAAGGCTTGGTAGTTCCTGGGGTCCCCCCCAAACTTCTGCACCATTCCTGGCATCTTTCTTGCTAGTGTAGCGCCTTTTGCCTTTTCTGCATCCTGCGCCCTCCTTTCTTCTAGCCTCGCCGTTTGCATTGCTAGCTGGAGTTCCAACACTCTGTACCTTTCTTCCAGAGTTGGACCTTCTCCAGCTCCTGCTGCTCCTCCGGCTCCGGCTGGGTTGCTCATGATGCCTCTCTGCACAAGCTGCTTTCAGGGACTGTCCGATTGCTGTGATGGGATGGTGAGCTGCTTGTGCGTAAAATCCTGATCCCTCAGAGTTTGGCTAAGTTCCCAAACCTCTGTCTGTGATGGAGCTCCTTAAGCATGGCTCCATCAATCGCTCGTTGAATCGGACAGTGGGCGTTTACGGAACTTCTTCCAGCATAAAAGCTCCTTAACGGAAACGCGTCTTCTGGACTCTCGGCGTGACAGTTTCCACCGAGGAGTGGGTGTCCCTACGGGAGGTCCTGAAACCTCCCCACTGTTCTCGCTTGAAGTGTCTCTGAGCCCTCCCTCCGACTCACTTTCCCTTGGAACTCCACTTCTCCCCCTGCTGGTCCCCTCCTCCGCTGAGTGGTCTCTCTCACCCTCCATGAGCCCTTTCACCTCCTTCGTCTCAGATGACAGTTCCCTGACAATATCTTATCTTACCATGTTATTTAAACAATATTTCTACCAAACCTTCTTACAGAGCTGCTTGGAAACTTACAAACGTTATATCATTATCACAAATATTTTTAATATATTCTGTAAATTTATTCCAGTCCTCAGTGAATCTTTGGTCCCGTCGGTTGCAAATCCTCCCTGTTAATCTGTCCAGTTCTGCATAATCCATTAATTTCGTTCTCCATTCTTCAATCGTGGGCATTTCTTCTTGTTTCCATTTCTGGGCCACAAGAGTTCTAGCTGCTGTTACTGCATACAAAAATATTTTCTGATCCTTCCTTTTTATCTCACCACCTAAAATTCCTAATAGGAATGCTTCTGGTTTTTTAACAAATGTATATTTCAATATTTTCTTTATCTCATTATATATCATTTCCCAGAAGCACTTCATTTTTTTACATTCCCACCACATATGATAAAATGTCCCTTCTTTCTCCTTACATTTCCAACATTTATTACTCACCTTATACATCTTACTTAATTTGACTGGTGTTATATACCATCGATATATCATTTTCATAACATTTTCTTTAATTGTGGTGCATGCTGTAAATCCCATCCCTTCCTTCCATAATTTTATCCAATCATCAAATTGAATGTTATGTCCAAAATCTTTGGCCCATTGAATCATAACTGATTTAACCTCTTCATCCTTCAAATGCCATTCTAATAGTAATTTATACATCATAAATTTTTAACTTCATTATTCAATACTTCTCGTTGAAACCTAGATTCTTTTTCAAAATAGCCTCTTTCTGCAACCTCTTTTCTAAACATTTCATTAATCTGAAAGTAATGCAGCCAATCATTTACATGTTCTTTCACTTCTTCATATGGTTTCATTTTCCACTTACTTCCTTCTTTCTCGATTAATCTCCCATATGTTATCCACCTCCTAGTCATATTTTAACACTCATCACCTCTAATGGTGATAGCCAATGTGGGATTTTTGGTTCCAGTAGGTTTTTATACCTACCCCATACCTCAATCAGAGATCCTCTAATAATATGATTTTCAAAACCTTTATACACTTGTTTCTTTTCGTCCTTTAATTATTGGAATTGCTTGGAACAGAAACAACATTTTCGGTAACACACTCATCTTTATTGTTGCAATTCTTCCCCAAAATGATAATTTCATTCTACCCCACACCTCTAAATCTCGTTTAACTTTATTCCATACTGGTACATAGTTATTTTGAAACAAATCAATATTCCTGGAAGTCAATACAATCCCTAAATATTTCACTTTCTTTACCACCTCAATCTCTGCCTGTTGCTGTATTATTTCACTAATTTCTTGGTCTATGTTTCTCACCATTATTTTGTTTTTGTTTTTTTTCTTATTCAATTTAAACCCTGCCACCTGTCCAAATTCTTCCATTTCTTTTAGTACTTCTTTAGTACTCTTCATAGGATCTTCTATCATTATAACAAGGGACACGGGTGGCACTGTGGGTAAAACCTCAGCGCCTAGGACTTGCCGATCGTATGGTCGGCGGTTCGAATCCCCGCGGCGGGGTGAGCTCACGTCGTTCGGTCCCAGCTCCTGCCCACCTAGCAGTTCAAAAGCACTCTTAAGTGCAAGTAGATAAATAGGTACCGCTTTATAGCGGGAAGGTAAACGGCGTTTCCGTGTGCTGTGCTGGTGCAGGCTCACCAGAGCAGCTTCGTCACGCTGGCCACGTGACCCGGAAGTGTCTCCGGACAGCGCTGGCCCCCGGCCTCTTAAGTGAGATGGGCGCACAACCCTAGAGTCAGTCACGACTGGCCCGTACGGGCAGAGGTACCTTTACCTTTACCTTTACCTATCATTATAACCAAGTCATCAGCATACGCCTTTACTTTATATTGATTACGGCCAACTGATACCCCTTTTATCTGTTCGTTGTTTCTTATTGAACTTAATAAGACTTCCAGGACCGATATGAATAGCAACGGTGATAGAGGACACCCTTGTCTTGTACCCTTGGTTATTGCAATATTTTCCGTTATTATATTATTGACAATTAGTTTTGCTCTTTGTTCGGAGTATATTGCTTTTATACCATTTAGAAAAGATTGGCCCATATCCATCGCTTCTAAGTTTTTTAACATAAATTCCCAAGAAATATTATCAAAGGCTTTCTCCGCATCCACAAAAATTAACATTGCTTGTTTATCCTTCCTGTTAGTCAGATATTCCATTATATCAATTATATTTCTTATGTTGTCTTTCATCTGTCTACCAGGAAGGAAACCTGATTGATCCTTCTGTATCATTTCCTTTAAAATTCTTTTTATCCTATTTGCCAAAATGTTTGCAAACATTTTGTAATCATTATTTAATAATGAGATCAGCCTGTAATTCTTCACTTGGGTCAGATCTGAGTCCTGTTTGGGAATAAAAGTTATATAGGCTTCTTTCCAAGTTTCTGGTATTTCCTCCTTTTTTAAAATGTTATTCATCACTTCTTTTAATGGTACAGACAGGGTGTGTTTCATTTCTTTATAGTATCTTGCACTAAATCCATCCGGTCCCGGTGTCTTCCCACTTTTCAGTTCTCTTATTGCATTTTTAATTTCATCCATTTCGATTGGCTCATTCAGTTTATTTTTATTGCAATTCGATATTTTCTGCACCTCTTTCTTCTTTAAATAGTCTTCTATTTCTTTCGTATTACCTCTCCCCTTTCTTTTATACAATTCTCTATAAAAATCTACAAATCCTTTCCTAATTCCTTTCGGATTTTCAATATCTTGATCTTCCACTTTTATTTTGTTTATTGTATTTTGCTCTTTCCTTTTTTTTATTTGCCAAGCCAGCCATTTTCCAGACTTATTTGCAAATTCAAAATTCCTCTGCTTCATTTTTTTTAATATTCCATTCCACTTCCTTATTAATTATCATCGCAAATTGAGTTTGAAGCACTTTTATATTTTTTTTCACTTTTTCATCCTTGGGCCTAGTAGTTAATTTTTTCTCGTTTTCCATAATTTGTTTTAGGATTTCCTTTTTCCCTTTTTCTCTCATTTTGTTTTTAATTGCATTTTGCTGGATAAAGAAACCCCTCATCACCGCTTTACTAGCGTCCCACACCGTACACATTCTTGTGCCTTTATTCACATTATTTACAAAGTAGTCCGTTAGGTATTTCTGTGCCCTTTCTGATCGTCCAGCAGGTTTTCATTTATTCTCCATCTGAAAGATTTTTCTTCATATCCTTTTAGAATACATTTAATTGCATTATGATCTGAGAAGACTTTTGGTTGTATTTCAATCTTTAAGGTTCTCGATGTTAGTTCATTGGATATCCATATCTGATCAATTCTTGACATTGATTGATTTGCATCTGAAATAAATGTGAATTGTTTTTCTAATGGGTGTCTTAGTCTCCAAATGTCCATCAAGTTACAGGTCTCCGCCATTTCAAAGAATGATTTTGGAAGTTTCCCTTCTTTTGTTTTCCCAGATGCCCGTAGTCTACCCATTTCCATCGAAACTACACCATTCGTATCACCCATTATTATGATCTTTTGATCCAAATATTCAAATAATCTTTCCTCCAAATCCTTAAAGAATTCCATTTTATTTCCATTCGGTGCATAAACTCCAATGATTATCAATTTTTCACCTTGCCAATTGACTTGGACTGCTATAATTCTCCCTTCTTCATCCTTAAATATTTGTTGCGCCTCCAGTTTATTTTTTATGTACAATACCACTCCTCTCTTTTTTACTTTTATCAGATGAAACAAACTCATTTCCTAATTTTTTATTTATCAGAATTTTTCTGTGCGTCTTTTTAACATGCGTCTCTTGTAGGCATATAATATCCAAATTCTTTTGTTTTAAATATTGTTCAATTTTATTTCATTTTTTTATCGTTCATTCCATTAACATTCCATGTCCATAATTTTAATGCCATATTGTATTCGAATTAATATTTCAATATTACAAAAGTTTTTACTTTTATAATTTCTTTTCTTGTTCTTCCCCTTCTTCTTCTTCCTCCTGTTCATCTTCTCCTTTTCCTCTTTTATCCTTTTTGTCTCTCCCTTCTTCTTCCACTAATCCCAGAAATCCTGCTCCACTGGCACCTGCTCCCATCCTTTCTACTTCTTCTTCTTCTGTCATCAGCTCCTTGTATCTTCTAAAAAAATTGTCTACTTCATCTGGTCTTGTAAGTCTGTGCCTTTTCCCTTTGTATGTAAATGCCACTCCTTCTGGAAATTCCCATTTAAACTCAACTTGATTTTTCTTCAGAGACTGTACCAAATGTCTATAACGATCTCGTTTTTTCAAAAGACGAAGTGGTACGTCTTTAAAAATAATTATATAATTCCCATCAATATTTAATCTTCTTTCTTTATTTTTTTGTAAAATTAAATTTCTCAACTCTATATCTTTGAAAATAATCAAACAGTCTCCTGGGAATTTCTTCGCTCTAGTTGTCCTTGTCCTTATTCGAAAGGCATTTTGTATTGTTTTAGCCACATCATCCACTTGCAGGTCTAACCATTGGGCAATCTCTGTCGTCAATTTTTCTTTAATCTGCTCTCCCTGCACTTCAGGCACAGACCTCAGTCTCAGATCTGTCTGTCTTTGTCGTAGTTCATTCATTGCAACCGCATCCCACAACTCTTCCTGTGTCTTGTTAACTTCAGATACTTCCGCTCTAGTTTTTTCCTCTTCTGTTTTCATGTCTTTCAATTCTAATTTAGTCCTTTTCAATCCTTCTTCTAGATTTTGTGTTCTCTTATAAATCTCCTTCATTTGTCCTTTTAGTTCATTGACAGTTACATCTATTTTTTTGTCCACTTTCTCTAATTTATTCTCCATCTGCCCTAATTTAGACTCTATGTTCTTCTCACTGTTTTTAATGTCCATCTTTAATTTTGCAAACATCTTTACTATCTCTCCTTTCCATTGTGGTTCTTGCCTCGACGTCCTCCTCTCTCCCGGGGTTGCACCTTCACTCTTTTTTTGCGCATGCGTCATTCTCCAAAATTATTTCTTACCCCCTGTGCAGATTTCCAATTCAATTAGAGAGGAATTTATTTAATATAGTAGTCCACTGTTTCCCTTTCCCTTTATTTATTATTTCCAAACCCAATAGCAAATTTTAGAAGTTTTAAAATTTTAAAATTGAAACATATAATTCAAACACCCAAACTTCACCACTTCTTTGTATTTTAAATCCAAGGGGGATAGAAAGATGCAGCGCCTCTAAATCAAAATCCAAATCAGGGAGAACACACTCTATAACTGGTATAATCCATCAACCAAAGTGTCTAAAGAGAAGAGAAATAAAAACAAAAAGTAGAACAAGATCAGGATCAATCTTCTTGCCACTGGTATGGCTAATTCCAATTAGCAGAATACAAAGTCAATATCTTCTTGCCACATACCTGGCTATCTCCACTTTGCCGGTTGCAAATTCAAAAAAATAAATCCAACAGCCACGGAGCCTCCTAAAACATTGCAGCGGTGGCAACGTTGAAAACAAGTCCAATCCGGAGCAGAAAACCTTTTTATTTTCTTGATGTTTTGGACTTCCGGAGGCGGCGCGACCGGTAATGGCTGCCTTCTCCGAGTAAGGAGAAGGGAGCTCCGCTGTAAACGGGTCGTCCGCTACGGCGAAGCGGAGACCCACTCAGGAAAACCACAGGTGGCAGAAGCCTGTGGTCTCGGGACCCGGCGGGCGCCAGAAGCAGCCCCCAAAACGTTGAAGGGACCCCGTAAGGGGCTCCGGATCGCGGAGGGGGTAGCGGCGCTGTGGGTCGTTGCGCAAACAGCGAAGTGAAGCCGCATTGCTGTTGCCGGTCAGCGCTGTCCTTTCTTCCTGCAACTTTTCTGAACTTTGGAAACTACAACCCGTGAGTAAATTTGGACATTGAAAACTTTCTGAAACTTTTGTCAACTTTCTGAAACTTTTTGAGAACTTTATGAAACTTTTAAAACTTTTTTAAAAAAGTTGAAATTTGGCTGAAAACGGAGTGAGGATAAGCAGGAAGCCCATCTCCCGCTATACTGAACTTTAAGCAAAGAGCAGGAGGAGTGGAGACAAAAAGTTATGCGTTAACTAAATGCTGGCACCCTGTTAAAGCAGTTTTCTGAGTGAAAGACTTTGAGCTATTGACTTTTGCTGGTTATATTCGGGGTGCACTGATATTCTTCTTCTGTGGCACCAGTGGATTATAAAATAAATAAGAATCTCTGATGCTGGAGCTGCCTGGATGAGCACCAGTTTGCAACTTTGGATACATTGAATTCAGATTTTGAAACATTCTGAGTTGGAACTGGATACTTTGAAACTGTTGCAGTCAAGGCACTGTAAGAAACACTGTTTTGCTTTAAGTTTTACTCTGCTAAAAATAATACATGTGGAGGCGATAGACATGGATTTAAATTTATAAGTTTAACTTGGATTTGATCTTTTCCCTGAAGACGCATTAAGCTCCCTCTAGAGGATTTTGGACTTACAGCAGTGACTTTGTTTTACTTTCCCTTTCCCGGCCTCTGTTTGACTATTGCATCTGGGACTCTGCTTTCTCATGGGAACAACTTGGATTGACCTTGGATTACAGATAACTTTGGAATGAGTGGCGCAAGGAGAAGAGGAAGGACTAAACAAACAACTCTAACTTTATCTGCAGCCTCACAGCGTAGATCTTCTGTGCCGGCCTTGCCTTCCACTTTGCCTCCAGACATAGAGGCGGCCTCCCTAATACAGGCAGGGGAGGGAGAGACAGAGGAGCTGCACCTGGGAGATATGGCTTCAGGGACAAGTAGCTCTGTCTTGGAGAAAATTTTGGAGAAACTGGAGGCTCTGGACAAGAAGGCTGATTTGCATACAGCTAAAATTGAACAGAACACAGAAAGCTTGAATAAGCTGACTGGACAAGTTGCACAGAATGCCCAGTCTATTGGAGAATTAAAGGAGGCTGTAGGTGAAAATCGTAAACTGGCTGAAGATACTAGTCAAAGATTGGAAGAACTTGAGAAAGAAGTAAGACCACTCAGCAAACAAGTTGGAGAACATCAGATTTACTTTTTGATGACAGAACTGCGAAACAGGGAGACCAACTTGAGGATACGGTCAATACCAGAGGTGGAAGAAGATAATTTTATTGAATTTCTAACTAAGGAATTTGCCAAGTTTTGGAAGTTAGAGGAAAAAGACTTTAAAATTGTATCTGCTTTCAGGCTTGGCAGAGTCAGAAGGACAGAGAAGCCCAGAGATTGTTTGATAACACTGAGATCAAAGGAGGAAAGGGACAAGATTTTGGGCCTGCACTACGAAAAGTCACTAGACATTTTGGGCAAGAGAATTGAAATCTACAAGGACATTCCTAAGCAGTTGCTGGACCTTAGATCTAACTACACGGAATTGGCAAGACTGTTGAGAAGCAACGCAATTATCTTCAGGTGGGAGTTTCCACAAGGATTATCCTTTACCTACAGAGGGAGAAAGATCAAAATCAAAACAGTGGAAGATAGAGACAAGTTTTTGGGAGCACACGGAGAAGACCTCCACAAAGGACTTGGATTGCCAACGCCAGAACTTCCAGGGGAGCCCGCCCCCTCGGATCCTCAAGGACCGGAGAACAAGGTACCACCCCAGAAAGAATAACCAGATCTATCCAGGATGTCTCTGCAGCTTCTGAGTTGGAACATAAATGGCTGTAACAGTCCCGAAAAAAGGTCTAAAATTTTTCATATTCTAAAAAAGGAACAATTGGACATTATATGCTTACAAGAAACACATGTGATTAGGCTCCATAGAAAGGTGTTAATAAATAAAAGGCTTGGTCAAGAATTTATATCATCGGATACAGTTAAAAAGAGAGGTGTAGTGATCTATGCAAAAGAGAGCCTTTCACCAAAATTTCTCTTTAAAGATGAAAGTGGAAGAATCCTCGCAATAGAAGTACAGTATCAAGGAGAAAAAATTTTGATATTAGGAATTTATGCTCCAAATGAAGGAAAATCGGATTTTTATAAGAAGTTGCACGAGATCATGCTGGATTATCTGGATTACAACAACGTCATCATGATGGGGGACATGAACGGGGTCGTATCAACAAATATGGATAAGTCACAGAACCAGAACATTACTAAAGAGGGAAGACTACCTAAGACCTTTTTTGAAATGACTGACAATATGGACTGGGTTGACATCTGGAGAGTTAGAAACCCCCTGGGAAGAGAAGGAACATTCTTTTCTGAAGCTCAACTGACTTGGACACGAATCGACCAAATATGGATAACTAGAAGTCTGGCACCTAAGGTGAGGAAGGTGGAAATCTGCCCCAAAACATGCTCCGACCATAACGCCTTGAGAATGGATATGACATTGATCCCAATCGGCTCCTTTAGATGGAAGATGAATGATGGCCTGTTTAGAGATCAAAGAATTGTAAAGAAGGCCCAAAAAACCTTAAAGGACTATTTTGAGATTAATTTGAACACTACGGTGGAAAAAAGAACTATCTGGGATGCAAGTAAAGCTGTGATGAGAGGGTTCTTGATTCAACAGAATTCCTTAAAGAAAAGACTGCAAAATGAAAAGAAAGATAAAATTCTGGAAAGTATCAAAGAGTTGGAGAAGAAGTTAAGATCTAACCCGAAGTCCCAACCGATTCTGAGAGAAATTAAACTTTATCAGGCGCAATATTCCAAGCTGATAAATCAGGAAATAGAATGGAAGATTAAAATAATGAAACAAAAAACTTTTGAATCGGCAAATAAATGTGGGAAACTGCTAGCTTGGCAGTTGAAAAGGAGACAAAGATTAAACACAGTAACAAACTTAGAGGTTGAAGGAAGGAACATTCAGAACCCGGGAGAGATTAGAAAGTGCTTCCAGAGGTATTTTAAAAAGTTATATACTCAAGGGCCACAAGATGAAATAGAGATTACACAATTTTTGGAGAGAAATGGATTAGCAAAGCTGTCAGAAGAAAATAGAACAATTTTAAATGGCAAAATAACACGACAAGAGATTGAACAGGCCATCCTGAGTCTGAAACAGGGCAAATCACCAGGGCCAGATGGACTGACCTCTAACTACTACAAGACATTGAAGGATTATTTGATACAACCCTTGTTGGAGGTCAGTAATGAAATAATGGAGGGGAAGAAGGCGCCTGAATCGTGGAAAGAAGCATTTATCACATTGATTCCAAAGTCAGAAACTGAAAAGACACAACTCAAGAATTACCGTCCCATCTCCCTTTTAAATGTGGATTACAAAATATTTGCAGATGTTTTGGCACGAAGATTTAAGAAAGTTTTAAGTGAGATAATCCATAAAGACCAGGCAGGCTTTCTCCCGGGCAGACATATGTTTACTAACACAAGGAACATCATAGACATATTGGAACTTTTACAAACAAACATAAACACTAAAGCAGTTTTAATTTTTATAGACGCGGAGAAAGCCTTTGACAACATTTCTTGGAAATTTATGAAGGGGAATTTAAAAGAAATGGGAGTGGGACGGGGGTTTGAGAACGGGATTGAGGCAATATACTCAGAACAAAAGGCTAAACTGATAGTTAACAATGTGGTTACAGAAGAGTTTAAAATTGAAAAAGGTACACGACAAGGCTGCCCGATTTCCCCATTACTGTTTATTTCGGTTCTGGAAGTGCTCCTGAATATGATTAGGGGGGACCGGTTGGTGGAAGGGATTCAGGTCGGAGCGAAACAATATAAACTTAAAGCTTTTGCAGATGACCTAGTTCTGACATTACAGGAGCCGGAGTCTAGTTTGAAAAGAGTACTACAACTGATTCAAAACTTTGGTCGAGTGGCAGGATTTAAGTTAAATAAGCAAAAAACTAAAGTTTTGGGGAAAAACGTGACAGATATTGAGTTGGAACAGCTTCAGAAAGAGACAGAACTAAATGTGGTTAAAAAAGTTAAATACCTAGGGGTAAATATAACAGCAAAAAATCTGAGTTTATTTAAAGATAATTATGAAAAATGTTGGTCAGAGATTAAGAGAGACTTGGATAGTTGGTCAAGACTAAAACTTTCTTTGTTAGGCCGAATAGCTGCCATCAAGATGAATGTATTGCCAAAAATGTTATTTTTGTTTCAGACACTGCAGATTGTAGACAAGACAGAGTGCTTCCGGAAGTGGCAGAAAGATATTTCTAAATTTGTCTGGCAGGGCAAAAAGCCCAGAATCAAATTTAAAATATTAACAGATGCGAAAGAAAGAGGGGGCTTTGCCCTGCCAGATTTAAAGTTGTATTATGAAGCTGCAGCTTTCTGCTGGTTAAAAGATTGGTTACTTCTTGAAGATACGGATGTTTTGGATTTGGAAGGTTTTAATAATGCGTTTGGATGGCATGCATATTTATGGTATGATAAAGCTAAGATAAATAAGGCCTTCAAGAACCATATTGTCAGAAAATCAGTCTTTAATGTCTGGACAAAATATAAAGACTTACTGGAGAATAAAACTCCGAGGTGGCTGTCACCCCTGGAGGCTAAGGCTCGGAAAAGAGCCAATATGGAGGCCAACTGGCCAAAATATTGGGAGATAATAGAAAAGGATGGTGACAACTGGAAATTGCAGAGTTTAGAAAAGATGAGAGACAAAGTGCGAGACTGGTTACACTATGCTCAGATTAAAGAAGTGTTTAAAAATGACAAAAAGCTAGGATTCCAAGTGGAAAAGTCAAAGTTAGAAACTGAACTGTTAGAACCTAAGACTAAGGTACTTTCAAGAATGTATAACTTGCTGCTGAAATGGAACACACATGACGAAATGGTAAAATCAACAATGATAAAATGGGCGCAGGATATTGGGTATAATATTATGTTTGAAGATTGGGAAAGGTTGTGGACCTCTGGGCTGAACTTCACTGCATGTAATGCGTTGAAGGAAAATGTGATGAAAATGATGTATAGATGGTACATGACCCCTGTTAAACTGGCTAAAATATACCATTCGTCTGATAGCAAATGTTGGAAATGTAAGGAAAATGAAGGAACATTTTTTCACCTCTGGTGGACCTGCCCTAGAGTGAAGGCCTTTTGGGAGAAGATATATAATGAATTAAAAAAGGTGTTTAAATACACCTTCACTAAGAAATCAGAGGCCTTTCTCCTGGGTATTGTCGGCCAGAGTGTGTTAAAAGAGGACAGAACATTCTTTTTGTACGCAACAACAGCAGCAAGAATATTAATTGCCAAGAATTGGAAAACTCAGGAGCTACCCACTGTGGAAGAATGGCAGATGCAACTGATGGACTATATGCAATTAGCCGAGATGACCGGCAGAATTCGAGACCAGGGAGAAGAAAGGATGGAAGAAGACTGGAGGAAATTTAAGATTTATTTACAAAAATATTGTAATTTGGCTGAGTGCTGAATTGGATGCCAGTGCAGACAATTGTCTACCATTAAATTAGATTTAAGGTTGAATTATATGTCAAACCAAATTAAGATTACTAATTAAGATGAATTAAATGATAATTTGTTTGAAACTAATTTAATAATGATGTAAGTGTATGCGGGAGGTGTGGGGGAGTCCCATGTAACAATTGAGAGATGTTAAATGGACAATGATAAGTGCTTATCTAATATATGCTCTATTTGAAAACTTTAATAAATATATTATTTTCTTGATGTTTTATATCTTTCAGGGAATTCCCTTAGTTAAAATATTTATATGTCCATTTCTTTCTAGGTTGTATGATATTTTCCTCCCAAATTACTGATTAAAAAGAAAAAGAAAACAGAATTTTTGACAAAAAGAGCAATAGAATCCTTCTTTCAGAGTTACCTATTCTTCACTTAATCTTTTTAAAATTATTTTATTTCTGTATTTTTATTTTTGTCCAGTAGGTGGCACTGTTACCTCAGCGTGTATTTTTTCGGGTCTGTGTCTATTCCTATATTGGCCACATGTGTCGCTGTTTTCCCCTTTGATTCTTTTCCCTCCTCTGCTCCTCTCTCTTGCTTTCAAAGTTTGCTTTTTGGCGTCTTTTCCTGTTTGTGATCTTTATGGCTTCCGTCAATGGTGGTGCCTCCACGCTGTCTCATCTGCTCCCCACTTGGACACAGGTATGCTAGTTTTATTCACAGTTGTGTATTAAATTAAGCAGTCTTATTTTAATCGTTTTTACTTTAAAGTGATTCCAGTCCTCCTTTAACTTTTGGGTTTGCCTTTACTTTTTCAACTGTAATGTTTTAATTTCTCAAGACTTTGGTGCGTTAAATCACACTCTTTTAAGACTCCTTGTGAAGTATTTTAACAGGGGTTGTCTGTACCGTGTTGCGGTCCCCTTCTCTGCTTCAAATCGAGCTCTGTGTTTGTTTTTTAAAAAACTGACCTCTCGTCTCTCCCTTTCCTCCCCACTTTCGCTTGTGAGGGTTATTGGTAAAATTAGTTTTACCCGATTTTTAGGGGAGAGACGTCCTGTTTTTAACAGTCTCCTCTTAAAGGAGAGTTCAGCGCTACCTTGTTGGGATTTGGGGGCATTTGCGCCGGAGAGTGGATTGGCCCGTTTGCACAGAGATCCTCCCTGCGTCCTTTTTATACACTTTTGTCTTTAGTTTTGGGAGACCCCTTTTTGCGCTGCCTTAGGTTCAACCCTCAGGATCCCCCCCCCCCCGAGGTCGGGGTGACTTACACCTCGTCCCTGTTTCTCTCTCCGTCGGGTCTGCCTCGAGATGGCAGGAGCACAGATCCCCACCCGTTCCGTCGGTGCGCTGTTCCGGAAGTCAACGAAAGCACTTGTCATTTACCAATAGGCTCATCAGAAAACTGAGATTGGCTACAGCTCCCTGCAAATTGTCTGCACAATAGTAACTTGGGTTTCTTGTTGTGTAATGTGCGAAAATGACCAGAGAATTTTAAGTTGTGTCTGCATTGTGTAGCTGTGCAGCCTTTTATATCTGTGCAACAGACATGGACCTTCAGCAACTGTCTCTGTTCCTGTTTAAGGCTAATTGTGTACTATACTTTTTGGTTAATAGCTCCTGTTATTCCTATGTCTCAGTTCAGGGGCAGGAAAGCTATCCTGTAGAGGAAAGCATGCATTTGATTTGAGGGTTGCTCTTGATATGATGTTAGAAGGGGAGAATGTTTCCTTCACATTCCTGAAGCACCTGTAGCAATTATAATCTTGCTGGCATGTGGTGCTAAATTTCAGTCACACCAGTTGGGCATGGTGTGGCACAATAAAAAATGTCATTGGACATCATCACTTCTCTCCCCCCTTTCTGTGCATGCATGCTTCTATTCCCACATGAAAATGACAGCGAAGAGCTATATTCCAGTGTATCTCCCTGAGTCTTGTCACTTTTCTCCCACATTTTTTCCTGAAAGCAATTAACACAGAACTAGTTGCTGCACTTCCATTGTATTCCACTAGATATACTGCCCCAAATCTTGTCACTTTTCTCCCACAATTTTCTGAGTCAGTGGAGTACCAAATGGATTTTTCTTGGAAGCAATTAATACAAAAATGAGTGCTGAACTGCCACCATATTTCACTAGATTTCTGGAAGTGGTTTGAAAGCTCAAGCATAATGGAGATATTAACAGCTAGGGAAATAGTGAGGAAATGGAATGAACTGCCGTGTTAATGCACTCAGATGGTTTATCCACACCTTCTTTTCCTCTGCTCTTTCCAAGCAAGGTCTGCGCTTTAAAGTTCTGAACTGCTAAGCTGGGGGGGAGCCTCCCGCCCTCTCCCCTAGCTGAGTGAACCCCACTGCTTCCACTGAGCAGTTTAAAGAAGCTGCCCCCAGCTTCGGGTCATGCGAACTAAAGGTGGGGTGGGGGCTTTGTTAAACTGCTCCTGAGGGAAGAATAAGCTGCATTGGCCCCAGGCCTTGCCAATGCAGCTTGTTCCTTCCACTGCAGTTTGAGGGCCAGAGTGTGATGGCACCTTCACCCAGTGGTATATCGTGTGTTTGTAACCCAGTCCAATCCCACACCTTAAACTACACACCAGCTTTGCTCACAACAGCCAAATGTGGATACAATAAATGAATGTACAGGAAAATGGTATCAGAAGGATAATGACAAGCTGGAAGGTGTGCAGAGGAAGGTGGCCAAGATTATGAAGGGTCTGGAAGCCAAGCCTTATGAGGAACGGTTGAGGGAGTTGGGCCTGTTTAGCCTGGAAAAGAGGAGACTGAGAGGAGATATGACAGTCATCTTCAAATATCTCAAGGGCTATCACATGGAAGAGGAAGCAAGCTTATTTTCTCCTGCTCTGGAGGGTAGGACCTGAAGCAATGAATTCAAATGACAAGAAGGGAGATTCCGACTCAATATCAGGAAGAGCTGTTTGACGGTAAGAGCTGTTTGATAGTGGAATGGAATCCCTGGGAAGGTGGTGGACTCTCCTTTATTGGAGGCTTTTAAGCAGAGGTTGGAGGGCCATATGTCAGGGATTCTTTAGCTGCAATTCCTTCAATGCAGGGGGTTAGACAAGATGACTCATGGCTCCCTTCCAACTCTATAATTCTGTGGTACGAAGAAGAAGGGGAAGGAGAATATATTTTTTGCTTTATGTTCTCAAGAGTGAGAGCATTAAAAAGTGATAGTGGAACAACGTTGCCTCCCAGCCAAACTCCTGTCAGCATTCTAAAGAGCAGCTCTTGGATTTATTATAACGTAACAAGTTAAACCATTAATTGCTTTTAAAAGCAGACTTTGGGATTTCTTTCTGGATGAGGAAGGAGTTGGAGGGGCCCTTAGGCTGGCTTAGTCAAGAAGGCACAGTTCAAAGGATGCCTAACATCTGCTTGGCTTCCTGGCTGGGAAAACTACAACCTCTGTAGGAATGGGGAGGTTTTTGAGAGAAAGAGTTCAGATCCCCACCATTCACTTAAAACACCCTTAAACCACTTTTAACAGCCGTGGAGAATCATAGGAACTGTAGGCCTGCGAGGATGGCACCCATAGCAAACTGCAGTTCCAGGATTCTTTGGGGGAAGCCATGTGACTGCTAAAGTGGCACCACAGTGCTTTAAATGCCTGATGTGGTTGTGACCAGAGGGTGTGTGTGTCTGGTTTGCTAACGATGGGAAGAAGAAAGGGGCTGAACCCCAAGTTTTGGGCTCTGTCTTTAGGGGCAAATGAAGACCCATGAAAAGGGTCAGCCTGCAGGGCAAGCAAATGAGTTGCATGACTTCCATATCAGTCCCCAACATCACCCTCCCACCAGGGTCGCTCCGATGGCATAGGCAGCTTCCCTACTCGGTGCCAGCAACTCATGCTACGCCACTGGAGCTATCAGCGGTTACTAACCATAATGGCTATGCTCTGCCTCCACATTTGGAGACAGTAATGCTTCTGAATATCAGTTGCTGGAAACTATAAGAGAGAACAGGTCTTTTGTGCTTTTATCCTGCTTGCTGATTTCCCACAGGCAACTGTTAGGCAGCTGTGAGAAGAGGATACTGGACTAAATGTGCCATTGGCCTGATCCAGCAGGTTCATCTTATGTTCCTCTGTGCTGGGCACCAGACAGGACAGATTGTGAGCCCCTGCTCTGAGAACTCTTTTAAGGTGGTCATGAAAATGCCAGCAACAACAACTTTCATACCACAAATCTGCTGCCCAGGGCACTGCCTAGGACCGTCTTTCTCTCTGATGTCTCACAGACAGCACCTTCTGCTAATAACCTTCATTGCCTCTTCTGCTCTCAGCTTGTGAGAAGTAGATGCCTGCCATATTGTTCCAACCTCCTAATTGACACTTTTTATTTTTGATTAGGGTAACCTAATTTTAGGTAATAAATAAATGATTATGCATTTATTGGTGGTAGCCAGAATGACTCTTGTGGATTTCTGGAAAGATTTATATTATAGATTTGGGATGGTGTCCTCCTAGAAAAAAATAACATACAAATTGAGAATCGCCAGGGGCCTAAGTAGATAGAAGAACTTTGTACCACATTTAGTCTGACTTTATCTCCTTTGTAGGTAAAGAGGAACATGCCCAAGAACCTCCTCCAGGTTATGAACAAATTTGCTTAATACATTAAGTTAGAATGTAAGATGAATGTTGTGATATTTTTTTTATTGACATGGTAGAGTATCTGATTTGGTTACAGTGGTACCTCGGGTAAAGAACTTAATTTGTTCTGGAGGTCTGTTCTTAACCTGAAACTGTTCTTAACCTGAAGCACCACTTTAGCTAATGGGGCCTCCTGCTGCTGCCGCGCCGCCGGAGCACGATTTCTGTTCTCATCCCGAAGCAAAGTTCTTAACCTGAGGTAATATTTCTGGGTTAGCAGAACCCTGTAACCTGAAGCGTATGTAACCCGAGGTACCACTGTATTATTTATGATTATTGAATTCAGAGTACGTGCCCATTTTAGAGCTCTAAGCACAATTTCTCAATATATCCTACTGCTCTGGTTTGTTTAACGTGGTATTTGAAGATTTCATTATTATATGTGTTGCAGTTTGGTTTGTTAATGCAATGACTCCTTGCTTGCTTGTAACTAAACTTTTTGTAGATTTGAAAACTAATAAACATTTAATTAAAAAAGAAAATAAATGCCTGCCTTGATTGTGGGAATCACAGAGGTTAATCTCTTGATGATCTGACCTCAGAGCACAGGTTGGGGTTTTGTTTTGGCTGGAGGCCCCTGCCTGACTCAGCAAGGAATGGGGTGCTTGCCAAAACCTCAGTGAAGAAGGGCACTAATCTAATCTATCAGTGCCAGGCTGCGTATCTCCCTCCAGCCTTTTGCATGACACAAAGCAAGCAAATCAGGTATGCTAAAATTAATGATGATGATGATTATAATAATAATTTATACCCCACCCATCTGGCTGGGTTTCCCCCGCCACTCTGGGTGGCTATTATACTACTCCATCCATATGGGCGCCTTACAGCATATATAAAACATAGTAAAATCCAAAGAATCAAAGGTTCATAAACAGAAGTTGGATTACCTCCAAGAGTCATCCCAGCCTCATAACATTTCCGAAGGCGGCAGGAAGGGCAGTTTTTTCTCCGGAACCGGTCAATGGTGCAGTCATTTCGGCTGGCACAGAGGTACTTCTGTTTACCTAAAAGCAGCAAGAGGGCATATCTTGAATACAAAACGGCAATTCTCCCCTTGGTAGAGAGAAGGAGCATCAAATGCTCAAAGTGACAAGCTGGAATCATAGTATTGCAGGGTTTCAGAGGTCCCCCAAGGTCCATCTAGTCCAACCACCTGCAATGCAGGAATCACAGCTAAAGAATCCCTGAGTGGTGGCCACCCAAGCTTTGGCGAAATGTTCTTTTGCCAGGGCAAAATATTAACTATTATTTATGCAAGGCCAGCTCAAAAGTTTAGAATGCTGAAGCAAAACTATAAATGTAGTGTAATAAAATAACAACACAAACCAATGTTCACTCTACACATTTCCAGCTGATGACTAAAATAAATACATTTTTAAAAACTTAACACACAAAAACCAGCAGTGGTTTAGGTTTAAAACAATAAAATCACGTTATTAATTTGTAAAGACCTGCGGGTATTTAATACAGTCTTCAGCCTGTGCCAGATATGACTATAAAGGAAAAAGGGATAGGGAGGGTGAAGGAGAAAAGCAAGCTCAGACATGAGTTCTTGCAAGTTAACTGTTCCTATTAGCACCAGCTGGGATAGAAATGGTTCATGTAGCAACCAGGCCAAGTTCAATGTGTTACTTTTAGTATATAAAGACCTAAACGATTTGGGACCAGTTTGCTGCTGAGTTTCTTACTCCATATGCACCCACTTCCACCTGCAGAACTGGCACTGTTACAGGTGCCACATAAAACCTTTTCCACATTTGCAAGAACTCAGTCGTTTGATGTGGCAGCACCTACACTTTGGAACTCCTTGCCTCTTGACTGATATAAAGCATGCACCTTTGCTGTACTCTTTTTGGTTATGCGCTAAAAACATTCTTGTTTGGACAAGGCTGTCCAGACATAGAAAGTTGGTGTGTGTGTGTGTTTGTGTGTGTGTAATTTTTATTAAATTTTCTGTTTAACACTTTAAACTACTGTGTTATCACGGTGGAAAATCTAACAAAAATTTATTAAAAAAACAACACTTTAAACTACTCATTTTACATCCTTAAGATATCAATGACTTCCCTTCTTCTCTTTCCATGGTTCATTTTACATATCATAAATCCCTGCATATTTTACAAAAACTATACCATTCAGTATTCCATTATTGTCGGGAGTCCAGTCCCCGGCTTGATAACACAGTGAGCGTAGTTAATTAAAAAGGGTGATTTATTGTAAAAACAAACCGATAACTCCAGGCGGCATTAACACAGCCTCCACCATCATGAATTAAGACGACCCTTCTAAGGATCCCTCCCGTTTACTAAAACAGAAAGTGAACTTATAAAACTTACGTCTTTTTTGCTTCCTGTCTAGCAAGCCCCCATACGCCGGCTCCGGGGAGAGACTGGATCAGCTCCAACATCTTCCGAGTCACTACCTCTGTCTCTGTTCCCACCTCATGAACTGCTTCCTTCTCTATTCGTGGTATTTTGCACTTCTCGAGAGCGTTGGCAGGGCTCCAGCTCACCCTCGTCATTCTCTTATCAACTGGCATTCCTAAGGGCGGGGGAGTTGGCACTAGGCTATGCTCATCTTGGCTGGCAGTTAACCCTCTCTCTTCCTGGTTACTTCCTTCACTGGGAGCTGGCTGGGCTGGCTCATTCGTGACACCACACACCCCTAAGGTCCTCCTCCACCTCTCCCAGCTCCCCCTCCTCACGAGGGGCACTGCTGAAACCTCCCCACCATTCATCCTCACTCTCTTCCCAGTAACCTCCCCCTTGCGGGTTTTCCTCTACTTCCAATCCCCAATCTGCCTCACTCTCTTCATCTTCTTCCCACATCTCACATTCCTCCTGCCACCCTCTTAGTTTGGGTTTGTTGGGGTACCTACGGTGAAACTCCACCAAACTTGGGAGCTGGTACCGGTAGTCCCAGGAATGAGACTGGTTGGCAGCAAATGGGTCTTCAAGGCTAAGACAGACCAGAATGGCAAGGTTGTCAGACACAAAGCCAGATTGGTTGCCAGGTTTTTCACAAGTACCAGGACAGGATTACCACGAGACCTACTCACCCACCGTCAAGTATGAGAGCATTCGGCTAATGCTCAAGATTGCTGCGGAGGAGAAACTGCATGTTTCCCATCATGACATTAATAAAGCTTTTTGTACGGGGTTTTGGGGGAGGAGCTGTATATGCTTCCACCTGATGGAATGCAGATACAGAAGGGAATTGTCTGTAAACTTCGGAAATCCTTATATGGTCTCAAGCAGAGTGCCAGGTGTTGGAACACAAAACTCACTGAGACATTGCTTTCTCTAGGTTTTCACCAGGGAAAAGCTGATCCATGTGTGTTTGTCAAGGAGGAGGGGCAAAACAAACTGTATTGTTTATGTTTTGTTGATGATCTTCTGATGTTCTGTAAGAATCAGGCTTTGTACCAAAGCACCCTAGCTCAGCTGAAGGAGCACTTTGACATGAAGGATCTTGGTGAGGTATCCAACTATCTTTCTCTGCAGGTGGAGAGGGACCAAGCAGGTAATTTTCTGGTACACCAAACACAGAAAATTGCTGAAATTCAACCAGGTTGAATTTGGTTGATGCAAACCCAGCAGACACACCGATGGTGACAGGTTACCAGGTAGATAGTACTGCTGAAGCGTTTTCTGACACTACGCTGTACAGATGCATTCTAGGCAAGCTGAATTTCATTGCTAGATGTTCAAGACCTGACATAGCTGTAAGCACTAACCTGCTTAGCAGACATGCTGACAATCCTACTGTTCAGGATTGGAAAGCTCTGAAGCGCATAGCCCGCTATTTGAAAGGGACTTTGCACTACAGGCTGAGGTTCACCAGTCAGAAGACTGGAGGTCTTGAAATCTTTGCAGATGCTAGTTTTGGAAGTGACACCACGGATGGTACAAGCACTTCTGGAGTATGTTACATGTACAACCACTGTCTGTTTGACTGGTTGTGCAAGAAGCAGACGACAGTAAGCCTAAGTTCCTGTGAAGCAGAACTCAATGCTCTGTCATTTTCACTCATGGATTGTGAATGGTTGATGCAACTGTTTCAGGACATCAGAGTTTCTGTGAAATGTCCTATACAAGTGTATCAAGACAATAGATCCTGTTTGGCTTTGCTGAACTCAGAGAGTTGCAAGCAAAGAACCAAGTACTTGCAGATTAAGCTACATCGTGCAAGAGAGTGTATTCAGAAAGGACTCATTCAGGTGTCCTACATGCCAGGAAATGAAATTCCTGCTGATCTGTTGTCTAAGGTTGTTAACAGAGAACAAGTTAAGGTTTATGTACAGAGGTTGCAATTGGGTTGAACCACAGGTACTACAGGTTACACGGAAAGGGGGAGGATGTTAGGATATTTCCGTTCCACCTTAAGAAGGGAGCAGGTTGTTGTGTCACAGCCTGCGTATTTCCTTTTCACAGGAAGTTTATGTTTTGTACATTGCTTTAGTTTTCTCTCTGTGCCTGGACACTTGAAGCAGGCAGTCATGTTTTTTCTTTGTTCTGATCAACGCTGAATAAAGTTGTAAATAATGCTCTCCTGAGTGCATCTTTCGCTGTACAAACTCTGCTGATAGAGCATGCACCAAGGCTTGGAATGTGGAAAGCTATTTCCGAGGCTTTGTGTCGCTAATTGACTGATACTGCGTTTCTACCAGAGATTGATGGATCGCACCGGAGGCAACGTGGGGGCATGATGGCTTTTGTCTCCCTGGCAGTATCCCAACAGAGACGCCTTCGGGTAGTGATAAAGCAGGATATCAAATCCAAACTCTTCTCTTCTTCTGCTGGTACTTCACGGGGCCTCTTGGCCTGCTGACAAATCTCACACACCTTTACATACGCCTTGGTTTCCTCCTTCACCTTCGGCAACCAAAACTGTCATGTCATTTGGCATAAAGTTTTGTATTGTCCAAAATGTCCCACCGTGGGGCTGTCATGGCACTGCCTCAGAACCTTGGCATGGACATACATACATACAGTGTACAATGTACACAGGTTGTACATTGACTATAAAGGTATTATTATTATTATTCTACAGCAATCCTCCTCGCTCCACAAAACCTTTAGCATCGCTAGCCCCTTGCTGTATCGCCTCTTTCTTCTTCTTGGCAAAGTCATCCTCTGCAGTTTGCTTCAGGAATTCAGGCATCTCAGCTACGGAAACCGCTGCTAGTTGTATCTATTCCGGCCTGAGGATGTGCCTCTGTACCAGGACGGCTTCCTCTCCTTGATACTCCTGCTTCTGCTCTTTGGTTCTGTGAGCCTGACACATACTGAACTCTAAAGTTAAATGTGGCGAAGAATTGCACCCACCTTATCTGCCTCTGGTTAAGGTGTCTAGCCATCTGCCAGTATTCAAGGTTCTTGTGGTCAGTTCACACTTCCATCTGGTGCTGTGCCCCCTCTAGGAAGTGTCACCACATCTGCAGAGCATCCTGAATAGCAAGCAATTCTCGTTCCCAAATAGTGTAGTTCTGCTCCGACGGGTTTACCTTGCGCGAATGGAATGCACACGGTCTCAGTTCCCCATTCACATCCTCTTGCAACAACACCACTCCCAGAGCCCTATCAGACGCGTAGGTTTCTACTGTCATTGGCTTGTGCGGATCAGGGTGTGCTAAATACTCCTTTGAAGCAAACATGGCCTTGAGCCTTTTGAAAGCTCTCTGAGCCGCCTCTGTCCACCGGAAAGGTCTCTTACCCCTCAAAAAATCTGTGAGCGGGGCCGTTAGCCCCGAGTATCTGGATATAAACTTATGGTAATACAGTGGTACCTCGGGTTAAGAACTTAATTCGTTCCAGAGGTCCATTCTTAATCTGAAACTGTTCTTAACCTGACGTACCACTTTAGCTAATGGGGCCTCCCACTGCCACCATGCCGCCACTGCACGATTTCTGTTCTCATCCTGAAGCAAAGTTCTTACCCCGAGGTACTATTTCTGGGTTAGCGGAGTTTGTAACCTGAAGCTTCTGTAACCTGAAGCATCTGTAACCCAAGGTACCACTGCAGTTTGTGAAGCCCAGGAACCTTTGCAACCTTTCTTGGTCCTGGGTTCCTGCCACGTCACCACAGCCTGCACCTTGGCGGGATCCATGTGTACTCCCTCAGGGGTGATGTGGTAGCCCAAGAACTCCACCTCAGTCATGTGAAACTGACACTTCTCCAACTTGGCATACAACTGATTCTCCGTAAGCTGCTGCAACACTTCCTTCACATGTTTTACGTGTTCTTCCGGGGTGTCTGAGTATATCAAAAGTTCATCAAGATAACACAACACTGTAGAGTCCAGCAGACCCCCCCCCATCACATGATTGATGAAGGCCTGGAATGTCGCAGTGCCAGGATTGTAGCTCAAACAGCATCACTAGGTACTCGAAACTGCCGTATCTGGTACAAAAGGTGGTCTTCCACTCATCCCCCTCTATCACCCGTATCAGGTTGTATGCCCCCCTCAAGTCGAGCTTAGTGAAGATCTTTGCCAACCTCAACCTCTCCAGCAGATCCCCGATGCGTGGCAGGGGATAGCGGTTAGGCACTGTCACCTTGTTCAGGAGCCTGTAATCATTACAGAGTCTCAACTCTGAGGAGTCGCGCTTCTTCACAAATAGCACAGGGGCGCCCCCTGGAGCCTTAGACAAGCAGATGAAGCCAAGGGCCAGATTTTTTTTCCAGAAATTCCCTTAGCGCAGCTAACTCTACCTCGGACAGGGAGTACTGCTGGCTGGTGGGTAGCTGGGCCTCCAGCAGCAAGTCAATTTTGCAGTCATACAGTCCATGGGGGGGGGGGGGCAACCTGTCTGGTTCCTTCTCGCAAAACACATCTCTGTAGGCCTTATACTGTGGGGGTAATTGTCTCTCGGTGGCCCTGCAACTCTAGGCCTAAGGGCATTGTGGCCTCTGCGACGTACCCAGACAACAAGGGCAGTCCATTGATGGTTCGCATTTCTGGGGGGGGGGGTTCCTAACGTCTGTGTGGCTAACCCCAGCCTCTCCACTAAGTTCACATCCATAAAGTCTGTCAATGCTCCAGAGTCTATGAGTGCCCACACTTGCTCGCTGCTCCCCCCGGGAGTCGTAGCATGGCCCACACTGTAATTCCCAGAATTCTCAGGATCTTGCACTCAGCGGAAGCCACGTGACATGTTCGACATCCGAGGCATGTTTGAAAACTGAAGCATTTACTTCCAGGTTTTACGATGTTCAGAAACAATAATGTTCAACAATAGAGACGTTCGAAAACCGAGGTACCACTGTATATATGAAGCTACACAGTCTGAGCAGACAAGACCCTCTCAGTCAGCAGCGGGCACCAAGCTGGAACGATATTTATATACTTAAATATGCCTCCAGTCCGGGGGGGGGGGGCAGGGAATCGGGGGTTGCTGATAAAAAGTTGATGTGAGTTTTAACCTGTTAAAGTATTTGAATTTTTTTGTATATTTAAGACCACTGGTTCTTAAAGGGTGTGACATGCCACATTGGTGTGGCAGGAGAAGATGGCAAGTATGGCGGGACGATTCAGGGACATTATTATATTTTGGGAATGATTCATGTTCTTATTGTGAGGGAAGTGCGCCTGGATCTCTCTGCACACAGAAGTCTCGACAATCCGACAGTTTTATAACCTTTAGTTTATTACTATTTGCACAAGCCTTCCGAGAACCCACGTAAATCAGTCCTCCCCGGAACTCTCAGTTGGCGCTACTGATCGCCACTTCCATCGAAAACACAGAAATCAAGGTGCTTTTACGACCTTCTTATGACGTTCCATTAATCTCTCGAGACGTCTTGCGCGCGGAGACTCATGTGTCCACTCCACCTCTGAGCCTGAACATAACCCTTTCAGTTGTTTTGACTATGCCTGTTCTGCTCCCTGTCCTCCCTCCTCCTGCACTCTTTCCCAGACAAGGTCCTCTCCCCCCTCTGTGGGCTGGGAATGCAAACCTCACCTCTCCTCTTCCTTTCCTCCTTCCTCTGCAGAGCCTTTGTCTTCACTCTCAGCCTCCAGCCTTTTCTCCAGCTCTGCATTGCTGGTGGCGCTCATGGCAGGGAGCTCAGAGTACTCCAAGGGCTCCCTGACGCTTATGTAGCTGCATTGTTTTATACTTTCTGGATGTCCCATGATCATATAAAGTAGCTGTGTTCTGTGTTATAAATCAAACACTGCTAGAAGTTGTTTCTCTTTTCAGTAAGTGATGTTCAACCTTGGAAGGCAGTGGTGGTAGACTCTCCTTTCTTGGAGGTTTTTAAGCAAAGGTTGGATGGCCCTTTGTCAGGAATTCTTGTGCTGTGATTCCTGCACTGCAGGGGATTGAGCAAGATAACCCTGAGGGGGTCCCTTCCAACTCTATAAATGTATGATTCTTTGGGGGGGGGGTGGCCAAAGATGACATGCCATTCTCCCTGAATGTCATGATGCTAAACCCCACCTGTCAGGTGTAGGTCAGCAATAAAAAACACTGGTGTCAGTGAAGTTAACTCTTTCTTCAAAGGAACCAAAACAGTGCAGACCTAGTGATCACAGCAACTCTTCCCAGTAGGTATTGCACAAGGTAGTTGTGAGGTCTGAAGCTACAAATATATCACCAGGGTTTTGAGGGAAAATGATATAAAGTACGGATGGGAATTCCCAGAAGGGATCTCCTTCTATAAGGACAAACAAATTAAGATAAAGAGTCCTCAGGAAAAGCAAAATTTGTGGAGAAAATATGCAAAAGAATTAGGGAAGGGAGAAAAGGAAGCACCAGAACTTGGGGGTGAGGAAGAAGAAAAAATGGAAGAAGATGGACAGACTTAAAGGGGTTAAAATAATAATATTTTAATTTAAAACCAAAATGGGGCTGAAATTACTGACATGGAATGTAAATGGACTAAACAATAAAGTTAAACGAAATAAAATTGAACATATACTAATTAAGCAAAATTTGGATATAATTTGCTTACAGGAGACTCATGTTGCAAGGAAACACAAAATAATTTTGATAAACAAAAGACTGGGTAAAGAATTTATATCATCGGATGTAAATCAAAAGAGAGGAGTGGTTTTGTATATAAAGGAAAAACCCGAATCACAGATCTTCAAGGAGGGGAGGATCATAGCAGTACAAGTACAAAAGTAATTGTGGTAGGAATCTACGCTCCAAATGAAAGGAAATCAGATTTTTACAAAGAAATTGAGGAGAAACTATTTGAGTATATGGATCAAAGAGTTATTGTGATGGGGGACTTTAATGGAGTGGTCTCACTAGACATGGACAGGACAATAAGGAAAAAAGACGCCAATGAAGGGAGACTTCCAAAAACTTTTTTCACACTAGTAGAAAATCATGACTTAATTGATATTTGGAGACTTAAGCACCCATTAGAAAGACAATTCACGTTCTTCTCAGAACGAAATCAAAGTGCCAGAAGAATAGATTACATTTGGATTTCCAAGGATCTGGCTCCAAGGACGGTAAAAACAGAGATTCTTCCAAGGACTCTCTCAGATCATACTTCAATAATAATGGAATTGAAAGGAAAAGAGGAACCACCATTCAGATGGAGAATGAATGATGGCTTATTAGATTATCAGGATACAGAGGAACCTCGGGTTGCAAACGTGTTCCGTGCAGGAGGCACGTTCGCAACCCACAGCATTCGCAACCCACAGCACCGCGTCTGCGCATGTGTGGGTCACGATTTGGTACTTCTGCGCATGTGCAAAGTGCAATTTAGCGCTTCTGCACGAGCACCAAAACCCAGAAGTAACCAGTTCCGGTACTTCCAGGTTCAGCGCGGTGCACAACCCGAATCGCATAACCTGAAGCGTCTGTAACCCGAGGTACCACTGTATGGTAAAAAGGCACAAAAGACTGTAATAGAATATTTTGATTTGAACTTGAATAAAGGAACAGAAATAGATGTGGTGTGGGATGCAAGCAAAGCAGTAATGAGCGGTTTCCTAATACAACAGAATACCTTACAGAAAAGATTAAGAGAAAAGAAAAAGGAGGAAATCCTAAAACATATTATAGAAAACGAAAAACAATTGATAAGGAAACCATGAAATAATCAAGTAAAACAAAATATTAAGATGCTGCAGACCCAATTTTCAATGTTAATAAATCAAGAAGTGGAATGGAAAATAAAATGGTTAAAACAGAGGAATTTTTAATTTGCAAATAAACCTGGAAAACTGTTAGCATGGCAATTAAAAAAGAGACAAAGACAGAATACTATATGTAAGTTAAAAATAGAGGGGGAAATAATTGAAAATGTGAGAGAGATCAGGAAGAATTTTCAAAATTTTATAAAAATTTAAATAAGGCAGAGAAGGAAAATAAAGAAAGAATAGAGGATTACCTGGAACAGAATAAATTTCACAAGATTCCAAAAGATTAAAAGGACCAAGTGAATTCCTCAATTTCGATTATGGAAGTACAAACAGCAATAAAACAATTGAAGATTGGGAAAGCACCAGGCCCAAATGGACTTAGGGCAAAATACTATAAAAACTGTGTGAACAACTGACAGTACCTTTAAGAGAGGTAATGAACAATATCTTGGCAAAAGGAAAGATTCTGATGACATGGAAAGATGCATATGTTACTTTGATTCCAAAGCAAGACACAGACTTACTGCAAGTAAAAAAATTATAGACCAATATCATTGTTAAATAATGACTATAAGTTATTTGCCAGTATTTTTGCGAATAGGTTAAAAGAAATTTTGAAGGAGGTGATTCATGAAGATCAAGCTGGCTTTCTACCCGGTTGACAGATGAAAGATAATGAGAGAAATATAATTGATATAACAGAATATCTTGAGACCAGGAATGATAAGCCAGCTGCATTGTTTATTGATGCAGCGAAGGCATTTGATAATATTTCTTGGTATTTTATGAAGAAAAAATTGGAATTAATGGATATGGGGCAATCTTTCCTTAATGGTGTTGAAGCTATATATTCAGAACAGAAAGCAAGATTGATAGTAAATAATGTTTTAAGTGAAAAATTTGAAATAACTAAAGGAACAAGACAGGGATGTCTGTTGTCACCTTTATTATTTATACCGGTCCTAGAGGTCTGTAAGGGATATTGCAGAAGATTATTGTAATCTCGAGGAGATAACGATCTGACATGGTCAACATGGTCAAGTTTGTTCTGGGTGCAAGCTTTTGTGTGCATGCACACTTCTTCAGATACCATGCACATGAAAGCTTATACCCAGAACAAACTTAGTTGGTCACTAAGGTGATACTGGACAATTTTTTATTTATTTTGACTGCGTCAGACTGACACGGCTACCTACCTGAAAGCAGTATTGATGGTTACTGAACATGATGTGGAACAGAAATCAAACGCTGTGTACATATACACTGATTCTCAGGCAGTTTATAAGGGTCTAACAGTGTTGTTTTCCCGATGGAAGCAAAATGATTTTTGTATACACAACTGCCCTTTGTGGGGGCAGGAGTTATGGATGTAACTGGAGAAACTGCTCTGACAGATACAACTCCACATCGGACATGTGGATGCGCATTCCTCAGGGTCACCTGAGGCACTGTATAATGAAGCAGCTGACCAGTTAGCCAAGGTGAGAACTACTCTCCCCAGTCAGGAGGGGGAAGAGTTGCTGATTTTAGACTTCCGGGTTGGCGCCATTGTTTAATGGCGGATTCCCTCCGAGCTCCGGAGGGAATCGGCTCCGTAGCGTCTGGGTCTGGTCGCTGCGGCGAAGCGGAGACCCTTAAAATCACAGGCGCGGATGCCTGTGAACACAGAGACTCGGCGGGCACCATTTGCGCCCCCCCAATCCGCGATGGAGCCTTTTTAAAGGCTTCGGAACGGAGGCAGGGTGGGGCGTGGTGCTGAGAGTACTCCCTCGCCTACGGAGTGAAGCCGCAAGCCATTGACAGAGAGCGCCAACTTCTTCCAAGACCGATTGGACTCTAAAATATAAACCCGTGAGTAATACGGAGATTGGAATCTTAAAAATTTTTAATTTTGGATTTGGAACGAGCGGGAAGGGGCTAAAAAGGAAGTCCACCCCCCCCTCTTTGTAAACAATTTAAAGCAAAGGACTGGGCAGCTAAGGTCGAGAGAATTTGTTTCTTGTTTCTTTTTAATGAAAGATCCTGACTTCACGGTTTTGACACTATAAGAAGATTTACTGGAGGATAAAAAGAATTTTGGGAGCTGAAATTTCACCCCCCCCCCCGAGACCCGGGAACGTCCTATGAGAAAGCCTGTTGTATTGAGGATTTTGACAGCTGTCAAGTGAGCTGTCAGCTGGAAAAAGAGAACATTGTTTCTGCTGTTTTTGCTGGTTTATTTGGTACAACTTGTTGAAAATAAGGAGGGCTGATACAAAATAACTGGACTTTTGGTTTTGAGCCGAAAGGAACATTAAGGAACTAAAATCCCCCTAGAGGGGTAATAGGGACACTACACCACAAAAATGGCTGGAGTATGTAAAATCCAAGCAGAATTGGACAGAGCACTCGTTCTCTTGGGAAACTTGCAAGATGAATACAATGCTTTGTCTACAGAGGTATCATTACTACACTGGACAGTAAACAACAGTTTTGAGCCTGATAAGGACTTGAAACAGGAAGCCTATTCAACTGAACAAATAAATGAAACTGAAAGTGTAGATATGATGGAGCAATATGTTGTTTTTGAAGAAAATGAAGGAGGAGCAGGAGATTTGCAGGAGTCAAAGGAGAGTTACAATATGAGGCCTGACATGATGATAAAAAAGGACAATAAAAATTGGATGTGGAAAGCCTGGTCTGAATGGGACTTTGGAAAATGGAGAGATCCCCTTTGGAGGAGATCTGAAGACCTGAGGATTACAAATTTGTTGAAGGTGAAAGCTGGAGCTTTGGGGACATATGGATCTGAAAGAAATTTGAAACAAGAGTTGGAGTACCCCATAGGCTTTGTTTTTAAGTATGGAGGACTGGCTGGAAGCAACATGGAATCTGTTGGGCCGGAGCCCCTCCGAGACTTGGGGCTTAACATCAAGGACTATCAAAGAGACCGGCAGAAAGGAACTGAGAGAGATATAAGGGCCTCGGACGTGAGATCTCCAGGCTAAATAAATAACATAAAGACTGATGGATATTGGTTGGGGACTGGAACCGGGAGAAGGGTGGGTGGAGGTTGGGAATCCAAAGGGTACATAAGGATAATTTGCTTTTTATATTTTGTTAGTGGTAAGGAAATTGGGTAAATCGTGGAAGGGAAATTTTGGTCGACTTTAGGAAATAAGCTTAAGAATAATTAATGAGGTATAAGTATTGATGTGTGATTTTAATAAGGTAAAATTGGTTTTTTCTTTTTAAATTAATTGAAAATAAGGCTGTTAGAAATAAATTGAGGAAATGGAAAAAAGAAGTAAAGTAAAACAATAGTATGTTAGAACAAATGTTTAAGTTAAGGTAAAGAAATAAGTTAAGGACTTGCTGAACTGACAATTTAAGTTGGAATACAAGAAGGGGAGGTGTGAGGAGGTCTGAGAAATAAGGTTAAGAATAATAAGTATCAGAAACTTTATGTGGTTTTTTCTATTTTTTTTTTCTTTGTTTAGTTTTGAATATTATGTATTTTTGTGTTTTTTTTCTGTTTTGTTTTGTGTATTTCTTGTTTTTGTTTGTTGTGTGTTTCTTGAAAATGCCAATAAATATTTAATAATAAAAAAAAAGAGTTGCTGATTTTAGCCCAGTGGGCTCATTAGAAATCTGGACATCTGGTTGCCAAGGCCACTAGGTAGTGGGCAATTCACAGAGGTATCCTGTGCATTTTGGATGCAGCAGCCACAGCTGCTACCAATTGTAAATTGTGCTTGCAGCCCAAGCATTTGCCCCTAAGACTCCCATGGGGCAATTGCACAGAGCAGCAGGACCCTGGCAAGTGTGGCAGAGAGACTATGTGCTTCAATTGGGAAGGTGGCAATGTGTGCCTCCTGCTGCAGGCCAAACACCTTTGCAACGTATGACAGAAATAAAAGCACTTGAACCCATAAACTTTAAGGTATGGAAAGCTCAGCCATATGGTAAAATACCCCTCCAAGAAACACCAAAAAGTGCAGGAGCTGACCTCCTAGCACCAGAGGGGGTGTTGCTGCCTGCTGGAGGGCGGGTGGCATATCTCTGGGTGTGGGAGTTGCAGTTCCTCAAGATCCAGCCTGGCCATGAAAGGTATTCAGGTGTTAGGAGGGGCCACAGATGCTGCTTTCCAGGGTGAAGTAAAGGTGCTACTGCATAACACCAGTACAGAAAATGTTATGCTTCCAGCTGGCCACTGCATAGCCCAGCTGATCTGTGAGAAACTGTGTATACCTGTCATCCAAGAGAGGGCAGGTCCTGGTAAGCATACAACCAGAGGCGACAAAGGTTTTGTGTCCTCAGATTGTGAGTTAATTCCTGGACAAAAGTGTCTGGAGGCGGTTGGAGGATGGATGGCGGCTAACAGATTGATGTTGAATCCTGACAAGACAGAAGTACTGTTTTTGGGGGACAGGATGCAGGCAAGTGTGGAGGACTCCCTGGTCCTCAATGGGGTAACTGTGCCCCTGAAGGACCAGGTGCGCAGCCTGGGAGTCATTTTGGACTCGTAGCTGTCCATGGAGGCACAGGTCAATTCTGTGTCCAGGGCAGCTGTTTATCAGCTCCATCTGGTACGCAGGCTGAGACCTTATCTGCCCGCAGACTGCCTTACCAGAGTAGTGCATGCTCTGGTTGTCTCCCGCTTGGACTACTGCAATGCACTCTACGTGGAGCTACCTTTGAAGGTGACCCCGGAACTACAACTAATCCAAAATGCGGCAGCTAGACTGGTGACTGGGAGCGGCCGCTGAGAGCACATAACACTGGTTTTGAAAGACCTACATTGGCTCCCAGTATGTTTCCGAGTACAGTTCAAAGTGTTGGTGCTGACCTTTAAAGCCCTAAATGGCCTCAGTCCAGTATATCTAAAGGAGTGTCTCCACCCCCATCATTCTACCCGGACACTGAGGTCCAGCGCTGAGGGCCTAATGGCGGTTCCCTCACTGCAAGAAGCAAAGTTACAGGGAACCAGGCAGAAGGCCTTCTTGGTAGTGGCGCCCGCTTTGTGGAACGCCCTCCCACCAGATGTCAAAGAGAACAACAACTACCAAACTTTTAGAAGACATCTGAAGGCAGCCCTGTTTAGGGAAGTTTTTAATGTTTGATGTATTACTGTATTTTAATATTTTGTTAGAAGCCGCCCAGAGTGGCTGGGGAAGCCCAGCCATATGGGCGGGGTATAAATAATAAATTATCATCATCATCCTGACAGGCCTGGTGAGGTGGTGAGCAGAGAACCAGGTACTGGGTGATTAATAGCTAACACAGACTCTCCAGTCTGTTTAGGTGCAGCCAAAATACAGAGAAGAGAAAACTGAACTATGGTATTGTGCTTGTATTTGATATCTCTTATTTGTTCTGTTTCATGTTCTGTTTCATGTTCTGCATCAATAGGAGTATAGCATCTAGATCAAGGGAAGTGATAGTGCCACTGTATTCTGCTCTGGTCAGACCTCACCTGGAGTACTGTGTCCAGTTCTGGGCACCACAGTTCAAGAAGGACACTGACAAACTGGAACGTGTCCAGAGGAGGGCAACCAAAATGGTCAAAGGCCTGGAAACGATGCCTTATGAGGAACGGCTAAGGGAGCTGGGCATGTTTAGCCTGGAGAAGAGGAGGTTAAGGGGTGATATGATAGCCATGTTCAAATATATAAAAGGATGTCACATAGAGGAGGGAGAAATGTTGTTTTCTGCTGCTCCAGAGAAGCGGACACAGAGCAATGGATGCAAACTACAAGAAAGAAGATTCCACTTAAACATTAGGAAGAACTTCCTGACAGTAAGAGCTGTTCGACAGTGGAATTTGCTGCCAAGGAGTGTGGTGGAGTCTCCTTCTTTGGAGGTCTTTAAGCAGAGGCTTGACAACCATATGTCAGGAGTGCTCTGATGGTGTTTCCTGCTTGGCAGGGGGTTGGACTCGATGGCCCTTGTGGTCTCTTCCAACTCTATGATTCTATGATTCTATGATTCTATGTCAGCCTAAGAAGGGGGGAAACATGGACCAGTGGATGCTGATGTCAATGTTGCTGCTGATGACGTTATGGGCGCCCTGCCAACCAGCTGTCGACGAACACAACACAACAACTTTGTATCTGTGTGAACAGCCATTTCTGTCTCAAAAACAGTAGCTCCCAAGTCTGATGGGGAGTGTGCAGGGCAATTGTATTAATATAACGGGGGTGGGGGAATGGATCCTGTCTGGGAAAAGACTTTATTTCTCTATTCCCTGGCATCAGCAGAATTTTATGCTAAACTGGTCTGAAGCATGGAATGTTACTTTCCAATATTTGTCTAATCAAAGGTGGATATCAAATATCATGAGACACGCTATCACGGAATGGAATCAGTCTCCTGAGGGACAACTGAAGGGTCAGCATATAGACAATGATACATACAGTTTATTTTATATTAATCTGATGAGGGCTCACCACCCATTATATGCACCTCCTTCGACTATTATTTTGCTAAGAGACCAGCCACATTCAGTGATGGAGGCTTCACAGAGGCGTGTTTGTCACATTACAATAAACACGGCTGCTTACAGTATCTCACTCAGTGAACCCCAATGTGTCCCCTGGGCTGTTTCCATGTACAATTAATGGATACGCACACGCCACACAAAGTCCTTCACTGAGACCCTCTTGGGAGGAATAGGGGCAGGAGCTGGAGTTATCAATGCTATGGATTTAGAAGCTTTGGATAACAAATTGGCATTTTTAGGTAATCATATTAGTATTATGAATCGAATTACTGAAAAACAAATATTGCAGGAAGCTGATGTGCTTCATCAAGATGCAGACATAACTAGACAAGAGCAGCAGATATTAATGACCAGATGTACCTTATTGCAAATAGGTACTCTACTGAGATTGGAACATGATTTAAATTGGGAATGGCTCAAAGTATTTGGTATTGTGTTTTTGCTTGTATTTGTGTGTAGGGGTTTTTTATTACTCAGAGTGGGAAGGAGGACCAAATTATTAAAAAGACCTGGAAGTAGTGAGACCATGTAGATCAAGGGGTGGAGTGTATGGGATATTGTGGAAGAATATTGTAATCTCGAGGAGATAATGATCTGACATGGTCAACCCTTCTGTCTCTGGTCTCTTCCTAATTCTCCTATCTGTATTTTATTACTTTCAATATCCCTTGTGAAAAGGGAGGACTTCCGGGTTGGCGCCTCCGGCAATGGCGGAGCTCCTCCGATCGGGAGGAACTTGCTCCGTGGAAGGCAGGGTCTGATCGCCACGGCGAAGGCGGAGACCCTCTGAAATCACAAGCGGGAGAAGCTTGTGAACTTGGGATTCGGCTGGCACCTTCTGTGCCTCCCCTACTCGCAGGGAAACCCTGTTTTGGGGATCCGGAGCGATGTGGGATGAGTGGCGCAGTGCTTCGAATTGACTGCTTCTTTCACGGAGTGAAGCCGCATTGCTGTTGCCGGAGAGCGCTGACTTTTTCCTGTGGACAATTGGATTTTAAACAACTACGCGTGAGTAGAACGGAAAATTGGATCTTTAAATACCTTAATTTGGCACCGAAACGGGGAAGGTCTTAAACAGGAAGTCCGCCTTCCCCTTTTGTAAATAGATTGAAGCAAAGACGTTATAAGCTAAAGTCTTTGAAAGCTTTTGGCAAAGGATTAAATTTTCATCGGTTAAAACTACAGAACCCCCCTTGGAAGCAGGAGAAGAGGGGGGAAATTTTGGACTTAGTGAGCCTGCAGGAGAGAGTGAAAAACCAAATTACCACTGCTCCGAACCTGGAAAAGGGCTGCCAGAAAGAGTGAAGTTTTGGGAGAGTTCATTGACTGCAAACAGAACATTTTTGACAGCTAGTTATATAAGAGAAAGATACTGTTTCCATTGTCCTATTCTGCGTTTAAAAAGGAGGAAAAGTAACTGGAAATTGAAACTATTTTTATGGCTTGAATTGTGTTCGAAAGGATTGATACAAGTGGAGACTGTTTCCCTCTAGAGGGAGTCTTTGAAACTGTCACAGGAGTGCAACTGGGGAATCAACTGCTGCAAGATAAGTAATTGTGAGAACCAGAGATTGACCTTGGACCATTCAAAATGTTGACAGGAGAAGCCATTGTGACGGTATTATGTAAGATAAGCTACTCGCTGGAACAGCTTCATAAGAAGACGGATGACATGTCTTTTAAAATTGACGATTTGGATCAAAAAGTGACTAATTGGAGTCAAAAAGTGAGCACCAATACAGAAATAATTCAGGACTTGGTACAAGAATCTACTTTGGCAGGACAGATTGTGGAGGAGAAAGAGAAAGCTGTGGTTGTTGAGCCTAAAGTAATACAAGCGGGATCCTCAGCCTTACAGAAGCAAATTGAGGATTACAAGTTGAGGCCTTCTATGATTGAATCTAGAAAAAGCCAGATTTTGAGGATTGGATCCCGGCTTAGACGGAAGAAGGAAAGTTGGAAAGATCCCTCTATGCAAGGATTAACTGACTTTTGGGACATGGATTTGGGTCTGGAGGAGATTGGAGTTCTGGGGGCCTTTGGATTTGGAGGAATTTTGAAACATGTCATGAAACATCTTATAGACCTCAGCTTCAACTATGGAAATTTGGCTGACCTGTCCGGAAGGAATAAAAGCATTGTTAGGTTGGAGTCTTCCCGAGATCTGCTCTTTGGCATTAAAGAATATGAAGAAGACCTGCAGAAGGGACCTGGAAAAGAGTTAAGAGCCTCAGACATAAGATCTCCAGGTTGATGGACTATATGGAATTGACGGAAAGGACTGGCAGAATCCGAAACCAGGGAGAGGAGATGGTGGAAGAAGATTAGAGAATCCAAAGTTTATATATAGAAATATTGTAAAATTAATGAATGATAGAAAAATGGTGGAAAGAAATTTTATGGCCTTAGCAGAAATGTTATAAGGAGTTAAACATATATAAGTATTTTAGCTTTAATGATAAAAAATATGTTAAGATATTTATAATATGACAGAAAATAGAGAAAGATGGAAAGGATTTGCTGAAACAATTAATAGAAGTGGAATACAAAAAGGGAGGTGAGAGGAAGTCGAGGAAACAAGGGAATGAAAGATAGAGTATGGAAAAGGTGTGATGTATGTTTTTAAATGGTTATTGTTTTGTTTTGTTTTGTTTAGGGTTAAGGTGGGTTAGGGTTTTGTTTAGTTTAGTTTAATGTGTTTAGGTTGTGTTTTGTATTGCTTATATATTGTATTGTATTGTTTCTTTTCATTTTTTGTTCTTTCTCTCTTGTCTCTTTTCTTTTTCTTTTCCTTTTCTGTAATCTTTAAAAGTAATAAATATTATTTTTTTTAAAAAAAATATCCCTTGTGAAAAGGTCCTTGGTGTGTTGATGACACTGGTCAGCAAAGCCTTTGATGTATAGCCTGGCATTTTTGTCTTCTGATGTAGAATAGCTCTGGTTGAGCCTGTATAGGATGCTGGTCTGTGACCGTATTAATAAATTCGTTCGTTCATTCATTCATTCATTCATTCATATAGGACACAGGTTTATAAAATATCTGGTTTTGGGGCATGTCAGGCAGAAGCTCCGCATCGATTGTGGCCACAGTGCTATGCATCAAGACTATCTGGGGGTTCGCTTCACCACTTCTCCTGGGCTTCTCAGTGGCAGATTGAAGTGCTGCTTGGTAATGTATATTTTGCTTGCTGCTCAGAATAAATCTTTAACCTTCTCACCCACTTGCGTTTGTAATTGCTTCTGAATCTAATTTTAAAAGAACCATCTTGCATTTGGCAGGACAAGGTCCTGATGAAAAAATTAAAATCAACAGAAAGTGTCAAAGGAATTGGAGTTGGTTCTAAAGAATATAAGTTAAAAGCCTTTGCTGAGGACTTAGTCTTAACACTAGAGGAACCCTTATCCAGTGCATCTGAAGCGCTGGAAAGGATGGAAGAATTTGGGCAATTAGCTGGTTTAAAACTTCGTTGTTGTTGTTTAGACATTTAGTCGTGTCCGACTCTTCGTGACCCCATGGACCAGAGCACGCCAGGCACTCCTGTCTTCCACTGCCTCCCGCAGCTTGGTCAAACTCATGTTCGATGACACTTTGAGAACGCTGTCCAACCATCTCGTCCTCTGTCGTCCCCTTCTCCTTGTGCCCTCAATCTTTCCCAGCATCAGGGTCTTTTCCAGGGAGTCTTCTCTTCTCATGAGGTGGCCAAAGTATTGGAGCCTCAGCTTCACGATCTGTCCTTCCAGTGAGCACTCAGGGCTGATTTACTTAAGAATTGATAGATTTGATCTTCTTGCAGTCCATGGGACTCTCAAGAGTCTCCTCCAGCACCATAATTCAAAAGCATCAATTCTTTGGTGATCAGCCTTCTTTATGGTCCAGCTTTCACTTCCATACATCACTACTGGGAAAACCATAGCTTTAACTGTATGGACCTTGTCGGCAAGGTGATGCCTCTGCTTTTTAAGATGCTGTCTAGGTTTCTCATTGCTTTTCTCCCAAGAAGCAGGCGTCTTTTAATTTCGTGACTGCTGTCACCATCTGCAGTGATCATGGAGCCCAAGAAAGTAAAATCTCTCACTGCCTCCATTTCTTCCCCTTCTATTTGCCAGGAGGTGATGGGCCCAGTGGCCATGATCTTCGTTTTTTTTGATGTTGAGCTTCAGACCATATTTTGCGCTCTCCTCTTTCACCCTCATTAAAAGATTCTTTAATTCCTCCTCACTTTCTGCCATCAAGGTCGTGTCATCTGCATATCTGAGGTTGTTGATATTTCTTCCGGCAATCTTAATTCATTCAGCTTGGGATTCATTCAGCCCAGCCTTTCGCATGATGAATTCTGCATATATGGTAAGTTAAATAAACAGGGAGACAATAAACAGCCTTGTCGTACTCCTTTCCCAATTTTGAACCAGTTGTTCCATATCCAGTTCTAACTGTAGCTTCTTGTCCCACATAGAGATTTCTCAGGAGACAGATGAGGTGATCAGGCACTCCCATTTCTTTAAGAACTTGCCATAGTTTGCTGTGGTCGACACAGTCAAAGGCTTTTGCATAGTCAATGAAGCAGAAGCAGATGTTCTTCTGAAACTCTCTAGCTTTCTCCATAATCCAGCGCATGTTTGCAATTTGGTCTCTGGTTCCTCTGCCCCTTCGAAATCCAGCTTGCACTTCTGGGACTTCTTGGTCCACATACTGCTTAAGCCTGCCTTGTAGAATTTTAAGCATAACCTTGCTAGCATGTGAAATGAGTGCAATAGTGAGGTAGTTGGAGCATTCTTTGGCACTGCCCTTCTTTGGGACTGGGATGTAGACTGATCTTCTCCAGTCCTCTGGCCACTGCTGAGCTTTCCAAACTTGCTGGCATATTGAGTGTAGCACCTTAACAGCATCATCTTTTAAAATTTGAAATAGTTCAGCTGGAATGTCATCACTTCCACTGGCCTTGTTATTAGCAGTGCTTTCTAAGGCCCATTTGACTTCACTCTCCAGGATGTCTGGCCCAAGGTCAGCAACCACACTGCCTGGGGTGTACAAGACATCCATATCTTTCTGGTACAATTCCTCTGTGTATTCTTGCCACCTCTTCTTGATGTCTTCCGCTTCTGTTAGGTCCTTACCACTTTTGTCGTTTATTACGGTAATCTTTGTACAAAATGTTCCTTTCATATTTCCAATTTTCTTGAACAGATCTCTGGTTTTTCCCATTCTATTGTTTTCCTCTATTTCTCTTGCTCGTTTAAGAAGGCCCTCTTGTCTCTCCTTGCTTTTTTTTGGAAACCTGCATTCAATTTCCTGTATCTTTCACTATCTCCCTCGCATTTTGCTTGCCTTTTCTCTCCCGCTATTTGTAAGGCCTCATTGGACAGCCACTTTGCTTTCTTGCATTTCCTTTTCATTGGAATGGTTTTAGTTGCTGCCTCCTGTATGTTACGAGCCTCCATCCATAGCTCTTCAGGCACTCTGTCCACCAAATCTAAATCCTTAAACCTGTTCCTCACTTCCACTGTGTATTCATAAGAGATTTGATTTAGATTGTATCTTACTGGCCCAGTGGTTTTTCCTACTTTCTTCAGTTTAAACTTGAATTTTGCTATAAGAAGCTGGTGATCTGAGCCACAGTCAGCTCCAGGTCTTGTTTTTGCTGACTGTATAGACTGTATAGAGCTTCTCCATCTTTGGCTGCAGAGAATATAATCAATCTGATTTCGATGCTGCCCATCTGGTGATGTCCATGTATAGAGTCGTCTCTTGTGTTGATGGAAAAGATTGTTTGTGATGACCAGCTTGTTCTCTTGACAGAACTCTATTAGCCTTTGCCCTGCTTTGTTTTGAACTCCAAGGCCAAACTTGCCAGTTGTTCCTTTTATCTCTTGACTCCCTACTTTAGCATTCCAATCCCCTATAATGAGAGAAACATCCTTCTTTGGTGTCATTTCTAGAAGGTGTTGTAAGTCTTCATAGAATTGGTCAATTTCAGTTTCTTCAGCACTGGTAGTTGGTGCATAAACTTGGATTACTGTGATCTTAAAAGGTCTGCCTTGGATTCATATTGAGATCATTCTAGCATTTTTTAGATTGTATCCCAGTACAGCTTTCGCCACTCTTTTGTTGACTATGAGGGCCACTCCATTTCTTTTACAGGATTCTTGCCCACAGTAGTAGATATGATGATCCGAACTGAATTCGCCCATTCCCGTCCATTTTAGTTCACTGATGCCCAGGATGTCAATATTTATTCTTGCTATCTCATTTTTGATCACATCCAGCTTATCAAGCTTCATGGTTCTTACATTCCAGGTTCCTATGCAATATTTTTCTTTACAGCATTGGACTTTCCTTTCGCTTCCAGGCATATCTGCAACTGAGCGACCTTTCAGCTTTGGCCCAGCCACTTCATCAGCTCTGAATCTACTTGTCGTTGTCCTCCACTCTTCCTCAGTAGCATGTTGGACGCCTTCCGACCTGAGGGGCTCATCTTCCAGCGTCATAACTTTTATATGCCTGTTGTCTTTGTCCATGGAGTTTTCTTGGCAGGGATACTGGAGTGGCTTGCCGGTTCCTGCTCCAGGTGGATCACATTTGGTCAAAACTCTCCACTATGACCTGTCCATCTTGGGTGGCCCTGCACGGCATAGCTCATAGCTACTCTGAGTTATTCAAGGCCCTTCGGAACGGCAAGGCAGTGGTCCATGAACGAGTTTTAAACATATCAAAGTTTTAAACTTAACAAAGCCAAAACAAAAATGTTAGTTAAAGACATGGACAGAGACAAGATAGAACAGTTGCAGCACAAGACAGGAATAATGATTGTCAAAAAGACGAAATATCTGGGAATTTGGATAACGGCAAAAAATATTAATTTATTTAAAGATAATTACATACCTGTATGGAATAAGGTGAAGAGAGACTTAGAAGTGTGGAGAAGGATGAAACTATCTTTCTGGGGAAGAATATCTGCTGTAAAGAAGAATGTGCTACCTAAAATGCTATTTTTATTTCAAACAATCCCAGTGATCAGCAGGGTGGGACAATTTGGAGAGTGGCAAAAAGTAATATCAAAGTTTATCTGGTAAGGGAAAAAACCAAGAATTAAATATAAACTTCTTACAGACACAAAAGAAAGAGGTGGATTCTTGTTGCCAGATTTGAAAAATTATCATGAAGCGTCCTGCCTTTCCTCGTTACAAAATTGGATTTTACTAGAGAATACGGACTTGTTAGATTTAGAAGGTTATGATAACAGATTTGGTTGGCATGCATATTTATGGTATGATAAAGGTAAAGTTCATAGAGGATTCCTGAACCACACAATAAGGAAATCAATTTATGAGGTATGGAATAGATATAAAAGCTTGCTAGAATGGAAAACTCCCTGGTGGCTCTCTCCATTAGAAGCAATAGTTGTTAAAAGATTAAATATGAAAGGAAAGTGGGTCACATATAGAGAATTATTGATGGAAGTAGATAACAAGCTTAAACTAAAAACATTTGATGAAATAAGAGAAATAATGATGGATTGGTTGCAATATCACCAGTTAAGTGATGTATTTAACAAATAAAGGCTTTGAAACTACAAGATCCAAATTGGAGACAGAGCTGTTAGATGATAAGATATTTTTTTTAATCAAAAACGTATAAGTTACTGTTAGAATGGCAGACTAAGGATGAAGAGGTTAAAGTGGTTATGATTAAATGGGCTAAAGATTTTGGTTATAATATTCAGCAAGAAGCATGAGAAAGGTTATGAAGGACTCATAAGGACTGTTTGCTGCCCAGGAGGACTCCCCTGCATGAGTGCCTGAGGGCCCCGCTCCTGCCACTCACCACCTGGCCCAGGGTGGGGCCTGACAGGCCTCATAAGGACGGTTGCTGCTGCTGCTAGTGTTGCTGGCCAGGAGGACTCGGAGCGTCGCAGTGTTCTTTAAAAAATGTTTTTAAATTCTCTTTTTTCCTTTTTGAATTTTTTTTGGGGGTGGGGTGGGATGGATGTTTGGTTGGGAATTTGTTTTGATTTTGATGTGTTTATAATTTTTACAGTTTTTTGTTTGTATTTTTTTATTGTGGTTTTTTTTTTTTAAAGGGTTTATTTTGTTCTTAAGGGGAGGGGTCAGGGCTGCTGGGGAGTGAGGCCCAGCCAACAGAATGGCTGGGGCAGGTTCCACTGGGGGGGATGCACTGGGACAACCGATCTCAGTGATCACGGGTAGGAGGAGGAGTTATGCTAAGACCAGACCATGTCATTACCGAGGAGGCAGGTTTAGTCGTTGTTTGAGGACTATCTCTGCCTCCGGGTCTGGTCCTGACCAGACGGATACTAGAATCAGCAAGGGATGCCCATGTGACCTGAAGGTGCTGCTGTGCAATGCCAGGTCGATGATTCATAAGACCACTGCCATCCATGACTTGATCATGGATGGAGGACTTGACCTGGCATGTGTAACAGAGACTTGGTTGGATGAAGCAGATGGGCCTGTCCTTGCCGCTGCTTGTCCACCAGGTTTCTCTTACACACAGCAACCCAGGCCTTGTGGGCGGGAAGGGGGGGTTGCAGTGATTTTTAGGAAGTCATTAGTTTGCACCAGGCGTCCTATTGGGAAGACCCAGTTTTCTGAGTGCATGTTCTGGAAGCTGGGCAATAGGGGCAGTACAGGATTCCTTTTGGTGTACCGACCTCTCCGCTGCACCAAGGATTCCCTGCCCAAGCTGCTTCAGGTCGTGGCGGATGTTCTCCTGGAGACACCTAGTTTGGTTGTCCTAGGGGATTTTAACATCCATGCTGACACGACCTTACAAGGGGCTGCTCGGGACTTTGTGGAAAGCATGGGGCTGTCCCTGAATAAGTCTGGCCATAGCCGCGGACATGCCTTGGACCTGGTGTTCACCTCTATCGATGTTGGTGATCTGACACTAAGTAAAAGCGAAACGAAGGAAGTGCCATGGTCAGATCACTGCCTGGTACAACTGTACTTCTCCGCGACCCTTCCCCTCTGCAATGAGGTGGGACCGATTCGGATGGTCCGCCCCCGCCACTTAATGGATCCACATGGATTCCAGAGAATGGTAGGGGATGCTTTATCCCATGTTGATGGCCTTTCAGCTGATTCCCTGGTGGCCCGCTGGAATGTGGAGTTAACCAGGGCTATTTACTGTTTGGCTCCGAAGTGCCCTCTCTGATTGCATGGAGCCCGGACAGCCCCGTGGTTTTCCACGGATCTGAGGGCAATGAAACAATCGCTGAGACGGCTAGAGTGCCGGTGGCGGATAACTCATTCTGAAGCTGACTGGACAGGGGTTAGAGCTCAATGTCGAGTCTACCAAGTGGCAGTAGCGACAGCGAAGAAGACTTTCTTCACCGCCAATATTGCATCTGCAGAAAACAGCAGCAGGAGACTTTTTCAGGTGGTTCGCAATTTAGCGGAACCACCTGCTACATCGGGGCCCAGTACGGGCCACATGATCTCCTGTAATGATTTTGCTGCGAGAAGCCAAGTTACAGGGAACCAGGCAGAGGGCCTTCTCGGTAGTGGCACCCGCCCTGTGGAACACCCTCCCACCAGATGTCAAAGAGAAAAATAACTACCAAACTTTTAGAAGACATCTGAAGGCAGCCCTGTTCAGGGAAGCTTTTAATGTTTAATAGGTTATTGTATTTTAGTGTTTTATTGGAAGCCGCCCAGAGTGGCTGGGGAAACCCAGCCAGATGGGCGGGGTATAAATAATAAATTATTATTATTATTATTATTATTATGGAATGGAGGAATTAAATTTATTGCCTGTAGTGCATTAAAAGAAAACATTATGAAAATGATGTATAGATGGTATTTAACACCAACTAAACTTGCTAAAATGTATAAAACAAAAAATAAGGAATCTTGGAAATATAAAGAAAATGAGGAAAATTTCTATCATATGTGGTGGACTTGAAGTAAAGTGAAAGCTTACTGAGAAATTATATATAATGAGTTAAAAGAAATTGTACAAGAGTACATTTGTCAAAAAACCAGAAGCGTTCCTATTGGTTATAGTTGGTGAAGAAATCCCAAAGAGAGATCAAATACTGTTTATGTATGCAACTACGGCAACAAGGACTCTTTTAGCCCAAAAATGGAAACAACAGGAATTAGCAACGATTGAAGAGTGGCAGATGAAGATGATGGAATATGCAAAATTGGCGAAGCTGACCGAGAAAATCCAAAACCAGCGTGATCAAGCTTTCCAAAAGGACTGGGGTAAATTTGTACAATATTTGAAGGATAATTGCAAACAATTAACAACACTAGCAGGACTGATCTAAAAGACTTGTAATGATTATGATTCACACCTTCTTATATTTATTTAAAAATGTGACAATTGAAATGATGAAAGATAAGTAGGAAAAAATACAAATGCTATGACACAGAAAGGAAATTTTCAGGGAGTCTTGGAAACAACGAGCGTGGTTAATTAGAAAAAGATTTATTGCAAAAAAAAAAAAAAAAAAAAACCAACCAAGTTCACGGAACGGTGAAACTGCCTTCCGTCCATCAGCAATGATGTTCCCACTAAGGAGGCTTCTTCCGTCAAAACCAAATGCAGCCCAGCCGCCTCTTGTTACGTGCTCTATCCTGAAGAAAGCCTATTCGAGGAGAGTGGGGGCTAAGGGGGTCAGCTCCCTCCCCTTCCGCATCCCCATAAAAGGGAACTTCCTTGTTCATTCCCGCTCTCTGAACTGCGGCTGCTTTGTGTCTCTGTAATTTGAACACCCCAGTCGGTTGGCAAACGACTGGCTGTCTGCCATCTGGGCTGTTTCCAGTTGACATTCCTGAGGGTTGGGGAGAGGACTCCTGATTGTACTCTAGTCTTGCGTTTAACCCCCCTCTCTTCCTGTCTGCCTTCTCCCTCTGCCTGTAATTCTCCCCTGGGAGCCAGTGTATTAATGACAGAAATATGGTAACCATGAGGCGGGAGGGTGGGAAGTCGAACAGCTCACAAGAGCAAAAATTTACTGTGGAAAATAAGGATGTATTTAAATGTTACAAAATGGAAAATTAATAAATATTATAAAAAAGTTGTGAGGTCTGAAGGTCCCTGCCTTCCCACAGCTGCCTAAGTCCCCTCATCTGCAACGTTCCCCCCCCCCAAGCATTTGGAGCCTTTGTCTGCATGCAACCAATCTCTCCTCTGCTCTTTTCATTTCTCTGCATGTTCTGCGAGAATGGGGGGTGGGGGGCTGGTCACAGCAGGAGGGGGAGACTACCTGGCTTCTTCAGCAGCCTGCCTGATCTCTGCCTCTTGGCCCCTGTCTGCTCCTGCCTCCAATTCTGGACTGCTCTCTGCAGCAGCCTCCTCCTGCTCACTAAACCCTGTTACCTCTTCAGGTTCCAACACCTCCTCCTCTCAGTCTGCTCCCTCTGTCAGTATTGCAGTGTTTCATTCTCTCATTGCATAGTGTGACATGGTGCCTTTAATTGCCTAATTACCTAATATATTGCATGTGAGAACGGGAGCTATTTAAATGTCTCCTCCCTCTTCACCCTCCTGCTCCCCTGCCTTCTTCCCTTTTGGAGATTGCCTCTGGCTTTACGGGTGCGTGAGTCAGCCCATCACTATGTTGATTTCCTATTTTCCTTTGTAAATAAATCCTGATGCTGCATTTCAACCACAGTCTGCTTCTGCTGTACTCTGCTACTAAGGGCTATGTCCCTGACCCCCAGGGCAGAGGGGGAGGGAGTCGGCCCACACCCTCTTCTCCCCCTGACCACACATCGTTTTCCCACCACCACTCCCTGAGCTGGGCTTTCTTCCCTTGAGGGTTCCCCAGATGGTGAGTCCCACCACTCCTCAGCCTCCAACCAGTCCATGAAACCACCATAGCACCCAGACGGCATTCCTCAGGAGGAGGATGCTGTCCCAGGGGACTGACCTCAGCTGAATCCACAGTTCTACAGCAAGCCATTTCTTGCTCTGAGGCCAGCCACGTCCTATTGCAGCGGTCCCCATTTTCAGGAAGAGCTTCCCCTCAGACACTTACTGTCAGGGATTGGGCAGAGGAGGTATGGTGGAGACTGCCTCCCCCTCTTGAAACTTCCAGGGAGGAGGAAGAGGAAGAGGAAGAGGAAGAGGAAAACAGTATAGGTTTTCAACAGGGGTTTGAGGGAGGTTGCAGCTCAGAGGCAGATGAGGGGAAAAGTTGGGAAATCATAGGAGAGCCAGAACAACACCTGGCTGACACGTTGTCATTAGAAAGCATTCCAGACACCCCTCTCCCAGAACCTGGCAAGCCTTGAAAGTAGGAGAGCAAAGAGTTCAAAGACAGAGGGCACGTAGCAGCACCCATAGAAGTGACGAATGAGGAAATAGGATAGACTGGGGTGGAGATTCATTCAGGACTATGCCATTATCCAAGAGGCTTGGTTTTATAGCCTCTCTCTGAAAATACTAATTAAAAAAAGGATCGTAGGAAATCTTCACTTGTCTTTCTACTTTTCTGGGCAACTGCCAGGAGTCGCTAACAACATCCTGACACTTACTAGCCAGCCATATCCCAGGCAACTGTGTAGCCCCCAGCAAGAACTCTTGCCCACCCTCCTCTGTGCATTACACAACTGCATACTCCTGTCTGACACGGTTGACCTCCATGGGCAAAAAGCACATCAACAACCCTGTAATCAAGGCCCCTGCATAAGAAGTAATTTTAAAAATTCAGAAAAAATCCCTAATGGTCTGAGAAAGAAAATAAAAATAAAAATCTTAGCTCTCTTTTAAATATATATATATTAATTTTTCATTAATAACATTCTAATTAATAGCAAATCAAATATTGCCACATCATAACACAAATAATAAAACCAATTATGCATTCCAAATTAATTTAAAGGGACTTTCCATGTTCTGGCTAGTAGGAGAAGATCTTTTATTCTTGTTCCTGCATTTTTCTCTGTTGTTTATTCCCAATATCATAGTTCCGATCTTAACCCTTTATCATCATCGCAATCACTGGTATGCAACTTTCAATCATATTTAACAAATCCATATGTATGTTAGCATGCAAGAGAAATCTTATTCTTTCTGTTGTTATTCGTCAATTGTTTTCAGCGCTGTCCCCCCTCAGAGGGCCCCTTTTTCATTCCACGCTCTTATCTCTAAGACTCTGGGCTGTCTTCCAGCTTTCCTTTGCTTAATGAAATTTAAAGTGCAGCAGTCTTTCAACTCCCTTAATGAGCTGATGTTTCCCGAGTCCAAATAAAGGTCTTCCCTAGAAGGCAATGCCATTGAGTATATTCCACAGTTAATAATTGTTTGGTTCCTCTAGAATCCAAGCTTGCTCCCCCGAGCCCTAGGGGAAGCTTGCAAAGATCAAAGATTCACCTTCACTTTAATATTAATCCATATACGACAAAAATCCATGCGAGCAGATACAGTTTTTTGTGTGAAATATTCCCCAGTTGTAATCTATCGGCTGTCTTCCGCCCCCTTAGGAAGGCTCCTTTCTTTTTTGGCTACACCACAGTTTACGCCATTTTATCGTCCCAAGCTGAAAGCACTCTGATCTTCTTTTTGCCAGTTCTAATTAGAGCGCACCACAGAGGACCGCGCCATAAAGCATCTCATTCTTAAGTTTTTATATGGTTCCTCCTGCATTCCGTTTAGTTAATTAACTCTTTCTTAGTGAGGCTTGCCAAATCATGGAGTTGCAAGTATAGAAAAGAAACAGTTGCTCACCTCACATAAACCGTAGCAAAATGCTGAAAGTCCTTTTCAGATCAAAACTTTGGCACTCAGTGACTGAATTATTTAGCAGGTCCTTTTTTATCTCCTTTCCAGAACATGCCTGTATCCAAGTCCAAATTCAAATATCTTTTGAAGAACAGGGATCCTCCTGCTCATGGCAATGGCTTTGGAGCGTTTCCAATTCATGCAATGCTCAGCACCCAGCGTCCCTGCCCCACATTCTGTAGCAAGCGGCAGTTATCGGACGACCCACGGGTCCCCCCTACCCTGGGGGGGGTTGGCAGGGATAATTACCCCCATATTATCCCTGATTAATTGCACGATTGGAGTCCGGTGCCATTGGAAAGCAGCCAAACGCCATGATGATCAGACCAGATCTTAGCTCTCAAATTAGCACAAAACAGAACACATTTAAAAGCAAAGACAGTTTAGACACATTTTATTCATTTATTCTTTATTTCTGAGCTATATACTTCTAAAAATCAAGACGACCAAAGAACTGAGGAATGTGTCACAGAAGATGAAGTTAAAAAAGTAAATTTGGGTCACTTTAACTACTTAACTAGGGCAATTGCTTCTGAGGAAATTGTTCATGCAATTAAAAAACTAAAACCCTGTTAAGCCACCAGGTGTGAAGTCATTTGGTTGCTTTTTATAAACAAAAAATATAAAGATCTACTTGCCTATTTTAAAGAAACTTACTAATTCTGTACAATTTTACACATCTTATTAGAGATTTTTTAAAAAAATCCTTTGATACAAGATGCCCACAAACAAGTTCTTGGCTTGACAATGAGAGAATGGAGCCTTTAGTACAAAAATCAAAAGGTATCCCTTATGTTATCTGCCTATATAAAACTTTGGAATCAATAACCAACCCTTTTCTCATAAATTATTCATTGGCTTGGGATTCCTGGCGCAAGAAATTTTTCGCTCCATAAGACGCACCTGAGCACAAGGCGCACCTAGTTTTTAGAGGAGGGAAACAAAAAAAAAAAAAATTCTGAACGAAACAGTGGGTGCATGGTTTTTTTGGTGCAGGCTGTAGCCATGGACATGCTATGTGGTCTGATGGTGAATTTGGGGTGACCCAGTGCAAAAATCCTGAGGATCCATGTGGATCCGTGCTTTGTAACCACGTTTTTGTGCCATTGCAGCCCCACAAAACAGTGGATGCATGGTTTTTTTTGGTGCAGGCTGTAGCCATGGACATGCTATGTGATCTGATGGTGAATTTGGGGTGACCCAGAGCAAAAATCCTGAGGATCCATGTGCTTTTACCTCCCCCCTCCCAGGCAGCCTCCTTTATTGCTAGAGTCCCTTATCTCCCCTCCCAATTGCTTGCTGCTCAGCTGCTCAGCGGCTTTGTTTCAACACCCCCTTCCCTCTTTCTTAAAAAAAAAAGCATGATCTGCTTTTTGCCCCTGGGCAAATCAGCTCCAGGGACCACGCATTCACTCCATAAGACGCACAGACATTTCCCCTTACTTTTTAGGAGGAAAAAAGTGTGTCTTATGGAGCGAAAAATACGGTAATTCCTCCTATGTCTCCACTTACATCATTACTTTGTCACCCATTATTCTGCTAACCTAACAAATTTTCACAATTCACAGATTGGGAAGTTCCTGGCTTGTGTCATGTTAAAGACTATTGGGGATTTGACATTATTGGGGCTCCTCCCAAAATATCTATAAAATTGAAATCACAATTCAAAGATTTCAGTTTCCTGGTTTCAACTTCATCAAGTGTTACATGCCACAGTGATTCCAGTGACAACGTGCCAAGTTACCCTTACAACCTTTAAAACCTGTTAACTGGACTGGAAGCAGTGGTCTGGGGTGTGGGAGCATTTCAACTTTGCATAATATTTTGCTGGCTTAAACTCCGGGATCCCATGTTAGTAGTAAAATTCAATGGGAACATGACCTTGAACTAAAAATAAACTGGGATTCTTGGTATGCCATATGGAACCAGCCTCAGTTCGAATCCATCTCTGACATGCTAAGGAGAGATACTACAAAAATAATTTGTCACTGGTACTTTTCTCCCCATACCCTCGTCAGGATTTTTTTAAAAAAGATTACTCTCCCCGATGTTCTGGAGAGGTTATTTTGTTTTCATATGTAGTGATTGTGCTCATATATTGCTACATTTTGGAATGTTGTATTGCAAGAAATGAATACCATTACAATTTCAGAATGATATTGACAAGCTGCAAGGTATGCAGAGGTGGGCAACCAAGATGATCAAGAGTCAGGCAATCAAGCCTTACAAGGAATGATTTGGATAAATTACGAAACTTGCTCCCACATAAGGTAGTTCTGTCATGACTCAACTGCATGCCATTGGTCCTGAGGGTGGGCTGATGCAATTTGACACAATATGTCACAATCAGGAGTTTGAAATACAGCATTGCAAATTACGTACTCAATGCAGACTGGGTCGTTTATACATGACCATCTTTGTATGTCCTAAACAGAAGTCAATTGACAAATTTTATTGTCATTTTCATGGTCAGCACCTCAAAATTAGTAAAGTTTGGCTATTTTCATTTCAGATGCATCTTGTGCATTGTGCGGTGAGATGGTTTGGTAACTTTAGCTGGTGCATAATTTAGCGGCCAGGGATGCGGGTGGCGCTGTGGGTTAAACCACAGAGCCTAGGACTTGCCGATCAGAAGGTTGGCGGTTCGAATCCCCGCGATGGGGTGAGCTCCCGTTGCTTGGTCCCAGCTCCTGCCAACTTAGCAGTTCGAAAGCACGTCAAAGTGCAAGTAGATAAATAGGTACCGCTCCGGCGGGAAGGTAAACGGTGTTTCCGTGCGCTGCTCTGGTTTGCCAGAAGCGGCTTAGTCATGCTGGCCACATGACCCGGAAGTTGTACACCAGCTCCCTTGAACAATAAAGCGAAATGAGCGCCGCAACCCCAGAGTCGGTCACGACTGGACCTAATGGTCAGGGGTCCCTTTACCTTTACCTTTAATTTAGCGGCCAGATTGCTCATTGGGGAAGGATGGTCTGAGCATAAAATGCCAATCCTGGCCTGACTGTACTGGCTGCTAATTAGGCCCAATTTAAAGTGCTGGTTTGGAACTGTGAAGCCTTAAATGGCTCAGGACAACAATGCCTCAAGGACCACCTCTCTCCAAATGAACCTACCAGGACCCTGAGATAATCATCTGGGCACTTTTTTGTGTGGGCACTTTTTTGTGTGGTTTCTCCACGAGAGGTTCAGAGGGTGGCAACACGAGAACGGGTCTTTTCTGTGGTGGCTCCCCGTTTGTGGGATGCTCTCCCCAAGGGAGGCTCACCTGGTGTCTTCATTGCATATCTTTAGGCATCAAGCAGCTGAAACCACCAAGTGTGTTTCATAGAATAGAATCAGAGAATTGCAGAGTTGGAAGGGACCCAAGGGTCATCTAGTCCAACTCCCTGCCATGCTAAAGCATCCATGACAGATGGCCATCCAACCACTGCTTTAAAATCTCAAAGGAAGGATAGTCCACAACCACCTGAGGGAGACTGTTCCACTTTCAAACAGCTCTTGTGGTCAGAAAGGTTTGCCCTAAGAGAGAATATTATGAAAATGATATACAGGTGGTACATGACACCAGTCAAGCTTGCAAAAATCTATCATTTGCCCGATAATAAATGTTGGAAGTGTAAGGAAAATGAAGGAACATTCTTTCACCTTTGGTGGACGTGCCCAAAGATTAAGGCTTTCTGGGAGATGATTTATAACGAAATGAAAAAAATATTTAAATATACATTCCTTAAGAAGCCAGAGGCCTTTCTCTTGGGCATGGTCGGCCAATTGGTGCCAAAGAAGGACAGAACTTTCTTTATGTATGCAACAACAGCAGCAAGAACTCTCATCGCAAAGTATTGGAAGACACAAGAGCTACCCACCCTGGAAGAGTGGCAGATGAAGCTGATGGACTATATGGAATTGGCGGAAATGACTGGCAGAATCCGAGACCTGGGAGAAGAGTTGGTGGAAGAAGACTGGAAGAAATTTAAAGACTATCTTCAGAAATACTGTAAAATTAATGAATGTTAAAATTATGCTTGGATTGGTAATAAGTGGTAATTAGTGACAAAAGTTAATAAGATTATGTAAAAAATGTATTGATAAATGGTTGAAAATATCGAGGTATAATATGTTATGGTATAAAGTTAAAATATTTGAAAAAGGGGAAGAATTTGCTGAATTAAGTATGCAAATGGGAACACAAAAGGGGGGAGGTGTGAGGAGGTCAAGGATATAAGCATATGAAATTGAGGATACTGAGAAAAATGGATTTGTTTTATTTCTTTTATCAAATTTCTTTTTTCTTAATTAGCTGTTTTTTGTGTATTTTTTGTGTTTTCTTTTTTGTAATGTTTATTTTTATCTGTGTTTTTTTTTATTCTGTGAATTTTTATTTTTCTCTTTTGTAAAACTCCAATAAAAATTTATTTTTTTTAAAAAAAGAAAGGTTTGCCACATTTAGTCGGAATCTCCTTTCTTGTAACTTGAAGCCATTGCCTCGAGTCCTACCCTCCAGAGCAGGAGAAAACCCTCTTACATGGGACAGCCCATGAGATATTTGAAGATGGCTATCATTTCTCCTCTCAGTCTCCTCTTTCCCAGGGTAAACATACCCAGCTCCTTCAAGCACTCCTTGTAAGGCTTGGTTTCCAGACCCTTGATCATCTTGGTTGCCCTCCTCTGCGCACGTTCCAGCTTGTCTACATCCTTCTTAAATTGTGGTGCCCAGAACTGGACACAGTATTCTAGGTTGTGTCTGACTAAGACAGAACAGAGTGGTACTATTACTTCCCTTGATCTGGACTCTGTACTTCTGTTGATGCAGCCTAGAATAGCATTAGCTTTTTTGCTGCTGCATCACACTGTTGACTCATGTTAAGCTTGTGGTCCACCAAGACCCCTAGATCCTTTTCGCATGTACTGCTTGTAAGCCAGGGGTTCCCCATCACATATTTGTGCATCTGGTTCTTCCTGCCTAAGTGCAAAACCTTACATTTGTCCCTGTTGAAATTCATTTTGTTAGCTTGGGCCCAGGTCTCCAATCTATAAAGCTCATTTTGAATTCTGATTTTGTCTTCTACAGCAGTGGTTTTCAATTAACTAATTACTGAGTGTAGGGATATCGCGGAGTGGGGAGTGGGGTCCGGAGGGAGCACAGTTCCCCACCAGCAGGCAGCCACGTCTGCCTGCACGCGTGACCTTGGGGTGCAGGGAAACACCCCCCCCAGACAAGCCACAACTGTCTGTACATCGTTCCACCCATGTCTGACCTTTTGCGGTCTCTGAAGTCAGCAGTGTCCCGTCTGTAACATTTTCCTTAGAGACCTTTTGTCTCCTACGTCATACATTGAGCAAGGGGGAAATGACGCTGTGGAACAAGTGCCAAAATAGCTCTGTACCACCCCACAATTTCGGGACGGAAGATGTGTAAAGGTCATAGCCCAAAAATGTATTTGCCTAGCTTGCATATTTGTCTCAATAAAAAGAGTCTCCACAGGAATGGTGGTAGCTCGCTCGCTCGCTTCAGACCACCTGTGCACAGCTCACATCATGATCAACACCTGTCTTGGGCCTTCACTTCATCTGGCGCTCAACGTCTTTGGGGCTAGACTACTCACTTCGCCCGGCAAGGGTTTCAGACGCGTCCCAGCATCCTCTATAAGGATCCCGGTGAGTATACGAAGGAAGGAAGATGGGGGGTTACGTTTCTGCCCAAAGATTACAACATCGTAAAGATCTCCAATATTTGCTCTCAAAAGCACGGCATCCCTATTCCTCCAAGGCACTTGATGCTCTCTTGAAGGAAATTGATGCCCGGTGTCCCTGGTATCCAGAGAGCGGGTCTCTCCGGCTCAGGGACTGGGAGCAAATAGGGCAGACCCTGCACTCGGCACTGCGATCGCCAGTGCAACTGCTTCAAACGTGGCACTTCTGCAGAGATGCGGTTCAGCGGTTCGGCCCTGCAGAAGTTCAGCCTGTTCTTTCTCTTATCAACCCTTCTGCTTCTCCCACCCTGACAAGGGTGGTCGCAGTTCCGCTGAGCCTGGCTTGTACGCAGCCAGCGCCTGAGAAACCAACAGCTGCAGCTGTGGTTTTCCAGGATTCTCAGCAATCCTCTCTTGTATCTCAACCCAAAAAACTTTCTACTGATACTTCATTTCAGCCCTCAAGTCTGCCTGGCTTGGCAGATCCAGCGGTGCTTTTTGAGTCGGTAAAGGCTCAGAAGCCAAATCTCGTCGCTGAAGAGCAAATGGTTAAGGACGCAAAAGCATCTTCTCACCTAACTGTGGAAGAGCTTGCTGACCTAAACATGCTGAGTCCGGCCGCAAGGGCACCGGACGCTCAGGACCAACAAGTTAGCTGTTGGGACCCTCTGCCTTATTCTGTAATCAGAAAGGTGGAAAAAGCCGATAATGAATTGGCTTTGACCAGTACCCATTCATGTGGACTGGAAGAGGATAAGTCCTCAAACCTTGCATTGACTCCTGATGATTGGAAATCTGTAATGAAAATGCTCTTGAATCCTGGCCAGTTTGTCAGTTGGCTTAGTACATTTCGCCAAGCTGCAGAGCGTCAAGCCCGTACGCATGCTGCCCAAAGCCTTCTCCTTGAACATCTGGCAGGAGGAGCACAGTCTAGTACTTTGGACAGGCAAAGTCAACTGCCTCAAAAGTGTTTTCCCTTAATTGCTGCATGCGATTTGCAGGCATTTAAGAAAGTCGTTGTGAACCTGCAAACTCAATTGCTACAGAAAAAGTTTCCTGTGATTTCTGCATGCCCCCTACATGCTTTTCAAGCTCATAAAGCTAATGCGCTTGCAGGTGCTTTGTTTTACCCAGGGAACAGCCAGTAATCGGGTCACCCTCTAACCCAGGACCAAAAAAGGGGGAATGTTTTCCTGCTCAGATAGCCCCACAGCCAGTAACATCTCTGAAAAGCCTGCCACCAACGGCAGTGCGGGGCTGAATTTACTTATGAATTTACTGAGTTTAATTATGCAGGAAGACATCATTTTTTCATTTGCTAGGGGAGGTTCATCTCATTCCCATTCAGACCAGTGGGCATCTTTTCCCTGGAACTGTGGGTTTGATCCTCCACTAGTCCCATGTAATCTCTGCAAAAGGGACAACTGATTCTGTCTACATAGGTTTTCAGAACACAAGCGTGGCCACAGACTCTGCTAACGGGAGTCTGTTGCTCAACAACTTTTTTTCCTTCTATGCTTGCATTTGCAGACACTCACCGAAAAAGGGGGGTTTCCACCCTTCCGGCTTCTTCTATAGTTGTGCTTTACAGAAGCCAAATTCAAACCTTGAAATCATGTCTGATTTTGTCTCAGCGTTGCCCTTAAAGTGGCTGACGCAAGAGCCTATTTGGATGGACCAATGACCAATCTCAGGGCAAAAAATTAAATGCTTTATATGCCCTGGTAGCAGAGCAACTTGAAGGTTCCGACTAGGTCCTGAAATCTGCTTCTGCTTGCCCAATTAGAATTTCCCAAACCTTTATAAGTTACCCACTGCACAATTTCAGCCTCTGCTGAGTTGCAAAGAGAAGCAAAAGCCCCTTCAGAGGGTATTTCCATAACCGCTAGCTAGCACCAACAGGGAGAAGTTTGCTTTTTCACCATCCCTGTGTTAAACAATAAACGTCCAGCAAAAAGATACCAGTGGAAAGGGTAGACTCGTAATCTGGGGAACCGGGTTCGCGTCTCCGCTCCTCCACATGCAGCTGCTGGGTGACCTTGGGCTAGTCACACTTCTCTGAAGTCTCTCAGCCCCACTCACCTCACAGAGTGTTTGTTGTGGGGGAGGAAGGGAAAGGAGAATGTTAGCCGCTTTGAGACTCCTTAAAAAGGGAGTGAAAGGCGGGATATCAAATCCAAACTCTTCTTCTTCTTCTTCTATGCTAACAGTCCGACCTCGTGCCAGTACTTTGTAGATCAAGCACTACAACCTTTCCGAGACAAATACCCTGAACTGCTAGCCATTGCACATGTTCTGCTGAACTAAAATGCCTCACTGGCACGGCGCTTTATAGATAGATCAAACGCTGTTAGATCCTTGCATTTAGCGATCTTAGTCACCACACACACATTCCCACAGCAGACATGCTTTACGTCCCACGAACACAAAAAGCAGTCTACATTATAGGAATAGCTGTACCTTGCCACCATTCATCCCAAAATTCTCCCACATTGAAGCTGTGACAGATCTCATTAGGACCATTTTTGAGCATTACAGCCCTGTGGCTTTGACCTTGTGCTTATTGCACTGCCCTGTCACCAAGCCGATATGGTCATCTTAATTCAACATCCTGTACCTTGGCAAAATTGCTCTCTCAGTTTGTAAGAGAATTAAATATTTTAACTTACCAAAGGATGTTTGCCTGCGCATTCCTCTCACAGTTCTGCTGCTCAGCACCCATCCCTCAAGCCATCTACTGACAGGGCACGGGGGAGGGGGGGTGCTGGTTATCAACTTCCTGGAACTACAGAGTGATGTCTTTAAATTTGTTCCACCTCATCCTGTTTCCCTCACCTCAATGAGCGGAAATTGCTGTTTTTGGTTTTAGTTTTCTAAACTTTTCAGCCACACCCTTCAAATTGGTGCTGGACTCACAATGTGCCTATTCAATTGATTCATTGATTGCCAATAGCTGAAATCGTGCATCTAATAGATTAAAATCTTATTTGAGTCTTTTTCTTTTTTTGCTGTGTGTGTCTCATCAGCTAGCACGCTGTAAGTTTTTGTGGTTACCCACATCCATGCACAGCCTGCACAGCTTACTCTCAGTGCAGGAAATGAGAGGGCGGATGCACCTCTGCGTAACTTGGCAACCAGGCTTGTTCACAGACTTGGTAGAAGTTATGATGTTTTTTTATCAGCTATCAAAAAAAAAAAAAGGTTAGCTGAACAATTTCGTTTACTGCCAGCCAGAGCCCGGCTAGCTCAGTTGGTAGAGCATGAGACCTTTTAATCTCAAGGCTTCCTCACATTGCTTCACAATCTCAGGCATTCTCATATGCTGTGACTCCTAGCGACACAGAAGCATTGCACTTGTGGCCAAGGGACTGTGTATTTTTAAGCCATATTCCACAGTCCATGTTGCACTTGAAACCTTTTCAGGGTTCATAACAACTCAAAAGGTTGCGCAGCAAATGATTGCTTGTATGCTGTTATGGGCCAAGCCCAAACGCTTAACAGTCCTGCTTATTGTTTTCTGTTTATTGCTCACATCTTTTCCAGCAATCCTGCATCCAGTGGGATACTTCTCTGACCCACAGTAGTTCCTGTAATTCCACAGGTTAAACAAGTGTGGAATGGGCCAATTGCTCCCTGAAGACACTTTTGGAAAACATTAGGAAAGGGGGAGAAGTGTAAGCCCTAGGCAACATCCAGCATAAATTAAACACCTTGCGGTTTTCGTTTAACCATCTTGCTTTTGATTCAGACAGGTTTGCACCAGCAGACAGACATCTCCACAAGTCCAAGGACCTTGAGCTAACAAACTTTTTTATCAACAGCTACCAGATCCACAGTGGACCTGAAGTGGTGTGGCCTTGTGGCCCCTGACCACCTGGGGGCAGGGCTATGCTTTATTTCTACCCCTACAGGTCTCCTGTGAGTTCCAGTTCAGTGTGTGCAATTCGCTCTCCAGCATGGTCTGGCATCATGGCCTGACCAGTCCAGCTCCAGTCCAACTCCAAGCTTCCAGCTTCCTATGGGAGATGCCAGTAAAGTACTACCAAGTACAGACCGGGAAGAAATCGCTTCAGTCACTTGGGTGACATCAAGCCCTTGTTCCTGTTGGACAATATCAGCTCTCTCGAGCCTGAACAACCAGAGACATTTCCTTACATCAAGTCCTTGTTCCTGCTGGACAATATCAGTTCTCTTGAGCCTGAACAACCAGAGACATTTCCAAACTGACTGTTGCCATATATTTGCCCAACTTGCTGCCAACTAGCCTGAACAACCAGAGACATTTCCTCACAGACTTGCTGCCATATAATTGCTCAACTTGCTGATGACTCCATGCTGCTTCTTTTCATGCCATGCCTACCTTTGCCAATGAAGGCTCTGACAATCTGTGGACTGCTTCACTAGCTGACCTCCTGATCTTCTATGACTCAAACACATCGTCACCTATGCTGTAATGTTTCCAACCTGCCTTATTTGCTACAATTGTTGTATGCAATGTTTTCCCACTATTTTACAGCTCTGCAAAGTTCGCTCTGGTCCCGGCGTCATGGCACTCTCTGCTCCTGATTCAAATTCGGCTTAACACATTACTCCCGGCATTATAAACTCTTCCAATTTGGAGTATGCCCGGCTTCACACACACAGGGCACGGGTGGACTCGGGATCTGCTCTTGATAGACAGAAAAGGGGAGATGTAGGGATATCGCGGAGTGGGGAGTGGGGAGTGGGGTCCGGAGGGAGCACAGTTCCCCACCAGCAGGCAGCCACGTCTGCCTGCACGCATGACCTTGGGGTGCAGGGAACCCCCCCCCCCAGACAAGCCACAACTGTCTGTACATCGTTCCACCCATGTCTGACCTTTTGCAGTCTCAGAAATCAGCAGTGTCCTGTCTGTAACATTTTCCTTAGAGACCTTTTGTCTCCTACGTCATACATTGAGCAAGGTGGAAATGACGCTGTGGAACAGGTGCCAAAATAGCTCTGTACCACCCCACGATTTCGGGACGGAAGATGTGTAAAGGTCACAGCCCAAAAAATGTATTTGCCTAGCATGCATATTTGTCTCAATAAAAAAGAGGCTCCACAGGAATGGTGGTAGCTCGCTCGCTCGCTTCAGACCACCTGTGCGCAGCTCACATCATGATCAACACCTGTCTTGGGCCTTCACTTCAACTGAGGACCCCCTATTTTTCAAAAGCCAAGCTACAGACCCCCTACTTTTGAAAATGTTGATAATTCTATGGCAGTTACCTGTGCAAATCAATTTTTTAAAGAAAACAGGTAGCCTGTAATAAGCAAAGGATTTTAGGTATACTGTACTAAAAAACAGACCATAAAATTCATTATATTACCATGCAAAAATTTAGTTGGGAGGGAGACAAATTTAATGTTATTAACGTATAGTACAAGTGAACAAATTATGACATCTAGCAGCTACTAAACCTTGATAACACATATTATTTTGTTGGGTGGCTCCCAACAAAATGTTAAAAACATTAAGCCTAAATGTTATGGGAGAAATCATGCTTGTTTTTGTTGGGATATGAGTACAACGCAGCTGCAAACTAGCAGCACGATGTTTACATCACATGGTGAATTCACAGGGCTTTGTTCTTTGTGTAATATGAGACCTTCCTGTTGTTCTTGTGAAGGAAGTCTTTTGCAGTTGCTCGGAGAGACGTCTGAGTGAACGAACATGTTTTGTACAGTTGTACAGTCAGAAATAAACCATAGATGAAACAGACTTTCTGACCACCTTCTTTCTCCTGCTGGTATGCAGGAGGAAGGGGGTGTGCATCTTCCACGCAGGGAGATGTCGCCTATCAAGATCTTCCTGGACTGCGGGGAAGCCAGCCAGGGTAGATCACCGGCAAACAAGCCCCGGGAGCCGGGGAGAGGGGCCAGCCTCTCCTGAGGGGGCAAGTTTTCCAACAAGTGGTAGCAACGCGGATGGCAGAGGCTACAAGGCAATACTAAGGATGGCTGGAGCACCCGGTGGAGGCGTTTTTTGCTGTTTGCAACGTTCCACGGACCTCTGATTTATGGCTGCATGGTGAACGCAGATTGAACGGCTCTCCGGTTCACTGAAGAGCTGCTGTTTTTTGGATTAAAAACAGACAGAGAGAGCCACATTCCAAGCATTCTGGGGGAGCTGATAAAACTGCCGTCGCCTGCCAAGAAATAGTGAGTACTTTTGGGCTGATTTATGGGCTCATAAAGCATCTGTGATGGCCTGGGAATCCTATTCAGAGGCTGAACCGGAGGAATCTCAGCCTGCACAGGAGTCCCCGCCTCCAGAGCCGGCTGAGCCGGGGCAGGGCCTTGATTCTGAAGCGCCTGCACCTGTCCCAGATCCTCAGGAGCAGGCACCAGGTGAATCCACTCTGGCTCCGGAGGCGATTGAGGACGCATTGCCTACAGGTGCGCCTCTCCCAGCCCTGTCAGGGGAAAGTGAGTCTCCCCCTGGGTCCAGTAACCCACCGGCCTCTCCTGAGCTGCAGAGGCTCAGGGCAGAGAGGCGGAGGGAACTGGTTTCTCCCAGGAGGAGTGCTCGCCTTAAGGCCAGGAGAGGCAGGTCACCTTGGGGCCGGGACCGCCCCTGGCCTCAGAGAAGATAAAGGCCAGTCAGCCCAGTCCCAAGTTGCGGGAGCAACGTCGTTGAAGAGCTTTTAGGCCAGCACTCAGTCCTGTTCCCCCGGAGTTCCTGTCCTTGCCCGGCTCCTAGCTGTGGACCCCGCTTCGCCTGTGGAGGACTGTCTGCCGACCCTCGACTCAGGTCCTGGACCTCGCCCCACGGTAACCTCACCCCTGGACCAGCACAGCATCACAGGCAAGAGGGAGGCAAGCCGGAGCTGAACAGAGGCTCAGAGGCTGAGAATAGCTGTTGGAATTCTCAGCGTAGCTTGCTGCTCACAGGCTGTTGGAAGGAATTTTCCAAGCGGAAGCTTGCTGCCAAGGGCTTGCAGCTTGTAAACAGCTGACAGATTGTTGGATTTTTCAGCTTGTAGCTGAAAGCTGAAACTTGGAATCAAGATGGATGCCAAGCAAGGGGCGGGTTTGCCTTATCCACCCCCCTAACTAATGACAATTATTCCTCATGGTCTTTGAAAATGAAAGCCCTACTTCAGAGACAGAGAATATTTGGGGTGATTGAAAATCCCATCCCAGCAGCACCCACAAGGGCTTGGAATGAACAGAATGTGAAAGCCAGATCGGCTATCATCTTATGTGTTTCTGATGATCAACTTGTGCATATTGCGGATTTGGACTTCGCGCGAGATTTGGCTTAAGCTACGGCGAATTCATCAGAGAGATGCCGCTGCTGCATTTTGAGAAAACTCACAAATATGAGACTGAAGCCTGATGGGGATGTGCAGGTGCATCTGACAGAGATGAAATTTCTACGCCAGCAGATGGCGCAAAGAAATTTTCCTCTTCAGGAAGAAATATTCTGTTTTATGATCATTAACAGCTTGAACCAGACTTACAAAACGGTTGTGAGTCAACTTGGTTCTCTACCTGCCGCGCATCTGACGGTGGAGAGAATTTGTTCCGTGGTTCTGAATGAGAGAGACCGACTTGCTGCAATAGCTGTTGCTGATGGGGGGAGTGTAGCTCGGAGTTCAAGCACCCCCACTGTTGTTGCTACAGAGGAGCAAGCTGTAGCTTTGAACGTTGTTCGTTGTTTCAATTGTGGCCAGCCTGGGCATGTTCAGAAGAACTGTAAAAAGCCACGTCAGTCAAAAGGAGCCAACGGGGGCTCTGCAAAGCCAGAGGCTTCAGGCAAGGGTCGTGCCAAGTCGCAGGCAAGAACAGCAAAGGCTCTGATGTCGCCAATAGCCTCATCATCGATTGAGAATGCATTTATTTTAGACACTGAGGCCACACAGCATTTATCCTCATGCAAGGAGTTGTTTTCTACGTTTGAGAAGCAACGCTTCACTGTGAAACAGGCCAACGGTCAAGAGATGGATGCGACCAGGGTCGGGACTGTCTACTTGGAAAGTCTGAACTTGACTATAAATAATGTTTATTTTGTTCCTGATTTAAAGTTCAATTTGCTGAGTGTTTCTCAGATGACAAAGAAAGGACTGGTGTTGTCCTATGATAAGCAGAGTTGCAAAATCTTTAAAGACGGAGAGCTGTATCTTTCTGCCAGAGAGAAAGATGGACTATATCTATTGACTTTTGATGAGTCTGATTACAGAGTGTCTAATGCATGTGATACTAAGATGTTTTCTCTTGCAGGTGTATCGAAAGAAGCCACGGGAAGAAAGACAACAAAGGTTAACAGTGTTTTTCAGCGAGTGTATGCTGATGTAATTGGTCCTCTAGCACCATCTAGAGGCAATGCTAAATACTATCTTGTGTTTCTTGATCACTATTCTCAATATGTATGGATATACGTATGGCAATCACCAAAGGAATCCTTAGCAAGGTTTAAAGAGTTTTGTGATAAGGTTAAGACTGTTCATAATGCTAATATTGATTATCTTTTCACAGATGAAAAGCCAATTTTTCTTTCACAGGTTTTCAAGATTTCCTGGAGAAACAAGGGATAGAGCATAAGATTGCTGTATCTGAAGCTTCATGGAACAAGAGTGTGTGTGTTAAGGTGAACAAAGAGTTGCAAAATGGCATGAAAGCACAATTGCTGAGTTCACATTTACCACATGAGTTCTGGGCTGAATCTTTATCCTCTTTTTGTTACACTTGGGTGAGAAAGGTTTCAAAAGGTATGGAAAGTTCTCCTTTTGAGAAGCTGTTCCACAGGAAACCTTCGGTAAAACACTTTAAGGTTTTTGGATCTCACGTCAATACGGAAACTCCACAAGGGGTTCAGAATGCCAAAGGCATTTTTGTGGGTTATGAAAATGGGTTCTACAAATTGATTTTGTCTGAATCTGGTCAGGTGATTCTCACAAAGTTTCTAGAGAGCACTCCTAAACAGGAGAGAGAGGTTCTCCACATATTTCCCACTGATGACAATGCAGATGAATATTCTGATACTGAGAGTGACACAGAGAGCTCAGAGAGTTCTGCTGACACAGTTATTGAGAGGGGTTCACATACAATGTCTAGTCCTCCACAGGTTAAGGCTGAACTAGAATTGACTGAACCACTGTTTACTGTAGGGCGTGGTTCTCCCAAAAGTCCAGAGGACGAACCAGTCAGCAAGGATGATCTGCACCTCATTCGCAGGTCTGAGAGAGTCACAAAGGGCATACCACCCAAAAGGTACTCTCAAGAGTTTGCTTCCTCAGCTGTTGCATGTGTTACTATTGTTAACAACTCAAACCAAGTTAAAGTTGTGTCTAAGTCAGAGACAAAGACACAACTAGGAGTTGCTAAGCGTAAGACTAACTTCCCTAGCCGAAGTAATGCAGAAGCACTCGTTCCTTGGAAAACAGACAACCAGAGAGTTACACTGGTGGAACCAGTGGCGGGTAGTTCCAAAGGTGGAACTGAAACAACAGGGAATTGTTACATGTATAACAACTGTTTGTTTTCTTCTCTGGATAAAGCTTTGTTAAGATAACGTCAAATCATATGGGGGAGTATGTTGGGATATGAGTACAACGCAGCTGCAAACTAGCAGCACGATGTTTACATCACATGGTGAATTCACAGGGCTTTGTTCTTTGTGTAATATGAGACCTTCCTGTTGTTCTTGTGAAGGAAGTCTTTTGCAGTTGCTCAGAGAGAAGTCTGAGTGAACGAACATGTTTTGTACAGTTGTACAGTCAGAAATAAACCATAGATGAAACAGACTTTCTGACCTTCTTCTTTCTCCTGCTGGTATGCAGGAGGAAGGGGGTGTGCATCTTCCACGCAGGGAGATGTCACCTATCAAGATCTTCCTGGACTGCGGGGAAGCCAGCCAGGGTAGATCACCGGCAAACAAGCCCCAGGAGCCGGGGAGAGGGGCCAGCCTCTCCCAAGGGGGCAAGTTTTCCAACAGTTTTTGTCCTGAACAATCCCTTCCATATCCGGTTCAATATTTCCTACTTCTATTCTCAAATCTGGTTCAACATCAAGCCATTTTCTATGCTTGTTCTTCATATAACAAAATGCTGAAAATGTTCAACATTCAAAAGGATTCCTTATCCATGAGTTTTCAGGATTTGGTGCAGGGCAGAAATCTCTGAAGCTAGTTGCTTAGCAATGTAATGTTTTACTTCTGGTATCAATTCTTCGTACATAACCATAATTTAATCACTGCCTCAATCTTATTTTCAACGTAAAAAATAATGACATCACTACCTTGAAGGTTTGTGCTGAGGGTGTTAAAGTATGTGAAAACGTCTGCTAAGTAGGCTACAGTACACAACCACGCATAGTTCAACTGATTACATGGAAATTTTGAATCTGTCAGATAAAGTCCTACTTCATCAGGTAATTCAAAGAATCATTTCAGTATTTACCCCCTTGACAGACAACACACTTTGTATGTCACATTTCTTCACATAATTTTGAGAAGACCCCACCATTCAAAGCTCGAGATTTGATAAAATTAATAATCTGGACAACTTCATCAAGTACCTTTTTTAATGAGTCTGGCATCTTCTTTGTGGCCAAAGCTTCTCAGTGAATGCAGCAGTGGGGCCATTTCATTAAAGGTGCTACTGTCTTCACCCGAGCAACCACTCCACTGATTTTCTCTGACATAGCACAAGCGCCATCTGGCAGTAGCTCTCCAGGATTTCAGATAAGGATTTCTGCCAGTCCTACCTGGAGGTGCCAGGGGTTGAACCAAGAACTTCCTGCGTGCAAAGCAGATGCTCTACCACTGAGCTATTGCCTATCCCCAGACAGTAGGAAAAGCCTCTCTCCATTGCTCCACTACAACTGATTTTTTTTTTTTTAAAAAAAGCAATTGTGTCCCTAGCTGGCAAGTGTTCTATATGCAGAAGGCTTTTTATATGAGAGAGTATTCAAACATACTGTCAGGGAACTGCCATCGGCTCAGGGGCGAGAGGGGAAAAGGCGGATGGATTACAGAGAGCCTCCAAGGCCCGTGGGAAGCAGCACCTCCTCAGCGGAGGAGAGTAGCCATGCCTCTAGTGGAGAGGAGCTGTAGGGCTCGGAGGAGGCGAGGCGGTGCCAGGACACTTTGCCTGAGCAAAGCGGGGAGGAGAGAGGTCCCCCGTTACCCAAACCTTCCTTGCGCAGTAGGCTTTCGTGCAGAGAGGGGAGGCACAGACTGGGGGTCAAGAAACTACTCTGCTGGGGAAGATTTAAGGACCACCCACTCTCAGATTCTGCCAGTGAATGAGCAAGACGTGGAATAGAGGCGCTCTGCATTCTAAATGTTTTCTTAGCACCAATAAGAAAGCTTTAGAACAGACTAGTGAGGCATAATGTCTGATTGCTCTCCAGCAACCACCCGATACCCTTAACAGCAATCTGAGAGTCCCTGACGTTGCTTGAGGGTAGCCGCTTGAAGGCAGCATGATGAGCCAGACCGGAGCACCCGTGGAGACGGAGCAGGAAGCGATGGTGCGAGGGTTAATGGAACGGAACCGAGACCTCGAGGTGTACGTTGCTACGCTGTCAGCACGGCTGGAGGAGAGGTGAGCACAGGATGGTCAGGTCAGAGCCACCCCAATCGGAAGAAAGGTCCCAGGGCTAGTGAATAAGTTTGGAGGAAAGCCCCAAGATTACAACGTGTTTGAAACAGAGATACAATACGCGTTGGAATTGCAAGAAGGGGAGTTTGCTAGCGACCAGGAGAGAGTTGCTTTCGTAATCGGACACCTTGAAGGGTGTGCTCAGGAATGGATTAGACCACTCATAGCAGCGGGGAACGATGCCTTGAAAGACCTGAAAATTTTTTATCAGGCGATGGATACTATGTTCTCCAGCGAGGCGGAAGGGAGTGTAACCCGAAGGGAGCTGCTGAATTTCAAACAGGGGTCTCTGAGTGTCAGGAGCTACTGGTCGCGTTTTGAGACGCTAGTGCACAAGCTAGGCTGGGACTTAGACTCTGAACCCCTGCAAGCTCTGTTTGAGGCAGGTTTGAATCCAGAGGTAAAGGATGAATTACCAGAGCCCCCCGCCCGTGGTCCATGGATGAGTTAACTAAGATGGCGTTAGCCATTGGGGTGCAACAGGAGGCGAGGGCTCAGGAAAGGCGAGAAGCCAGAGGCGAGCGTTTCCAGGGCAACTGCATTCCTGAGATGCCAACAGGAACTTCCCACAGTCTGCCACCAGCCGAGCCAATGGAAATCGATGGAGCCCGTGCACGCAAGTTTTCAAACGCCGGTGAGCTCAGGAAGAAAGAGGGGAGGGACTGGAAGGCAGCCAAAAAATGTTTCATCTGTCAGCGTCCAGGTCATTTTGTGAAAGCCTGTCCCCAGAAGAAAGCCTGGCAAGGTATGATGGGGGCAGCAGGCAATAAGGAGGAGGGAGAGAAGGCTCAGGTGCAGGGAAACGAAGAAGCCTGGCTGCAGACCAACAGGGGCAGCAGCCAGGCAGGCGACCAGTAGAAGGGCCCCTGCCAGAGTCTCCCAAGGCGGGCATAGCTGTTGAAGTGGTGTGGAGCTTCCTAATGGGTACCCCATAGAAATCCAAGCCTTGTTGGACTCTGGGTCTTCTTGCGACTTTTTAAGCAGAGACTTCGCTCTAGCCCACCAGCTACACCTGTTCCCACTAGACTTCCCTTTGCAAGTGACCACCATTGATGGGAGAGAGCTACTTGGGGGGGGGGGGAGTAACGCACCAGACACCCCCAATGAGGACGAGGGTGTCCAGGCTCGTGGAAACAATTGCCTTTCATGTGACCACACTGGAGGGACACCCCCCCCCCGTTATATTGGGAATGAGCTGGTTGGCACTGCATGACCCAGTGGTGTCGTGGCATCAACGATCCCTCACCTTTGGGTCGGCTCACTGCTTGGAACATTGCCTGGGAGGGAAGAAACCAAGAATGACTATGGCCACTGTTGCGGGGGTGACTCTGGAGGAGAAGGGGCGCGTTCCACCTCAATATGCGGATTTGAAGGAGCTGTTCAGCGAGAGAGAGGCTGACAAGTTGCCCCCCCCACAGGCCCTACGACTGCCAAATCAACCTGGTCCCGGGGGCCAAGTTGTCGGTGGGCAAGCTGTATTCGATGTCCGACCAAGAGATGCAAGAGTTGAGGCAGTTTATTGACAAGAACTTAAAGAGGGGTTTTATAAGGGAATCGAAGGCCGTAGGGGGGAGCCCAGTATTCTTTGTGGACAAGAAGGTGACTAACCAGCATCGTTTGGTAGTGGATTACCACATCCTAAACAGTGTAACGGAACCCGTAGCCTTCCCCATGCCCAGAATTGACGATGTTTTGACGCGTGTGAGGCAGGGGAAAATTTTCACCAAGCTGGACCTCAGGGGAGCGTACAATCTGATTAGAGTGAGAAAGGGGGACGAGTGGAAGACGACCATGTTCACCCCCCTGGGGGCGTTTGAGTATCTCGGCATGCCATATGGACTACAATCGGGCTCCGCTTGCTTTCAAGCCTTTATGCACCACGTGTTGGGCCCCCTGCTGTACAAGAATTGTGTGGCCTTTTTGGATGACGTTTTAATCTTCTCTGAAAATGAAGCACAGCACGTAAAAGACATCAGGCAGGTGCTAGAAAGATTGAAGAAGCATCAGTTGTGGGTCAAGCTGGAGAAATGCCAGTTCCATGCGTGGGAGGTCGAGTTCCTGGGGTACCGACTGTCAGACAAGGGGCTGGCCATGGACCCGGAGAATGTGAAAGCAGTGCTGGAATGGAAGAGCCCCAAGACAAAGAAGGATGTGCAGCGGTTCCTGGGTTTCAGCAACTTCTACCGGAAGTTCATCAAGAACATTACACACTTGACAGTGCCCATAACTGATTGTCTCAGGGGCAAGAAGTTTGCGTGGACTAAGGAAGTGCAGCAGTCCTTTGAAAGGCTGAAAGAGGCTTTCGCATCTGAGGAGCAGCTCATGCACGTGGATCCTGGGAAGCCTCTGAGGGTGGAGACGGACACTTCAGACCGAGCCATCGGAGCAGTACTGTTGCAACAAGGGCCAGGGGAGGACTGGAGGCCTTGTGCGTTTTTCTCCAGGAAACTGAGCAAGTCAGACCAAAATTATACTGTTTATGACAAAGAATTGCTGGCCATTTATGCGGCCTTCAGGCAGTGGAGACACTTTTTGATTGGGGCGCAGCACCAGATCCAGGTCCAAACGGACCACAAGAACCTGGAATACTGGTGGACAGTGCGCATGCTCAACCGGAGACAGGTCCGGTGGTTGCAGACGTTCTCACAGTATCACTTTGAGATACAATATGTACCGGGGGGGGATGTGAGGGCAGATGCACTTTCCAGAAAACCTGAGTACATGGAAGGGGAAGGGCCTCCTGTGGCCAGGCACGTGTTCCCAGAGGACCGATGGTTGTGTGGGGGAGCACTGGTAGGGGAGGAAGAACCGGTTGGGCTCACCAGACACGATGAGTTTGCTCAGACTAAAATCAGGGAGCTCAGAGATGGAAAGGGGGGAAATGGGGGGTTTGAGGAAAAAGGAGGGCTCTTGTACTACAAAGGGGCACTGTATGCGCCGGGAGAGACATTGAGGGCCAAAATACTTAGGCAGCTCCATGACAACCCCACAGCCGGGCATTTTGGGCAGCATAAGACCATGCTACTAGTCACCAGACAGTTCTGGTGGCCCAAGGTAAGGGAGGATGTGCGAGAATATGTCTGAGGGTGCAACAGGTGCCAGAGGGCCAAATGGGAAAGAACTGCACCAGCGGGGTTACTGGAACCCTTACCGACACCGGGGAGGCCCTGGGAGGTGGTGTCCATTGATTTTATGACAGATCTGTCCAAGTCAAGGGGAAAGACAGCGGTGATGGTGGTGGTCAGTCTCCTGACCAAAATGTGTCACTTTGTGGCCTGCTCCCATGCGGTGTCAGCAGAGGAGACAGCCAGGCTGTTCGTGGATCACATTTTTAGGCTGCATGGGACGTCACTGAGAGTTGTATCCGATAGAGAAAGACAATTTACCTCGCAGTTCTGGCGGAAATTCATGAGCCTGCTACAGGTAGAGGTGAGCTTCTCGACGGCAAAGCACCCAGAAACCAACAGACAGGCCGAAAGAGCGAACGGAATATTGCATCAGTACCTACGCTGTTACGTCAGTGAGAGGCAGAATGATTGGGCGGAGAAATTGGCGCTAGCTGAGTTTGCGTACAACGCTGAGCACGTGTCCACGGGAATGAGCCCCTTCATGGCTAACTACGGGTGTCACCCCAGGGTCTTCACAGGGCGCGGAGAGGAGGAATGGAGTGTGCCAGCTGTGGAGCAATTTGCAGAAGAGATGGAGGCTTTGCACCAACAACTTCGGCTAAATTTGGAAAGGGCTAAAGAAGTCTACAAAAGGCAAGCAGACAGGCACCGCAGGCCAGGGGAGGTCATACGGGTGGGGGACAGGGTGTGGTTGTTGTCCCAGGGATTGCCCTTAAAAGGGGGTTGCAAAAAATTGCAGCCTAGACGGTTGGGGCCCTTTGAGGTAATCCAGCAGGTCAACCCAGTGACCTTCAGGCTGAAATTGCCGGACAGCATGAGGATACATGCTGGTACCAGGGCACCAGGTAGAGTACTTGGAGACCTGGAAGGGGGAACCCAGCTCCGAAAACACGTGGGTCCCCGCAGAATCCATCACAGAGGATTATCTGGTGGAAGAGTTCCATAGTTTGTTCCCACATAAGCCTAAACCCCCAGCGAGGTTCTTGGAGGAGGTGTTCGGAGCCACGGACGATGAAGGGGACTTCGTAGGTTTCCCTTCCTCAGGGGAGGAGGAAGGCCGCAGGGACGAGGTTGGGGAAGTGTCAGAGGGAGAAGAATCAGACTGGGACGTCCGACCAGCGGGGAGGGACCCGAGAGGATGGGAAGCAGCTTTTGAATCCACGGAGGATGATGACTGTTTTTTCTGGGGTTTTCCTCCATCGCCTGCCGACGCTCAAGAGGAGGAGACGGTTAAAGACCTCACCAATGGGGAGGGGGGTCTTGAGGAGGGGGTGGATGTCAGGGAACTGCCATCGGCTCAGGGGCGAGAGAGGAAAAGGCGGATGGATTACAGAGAGCCCCCAAAGATCGTGGGAAGCAGCACTTCCTCAGCGGAGGAAGGAAGCCACGCCTCTAGTGGGGAGGAGATGCAGGGCTCAGAGGATGCAAGGCGGTGCCAGGACACCTTGCCTGAGCAAAGGGGGGAGGAGGGAGGTCCCCCGTTACCCAAACCTTCCTTGCGCAGTAGGCTTTCGTGCAGAGAGGGGAGGCACAGACTGGGGGTCAAGAAACTACTCTGCTGGGGAAGATTTAAGGACCACCCACTTTCAGATTCTGCCAGTGAATGAGCAAGACATGGAATAGAGGCGCTCTGCATTCTAAATGTTTTCTTAGCACCAATAAGAAAGCTTTAGAACAGACTAGTGAGGCATACTGCCTGATTGCTCTCGAGCTACCACCCGATACCCTTAACACATACTATTCCTTACTTGTAATCTTAGGTGGTACAATTAACAAGATTAGTGAGTCCCCCAACAAGGGATGGTGTACAGATCCCTTGGGTGCATTTCACGGGCCCCCAGGGGTCCCCGGACCCCTAATTGGGAACCACTGTTCTACGGCATTAGCTACTTGTCCCACTTTCATGTCATCTACAGATTCGATGAGCATCCCCTCAATTCCTTCATCCAAGTTGTTTATAAAGACGTTGAAGAAAAATGGGCTCAGGACACAACCCTGCGGCACCCCACTTGTCACTTTTTTCCAGGATGACGAGGAACCATTAATGAGTACTCTTTGGGTTATGCCAGTGAGTCAGCTACAAATCCACCTAACAGTTATCTCGTTCAACCCACATTTTACCAGCTTCCTCACAAGAATATCATGGGGGATTTTGGACTCAGCTACATTCAGGCAATTATATCGTTATAACTGCGTTATAAACATGTGACATCAGATGGCGCTGCAGAGTTTAATCCTTCGGCAATGTGATTTTCCATTATGAGCTTAGAACGCATTTTCCTGTAACACTTTTTTGGTTCGTCTAGATCCAGCCTCTGTTAAAAGTCTTACTGAAATCAATATACACAATGTCCACAGCATTCCCCTGATCCACCAAGCTTGTTACTCCATCAAAAAAATAAATGAGGTCCGTCTGACATGACTTATTTTTGAGAAACCCATGCTGGGTCTTAGTAATCACAGCATCCTTTTCTAAATGCTCACAGACCGACTGTTGAATTATCTGTTCTAGGATGTCAAGCTCACTGGTTGGTAGTTTCCTGGGTATTCCTTTTTGAAGATGGGGAGAACATTAGCCCTTCTCCAGTCTGTAGGGACCTCACCTGTTCTCCAAGAATTCTCAATGATCATAGACAAAGGCTCTGAAATTACATCCACAAGCTCCTTTAGTATATTTGGATGCAGCTCATCAGGCCCTGGAGATTTGAATTCATTTAAAGTAGCTAGGTGTTCCCTTACTACATTTCCCCCTATCTTGTCCCTCCTTACATCATTTATTCTGTTATCACCAAGTTGGGCATCACTTTACTTTTGGGTGAAGACAGAGGCAAAGTAGGTGTTGAGTAGCTTGCTATTGCGTGATGGAATTAACAGTTTGAAAGAATTCTTGTTAGCACTTCATTTCATGAACATTACAACAAAATGCATACCAAACAAAATGGGGGGGGGGGACGACGACATCAAATGGGTCTGAAAACATTTATTCTTCCATTATTTATACTTTACACAAAACGCTTTTCATTATTTTTTTGTAAATAATTTTTATTCATTTTCCAATTAAAAAACATTCATATTAATAACAAATCAAACCCAATCTTTCCACATTCAAAAACAAAAAAAAGTAGCCAATTCTATAATCCAAATTAATTAATTTCAATGGGACTTCCCATGTTCTGGATTTCAAAAGCCAAATACAGTGGTACCTCGGGTTACATGTGCTTCAGGTTACATACGCTTCAGGTTACAGACTCCGCTAACCCAGTAATAGTGCTTCAGGTTAAGAACTTTGCTTCAGGATAAGAACAGAAATCGTGCTCCGTCAGTGTGGCGGCAGCAGGAGGCCCCGTTAGCTAAAGTGGTGCTTCAGGTTAAGAACAGTTTCAGGTTAAGAACAGACCTCCGGAACAAATTAAGTACTTAACCTGAGGTACCACTGTATCCATCCTTTATCTTTCTGCTATCTTCTCTATTACTTCACAATTTTCCAGTCCTGATATTAACAATCTCCTCTCTCTATCAGTTAGTCGCTGGTATAACTCTCTATCTTGTTTTATTTGACCATTCGTTATTTCTATAATCACGCAGGGAGCTTTTTCCACATTGTTCTTAGTTTTAATATTTTGAAGCACAGTCCTCCTTGATTACCCCTCCTTTTTCTGCTGATGGTTGTTCTAATAGGCTCTGGGCTTCCAGCCAAGGTTGAAATTAATTAGCGACTTCTCACTGTCTTTGATCTTTTATGTTTCAAATGTACTGTAGCGGTGTACTTGGCAATCAGCAAGTCACACAAAGATTGTTTTGGTTTCCTCATAAAAACCCACGCCAGCTCTCCGGGGCCCTCGGACAGTTGGCAGGCACCCAGAGTTCACCGCCACTCTTTTCTCAAGCTGTAATATTCCATGCAAGTAAATGCATCCTCTGTAAAGTACACCCCTTTTGCAATTCCAATAAAAAAAATCTCCAATCTCCCCCCATTGAAGGAGGCTTTTTCTGATCGTATCCTTTCTCTTACTGCGTCAGAGCTTTTACCATCGCCATCTTCCTCCTTAGCCTGAGCTGTTCTGATCATATCTGATCTTGCTCTGCCAATTTTGATCAGGGCTCTCCGCCAAGGACTGTGATGAGTCAATAAGTCAAATTATTTTACTCCTCCTGGGTTTCCTTTGGGTAATTAATTCTTTCTTGGTGGGGTTTGCCAAATCATGAAATAGCAAAGATAACAAATACAAAAGTACGGCAGCAGCTCACCTCATTCAGCAAAACAACAAGAAAGGAGTCTTTCTGAAGTCCGAAATGTGGGCTCCAACAACTGTGTAGTTTAGCAGATTTTTCTTTTAACTCTTTCCATCCAGAACATGCCTGGTTTTTTTTTGCCAAATCTCTTAATTTTAGGAAACAGGGACTCCCAGCTGACGAGACTGACTTTGGAGAGTTGGCAAATTCATGCCTTGGACATCACCCAGCACCCCTGCCTCCGCATCTTGTTGCAGAGCGCAGATAACGGACGGTCTGCGGGTGGCACAGCCCCCCCTTCCCTGGGGGGGGGGTCAGGGTTAATTACCCTCATTTAACCCTGAATTACTGGCACAACTGGCTATCCGATCTCTTGGGAGGCCGCCATATCTCATTGCTGGAAGCCGGAAGTACACCAAATGCTTTTCTTTTTTTTTCAGATGATCTTTATTGATTTTTTAGTTACATACTGCACATACAGATACATTATATTTCACATTTGTTCTTGCTCTCCCGAGCTGACTTCCCTCCTTCCTTCTTCTGGCTTTTTTGTGTCCTCTTTGACTTTTTGCATTGTCTTTGTCCATTTTCCACAAGATTGTTCTTCTTCATTTTTTCCATTAAATGTCCATAAACAAATAAATCTTTCTATATATACAAATTCTTGCTGTCTGTCTATATTCATTTACAAATATTGTTCAATAATAATCCTAATATACATTTTTAATTCATTTTGAAATTATTCACTGGGCTACAATTTTTTACTTTTTGAATGTTGTCTAGATTTCTACAACTGATTTAGGGTATTTTTGCACTGCTGAATCAGGAAATGGCATCCGTTTCTCTCCATCAGGTCAGGTTTACTGTAAACTGAATGGTGGGCATTGATAAAGGTAAGTACACGTAAATTGCATGTTGCTTCACCATTTTTCAAACTTCAGGGCTTGAACTTCTGTTTCTTGGAACTCCAGGAATGCTCAGCGGCAGGGAGGTCTCTCTTCAGAGTCCAACAGTAGTCAGCCATCATGACTGCGTCCCAGCGACCCTGATACCTGGTCTCCATCTCTTTCATGTCCTGATGGAATCTCTCCCCCTGCTCGTCACTCATTGAACCCAGGTTCTCAGGAAACTGGTCCAGATGTGAAAATAGGTAGTGCATCTTGACGCTCATGTTGCAGCCCAGGTTTCTGAAAGCAGTCAGCATGTTGTTGACAACTTCTGCATAGTTTCTGGCCTTATTGTTGCCAAGAAAGTTCTTCACTACCAGAACAAATGCCTTCCACGCTTCCAGTTCCACTTGGTTCATTGAGTTTCCAAACTCTGGATCTCTGATGAGCTGACGGATCTGAGGACCGTCAAAGATGCCAGCTTTCAACTAATCCATGGTCAATCCTGGAAAAGCCTGGCACAAGTGAAGGAGTCACCATCCTTGTCCAGAGCCTTGGTGAACTGCTTGATTAAGCCGAGCTTGATGTGCAGCGGTGGGAAGAGTATTCTGTCTCTGTCCACCAGAGGGTCGTTGATGATGTTCCTTTCTTTGCAAGGCACCAATTCCTCCCGCACAGGCCAGTCCTTCTTCGTGTAATGCTGAGCACGGTCCCTACTATCCCACATGCACAGAAAACATGGGTACTTGGTGAAGCCAGACTGTTGTCCCAACAAAAAGTTCACCATCTTCAGGTCAACACAAATAAACCACTTATGCTGATCATAACCAATTTTCTCCAGCACATACTTCACCGCTTCATAGTTCTCCTTCAGTGTACTCGAGTGAGCCAGGGGTATAGAGGCAAACTGGTTGCCGTTGCGTAGCAGAACACATTTCAGTGATCGCTTGCTGCTGTCAATGAACAGTCTCCAATCTTTGGGTTTGTACTGTGGCACTCCAAGCTTGAGCCAAAGCTGCGCAATATCTGCACGGTACACCAAGTCCTTCTCTTCCAAGAAAAAACAGAGGTACTCTTGATGCCTGTTGCGGAAGAAGCTGATGCGAGCACTGTCAGAGAGGAGGTTTTTTTCCTTTAATCTGGATGCCAACAGTTCGGCAGAGTCCTTTGACAAGCTGAGGTCGCGAACTAGATCATTCAACTCCTTTTGAGAAAATGGATGTGGAGCATCATCTTCAAGAACCACTTCTTCTTCTTCATGTCCTTCAACACTGGAGGCATCTTCGTCACTAATGTCAGGAAGTTCTCCGAAGATAGGCACTGGAATTTCATCACAATGAGCTACAGGACGACGTGCTGATTGAAGATCAGGATACTTGAGGCTGCTCCGGTTCTTTCTGTTGATCCCAGCAGCACCAATTTATGGAAGATTTCGAGGTTTTATGACTTCAAACTGATCCCTTTTTGACATCACCCTGAACTATCGGACCTGAATACTTCTTGTCATTAAAATAATCATTTCCAATCAAAACAATTATTCGACATGGCATTTTACCCCCACCTACTTCTTCTATAATGCTCCACACAAGCGTACATGTGAACAAAAACATAAAAAACCGACATGTGGCCATAACTCAAAAACTTGACCTGATTGAGCAAAACCAATGTGATTTCTGGATTCAGCGCATCAGATTCGTCCTAAATCAACTGAAAAAACGCAGACAACAAATTTGTTGTTGACCAGTGATCCAGTAAATTTCTTGTATTTTCCTGTTATGAGATATTATTTTAATTCTACTGGTTTCCCTATTTCACATCATCTTCTCTATATATAACATAATTTTCCCCCATTCTTTTTGATATGTTTCATCCCCCTGATGTCGAATTTTTGCTGTTAATTTGGCTATTTCTGCATACTCCATAACCTTGTACTGCCATTCTTCTATTGTAGGCAATTTTTGCTGTTTCCATACCTGAGCCAGCAATAACCTCGCCACTGTTGTTGTGTATAAGAACAGTTTCTGGTCATTCTTGTCAATGTCTTGTCCCACCATTCCCAACAGGAATGACTCTGGTTTTTTCAAAAACGTATACTTAAAAATTTTCTTTAATTCGTTATATATATTTTCCCAATACGTTTTCACTATGTCACACGTCCACCACATGTGGAGGAAACTGCCTTCTTTCACCCCACACTTCCAACAATTTTTACTTCCTGTTTTATACATCTTTGACAATTTAATTGGCGTGAGGTACCATCTGTACATCATTTTTAACAGATTTTCTTTTAACAATGTACATGCTGTAAATTTTAAGCCGGTATTCCATAATTTTATCCACTTTTCATACTCAACTTCATCTTTTGTGTGCCATTCTAATAAATACTCATAGACCTTAGACAGTGCTTTTTTGTTATTTTGTAGTACTGCAGTTTCTAATATTGATTTTGTTTTTTCAAACCCTCTTGTTTTCTTATCCTTTGAGAAGATATCACCCATTTGATGGTACTCCATCCAACTTTGCAGTTTATCTTTCAATTCCTCATATGGTTTGATCTTAATTACATTGTTCTCTTCCAATAACATGTCTCTATAGGTCAACCATTTTCCTTTCATATTTAGTCTTTTCAGTGAAAAGGCCTCTTGGGGTGACAGCCACCATGGCGTCTTTCTTTGGAACCACTCTTTCTTTATATCTTTTCCAGACTTCAAATAGTGGTCTTTTTATGATGTGATTTAAAAAGTCCCGATGTACTCTGACCTTGTCATACCAAAGGTATGCGTGCCACCCATATCTGTTCCCGAAACCTTCCAGATCTAATATATCCGTGTTTTCCAAGCTAAACCACTCTTTTAACCATATTATAGATGCAGCTTCGTAATATATTTTGAGGTCCGGTAGTGAAAAGCCTCCTCTTTCTTTTTTGTCCGTTAAAAGTTTGAATTTTATTCTGGGCTTTTTCCCTTGCCATACAAACCTGGAGATCACTTTTTGCCACTCATTGAATTGGCCTTGTCCTGTTATAATTGGAATGGTCTGAAATAAAAATAGCATTTTTGGTAGGACATTCATCTTAATAGCTGCTATCCTTCCACAGAAGGATAGCTTCAATCTGTTCCATATTTCCAATTTCGTTTTTACTTCTTTCCATGTTGTTTTATAATTATCCTTGAATAGGTTTGTATTTTTCGGGGAGAGCCAGACACCCAAATATTTTATTTTCTTTACCCTTGTTATTTCTGTTTTGCTTTGTAGTTGGTCTAATTGTTCCTCATTCATATTCTTTACCATCATTTTTGTTTTACTTTTGTTAATTTTAAATCCTGCTGTGATGGGATGTTGAGCTGCTTGTGCGTAAAGTTCCTAGTCCCTCAGTGTTTGGCTAAGTCCACAAACCACTGTCTGTAACGGAGCGCCATAAGCATGGCTCCGTCAGTCGCTGGCAGAATCCGACAGTGGGCGTTTACGGAATTTCTTCCAGCATAACAGCTCCTTAATGGAAACACGTCTTCTGGACTCTCTACGTGACAATTTCCGGCGAGGAGTGGGTGTCCCTATAGGAGGTCCTGAAACCTCCTCACTGTTCTCGCTGGAATTGTCTCTGAGCCATTCTTCTGACTCGCTTTCCCTTGGAGCTCTTTCTCGCCCCCTGCTGGTTCCCTCCTCCGCTGATAAGTCTCTCTCAACCTCTGGGAGCCCCTCCACCACCTGTTCTTCCGATGACAGTTCCCTGACATCCACCTCCCCTCCAGGGCCCCCTCCACCCCCTCCCCTCCCTTCCTCTGCTGGAGGCGAGGGAGCAAAACCCCTGAAAGAACTTCCCTCATCTTCCGAAGTCTCGAACATTTTCCTCCACCGATTGCTGTTTCGGGTTTCTAAGTACTCATCCTCCTCGGAATCTATACCTTCTTCCCACTCTGACCCCGTGAATCCTTCAAATTCCTCCTTCTCTTCGGTGGTGCCAAAGTACTCCCTCCGGAACCTCGCTACTGACTGAGGTTTCCTGGGGAACCTTTGATGGAACGCTTCGATCAAGACCTCGTCATTGACTTCCTCTGCCGTCACCCAGGTGTTTTCTGACTCCGGTTCCCCTTCCCACGCTACCAAATACTCCACCTGATTACCCTTCCACCTGGAGTCGAGGATTTCCACCACATGGTTGCTGCTTTCCCTCTCTTCTAAGACTGGTCCCTGTGGGGAAACCCCTTCTTTTCCCCCCCTATACGGTGACAGTAATGACCTGTGGAATACTGGATGCAGTTTCATGTGGTTCGGTAACCGGAGTCTGAAAGCTACTGGGTTAACCTGTTGAATGACCTCAAATGGTCCCAATCTTTTGGGTCTCAATTTCTTGCAACCCCCCTTGAACGGCAGTCCTTGGGTGGACAGCCACACCTGATCCCCCACCCTTATAGTTTCACCTTCCCTTCTGTTCTTGTCTGCCTGCTTCTTATATTGTTCTTTGGCCCTTTCTAAGTTGAGTTGGAGTTGACGATGGATCGCTTCCATTTCTTCTACGAACAGTTCTGCGGCTGGGACGCTCCATCTCTCCCCTCCTCCCCCTGGAAATGCCCTGGGGTGGCACCCATAATTAGCCAAAAAGGGGCTCATCCCGGTGGACACATTCTCCGCATTATTGTAGGCAAATTCCGCCAGCGCCAACTTTTCCACCCAATCGTTCTCTCTGTCATTGACATAACACCTCAGGTATTGTTGGAGGATACCGTTTGCTCTTTCCGCCTGCCCGTTGGTTTCTGGGTGCCGGGCAGTCGAAAAATTGACCTCCACGTGCAGTAAGCTCATGAGCTTCCTCCAGAACCTGGACGTGAATTGTTTGCCCCGGTCCGAGACCACCCTCAAGGGGGCGCCATGCAGTCTAAAAATATGTTCTACAAACAATTTAGCTGTCTCTTCCGCCGTGACTGCATGTGAGCAAGCTACAAAGTGGCCCATCTTAGTTAACAGGTCTACTACTACCAGTATGGCAGTTTTCCCCTTGGATTTCGGCAGATCAGTCATAAAATCTATCGATACCGCCTCCCATGGCCTCTCTGGTGTGGGCAACGGTTCTAACAACCCCGCCGGCGCCCGCCTTTCTCCCTTGGCTCGCTGCCATTGGTCACACCCTCTTACATACTCCCTTACATCTTCCCTCACCCTGGGCCACCAAAATTCCCTGGTAACCAACCACATGGTTCTGTGTTGCCCAAAATGCCCTGCGGTAGGGCTGTCGTGCATCTGTTTGAGTACTCTCCCTCTCAATTCCCCTTCGGGTATATATAGTGCCCCTTTGTAATACAAAGCCCCGTTTCTTTCTTCAAAACCTCCGGAGTTTTCTCCCTCCCTCCTTAGACCTTGGAGCTTATTCTGGGCGTATTCATCATTCTGCGTCTCCTCTACCAGTTCCCTTTGCCCCACCAACGCCGCCCCACACACCCAGTGGTCCTCTGGTATGATATGTCTCTCTTCGGGTGCTCCCTCCCCCTCCAAATACTCTGGTTTGCGTGAGAGAGCGTCCGCCCTGACGTTTTCTGGGCCTGGCACATAGCAAATTTCAAAATAAAATTTGGAGAACTCCTGTGCCCATCTCACTTGCCGTTGGTTGAGCACTCGTGCCGTTCTCCAGTACTCTAAATTCTTGTGGTCCGTGCATACTTGCACCTTGTGTTGTGCACCAATTAGTAAGTGTCTCCATTTCCGGAACGCTTCGTGAATGGCGAGTAGTTCTCGGTCATATACCGTGTAGTTCTTCTCGGATTTGTTTACCTTCCGCGAGAAGAAGGCACACGGTCTCCACTCCGACTTATCCTTCCCCGGCTGAAGAAGCACCGCCCCCACCGCCCGGTCTGATGCGTCCGTTTCCACTCTCATGGGTTTTTGTAAATCCACGTGCAGGAGCTGTTCTTCCGAAGCGAAGGCCTTTTTCAATTCTTCGAATGCTTGCTCCGCTTCTGCCGTCCAAACAAATTTCTTCTTGCTGCTGAGACAGTCCGTGATGGGAGCCGTTAAATGGGCAAAGTTCTTGATGAACTTCCGATAAAAGTTCCCAAACCCTAAGAATCTTTGCACATCTTTTTTCGTTCTCGGTGTCTTCCATTCCAGTACCGCCTGGACCTTGCCTGGATCCATGGCTAATCCCTTGTCTGACAAGCGGTACCCCAGGAATTCCACCTCCTTGGTGTGAAACTGACACTTCTCCAATTTCACCCACAGCTGGTTAGCTTGCAGTTGGCTCAACACTTCCCTGACGTCCTTTACATGCTGCTCCTCATTCTCTGAATATACTAACACGTCATCTAGGAACGCCACGCAATTCTTGTAGAGCAGAGGTCCCAGGACGTGGTTCATGAACGGTTGAAAACATGCTGAGCCTGCTTGTAATCCAAAGGGCATAACGCGATATTCGAAAGCCCCTAGAGGGGTGAACATCGTTGTCTTCCATTCATCCCCCTTCCTTATCCGTATCAGGTTGTATGCTCCCCTCAGGTCCAGTTTAGTAAAAATCTTTCCCTTCCTCACCCTGGTCAAAATGTCATCAATTCTGGGCATAGGGAAAGCCACTGGTTCCGACACGGCATTTAGGGCCCGGTAGTCCACGACCAATTTCGGTTTATCCGTGGTTTTTTTGTCCACAAAAAACACTGGGCTGCCCCCCACCGCTCTGGACTCTCTGATGAAACCTCTCTTCAGGTTTTTGTCAATAAACTCCCTCAACTCCTGCATTTCCCTGTCTGACATGGCATACAGCTTGCCCACAGGGAGCTGGGCTCCAGGGACTAGATTGATCTGGCAGTCAAAGGGTCTATGCGGTGGTAGTTTGTCTGCTTCCCTTTCGCTGAAGACATTGCTCAGGTCAGCGTATTGTTTGGGCACCTTTCTTTTGTCCGTTACTTCTGTTCCTGCTAGAAAGGCCCTTGCCCCTTCTGGATTCTTGCCCTCTTTGCAATGTTCTAGGCAATGCGCCGACCCAAAGGAGACCACTCTCTGATGCCAACCCACTAGCGGATCATGCAACGCTAGCCAGCTCATCCCCAAAATAATGGGAGCCCCTCCCAAGGTGGCCACATTGAACGCTATTCTTTCGGTGTGCCTGGCTACCCTCATTACCATTGGGACGGTCTGTAAGCTGACTTCTCCTCCCAACAGCTCTCTCCCATCAATCGTGGTTACCTGCAAGGGGTTACTTAAAGGGATGGTCTGTATCTGGTGTTCAGCTGCAAACTCCTTACTCATAAAATTACAGGAGCTGCCTGAGTCCAATAGCGCCCTTATCTTTAAGGGATGTCCATTTGGCAGCTCTAGCAACACCTCTATCACTAGGGCTGGTCTCGGAGGTTCCGGCGTGGGCACTTTTACTGCTCCTTCGCCTGACTGCTGTGCCCTGATGGAGGCAGTCAGGCGTTGGCTTTTACTTGGTCCTGCCCTTCCTCCTCCTTTCCCCCAACAGCTCCTGCCATCCCTTGCCATTCCTTTCTTTGTGGACAGACTCTGGCAAAATGACCTGGCTGCTGGCAGAGATAACATTTCTTGGGGCTCTTCCCCTCCTTCTTCCGCCCTTCACTGGGATTTGAAACTGCCCGTACGCGCGCTGTTCCAACTTCCATCGGCTCTGCGGGCGGGAAAGTTGGCTCCGGAATCTCTGGAATGCGGAAATCCCTCCAACGCTCCCCTTTCCCTTCCCGCTTCTCCAAGGCTCTAGCCTCCTGGCGTGCTCCAATGGTCAGCGCTGATTTGGTCAGCTGGTCCATAGACTCCGCCCTGGGCGCCCAGGAAAGTTCGTCTTTCACAGCCGAAGAAAGTCCCTCTTCGAAAAGCATTTGAATGGGTTCTGCTGACAGATCCCACCCCAATTTGTGTATCAACATAGTAAACTCAGTCCAGTACTCACGGACAGATCGGCTCCCCTGTTTACAAGCCATCAACTGTCTGCGCACCACTCCCTGTTCAATGTCGCTGGAGAACATCAGGTCCATGGCGCGAAAAAACTTCCGTGCGTCTTTCAAGACTTCATTATGCCCTGCCATCAGGGGTCTAACCCAGTCTCTCGCCCCCCCTTCGAGATGGCTAACCACAAACGCCACTCGCGATTCCTCGTCGGGAAAGTCATCAAACTGCAGATTAAGGGCATACTGCATCTCTGTCCTAAAGGCTTGATAGTTCCTGGGATCCCCCCCAAACTTCTGCACCAATCCTGGCATCTTTCTTGCTTGTGGGGGGGCCTTTGCCTTTTCTGCATCCTGAGCCCTCCTCTCATCGAGCCTCGCCGTTTGCAGCGCTAGCTGGACCTCCAACACCGGGTACCTTTCTTCCATGCTTGGACCGGCTCCAGCTCCTCCTGCATCTCCGGTTCCGGCTGGGTTGCTCATGATGCCTTCTCTGCACAAGCTGCTTTCAGGGACTGTCGGATTGCTGTGATGGGATGTTGAGCTGCTTGTGCGTAAAGTTCCTAGTCCCTCAGTGTTTGGCTAAGTCCACAAACCACTGTCTGTAACGGAGCGCCATAAGCATGGCTCCGTCAGTCGCTGGCAGAATCCGACAGTGGGCGTTTACGGAATTTCTTCCAGCATAACAGCTCCTTAACGGAAACACGTCTTCTGGACTCTCTACGTGACAATTTCCGGCGAGGAGTGGGTGTCCCTATAGGAGGTCCTGAAACCTCCTCGCTGTTCTCGCTGGAATTGTCTCTGAGCCATTCTTCTGACTCGCTTTCCCTTGGAGCTCTTTCTCGCCCCCTGCTGGTTCCCTCCTCCGCTGATAAGTCTCTCTCAAACTCTGGGAGCCCCTCCACCACCTGTTCTTCCGATGACAGTTCCCTGACACCTGCCATCGCTCCAAATTCTTCTATTACTTTTAATGCTTCTACTATCGAAATTTGAGGTTCTTGTAATGTCAGGACTATGTCATCAGCGAAAGCCTTAACTTTGTATTCCTTTTCTCAACATTTTATTCCTGTAATTCCCCCTGTTTCTCTTATGTTTTGAAGTAATACTTCCAGTATTGAAATGAATAATAGGGGTGACAATGGGCAACCCTGTTTTGTGCCCTTTGTAATATGGAAGTTCTCTGTTACTCCATTGTTTGTTATAAGTTTTGCATTCTGATCTTTATAAATTGCTTCTATGCTTCTTAAAAACTTTGTTCCTAAACCCATCATTTCTAAATTGTATTTCATAAAAAACCAAGACACGTTATCAAATGCCTTTTCTGCGTCTATGAAGATTAATGCAGCTTGCTTGTTTATTTTTGTTTCCAAATATTCAATTATATTTACTATATTTCTTATGTTGTCTTTCAGCTGCTGCCCTGGTAAAAAGCCTGCCTGATCCGAGTGTATATGTGAAGTCATAATGTTTTTTAATCTCTATGCTAGTATATTTGCGAACAGTTTATAATCATTATTAAGCAATGATATCGGTCTAAAGTTTTTTACGTTTGTGAGATCAGTTCCTTGTTTTGGTATTAGGGAAATAAATGCTTCTTCCCATGTCTTGGGAATCTGCCCTTTTTCCATTATATTATTCATTACTTCCTTTAATGTGGAGACTACTTGTTGACTTAATTTCTTATAACATGCCATCCGACCCAGGGGCCTTCCCATTCTTTCCTTGTTTAATTGCAACTATAATCTCTTCTTCTGATATTGGTTTTTCTAATTGTTCTCTTCTTTCTTGGGAAATTGCCCTCAATTTATGTTTTCCTATATAAGTTCTTATCTTCTTCTCGTTTTCTTTGGGTGCTTTATATAATTCTTTATAAAATTTAAGGAATAATTTCCTTATTTCTTTGGGATTATCTATTATTTCATTATTGTCTTTTATTGTATTTATAATCTTCTGTCCTTGTTTTTTCTTTAATTGCCAAGCTAACCATTTCCCTGTTTTGTTTGCTGATTTAAAATTTTGCTGTTTTAGTAGTTTAATTTTCCATTCAATCTCTTGATTTGTAATCATGGATAGTTTCGTTTGCCACAATTTACTTGTTTGTTTAAATTTTGGGTCCTCTGGTTTCCTAACCAACTGTTTTTCTATATCTTTTATTTTATTTAATATTTCTACTTTATTCTTTTCCCTTTCCCTCTTTTGAATACAGTTCTGTTGCAGGAAGAATCCTCGCATAACTGCTTTGCTTGCATCCCAGACTACATTTATGTCTGTGCCTTTATTTAGGTTTAGTTCAAAGTAAGTACTTAGATGTTTTTTAGTTCTTTCTAATATTTCTGTATTGTCTAACAAATTGTCGTTTATTCTCCACCTCCTGTTTGGTCTTTAGTCTTCCATTTCATTGTAATGGCATTATGATCTGATAACGTCTTTGGTAAAATTTCAGCTTTCACCACTCTTGTGGTTAATTCTTCAGTCCCTCCCTGCTATTCAGTTCACAACCCGCTCCGTCGTTCTCCTTTGTTCTCCACAACTTCACGAGTCACAAACAATGGGGGAGAGGTGGTAGCAGTTCTAATTCCCCCTCTGTTGCCAAAAAAAAAAGTCTCAAATTGCCCAGTTCCAGTACTTATAAATGTAGAGAAGAGAGCTGCAAACAATGACTCTAAGCTCTCTACAGTCCCGGACCTTCAGTAACTTCCAGCAGCTAGGTTGTTACAATTTTGTTACAATATATCAATGGGTCTTACGTTCAATGGTGTTTCTAACCTACTATTCCCAAAAGCGCCTTAACAATATGTACAAAGTTCTAAAATCCTCACAGAAATACTAAGTTTCGCGGGTATTTGAAACATTGTCTTATATCCCCCAATTAATTTTACTTGTTTACTTTACTTTACTTTACTTGTTTACTGTCTCTTAGCCCTTCCAAGAGCAGAGACTCTTTTCCTTCTTGTTACTCAGCAGAGTTTCTTTTTAAAACGCTGGCTCACTCATACCAATTTTTCCTTGCGTTGCTTTATCCACCAGCGTCAGGAAGGATTTCCTTTACTCCCAAATTGTTATAACACTCCCCTGTACCTCCTTATTCTTTTGCTTCTGTTCCGCTTTTCCTTTTATTTGAGGTGCGGGGGTTTAGTCTTGAGCCTCGGAATGCTTTACCGCTTCACCTTTCGGAGTCTGTGGCATCGCTTTGCGGGTCAGAATGGATCCTAGCATTCGCGTCCTCAATCATGCCTCCTTGCCGAACCTCAACAGGTTCAGTGTGCATACAGGAGAGACGCCTTTGAACGCAGCCAGACCCCCAGACCTGAGGATTTACCTCCTTGAGTTACGAGGTTTGCTTTTGCCCTAGCGTACCTCTTTTTGCCTCACAAAGCTCAGGAGCTCTCCAGAGAGTTGATCCTGCGCTCCTTCAATGGCGGCGGTAAAACAGGAAGTCCACCACCCAGCACCCCTGCCTCCGCATCTTGTTGCGGAGCGCAGATAACGGACGGTCTGCGGGTGGCACAGCCCCCCCTTCCCTGGGGGGGTGGTCAGGGTTAATTACCCTCATTTAACCCTGAATTACCGGCACAACTAGCTGTCCGATCTCTTGGGAGGCCACCATATCTCATTGCTGGAAGCCGGAAGTACACCAAATGCTTTTCAAGAGCATTTGTTGCACATAACGTTCCATTTTTTGTCAAAGTGTAAGTGCACCCAGTTGCAGTCCTTGGTTCAACCATTGTTAGAACTTCTGCTTGCCCTACTTAAAGTACATCCCGATTAGATGGGTAAACAAATGTTGATGCTGGGCCTGGCAGGTGTAAGGAGGTCACAGTTGCTTCTTCACACCTCTTGCAAACAAGCAAGATCCCTTCTTCGTTCCATCTATAATGAATACAAAAACTCTAATGCTCAGGCTCTATCATCTTCCTATTTACAAGCCAAAAGAGCATACAAACAGACTTTAAAGCTGGCCAAACGCGAGTGGTATCAAAAACGTTGGCGAGCCTTGATTGCGGCCTCGAGATCCCGCAGACCACAGGAATTTTGGGCTCTGATAAACAAAAGAGGAAGGAAGTACCCACTGACGATTATCCCTGCGCCCACATGGGAACAATTCTTGAGTAAATATTTCTCCTTGGCAGAGGAATCCAACTCATCCACGGAACTCCGAGCCGACCATCTACCTTTGTGGCCCTCCACTGACCCAGACCTGATAATGGACTTGATATTAGATCTGAAAACGGGCAAAGCCCCCGGGCCGGACCTAGTCCCTGCTGAGGCTATTGTTGCGCAACCGAGGTGGTGGGCTGAAATTCTGGCCAAAGTCTTTGATGCAATTAATTCTACGGGGCTTATCCCTAGGTCATGGAAGGAGGCCGTGATCGTGCCAGTCCATAAAAAGGGTCCCCCTGCTGACCTGGAGAACTATCGGAACATCAGCCTTTTGTCTATCATCGGGAAAATTTATGCAAAATTTTTGCTGTCCAAGCTGTCCCATTGGGCAAACGACTCAAATTTGATTGGCCATGAGCAAGCGGGCTTTAGGAACAACTACTCGACCTCTGACCATATGGTAATCATGTATCATCTTGCCAGAAAATATTCTGCCCCGAGTCGGGGGCGCCTATGTGTCGCTTTTATAGACCTAAAGGCTGCCTTCGACAGTATCCCAAGAAATTGCCTATGGAAGAAATTAGAGAGATGGGGCATAGATAGAAGGCTGTTATGGCTTATAACCCAATTACACCATGGGTCGTCGGCTAGAGTGAGACTCACACCGGCGGGAAACCTATCCAACGAGGTCCCAATAAATAGAGGTGTGCGCCAAGGCTGCATTTTGGCCCCACTCCTCTTCAACCTGTTTATTAGCGATATGAAGCTCTTTCTGAACGAGTCTCAAGCCAACATTCATGCCCCCCGCCTAGCTGATTTTCGCTGCCCTTTGCTCCTATATGCCGACGATGCAGCGATCCTTTCCTACTCTAGAGTTGGTTTATGCAGAGCTCTAAAGATTTTTGCGGCTTATTGCAAGTCCTGGTCTTTTCCAGGTCTCGGAAAACTTACAGCTGGAAGTTAGATGGAGTCCAATTAGAACAGGTTTTCAAATTTAAATACCTGGGAGTCTTTTTTCATTACAATCTAAGCTGGAAGCCACAGATACAGTATTTACTAAACAAAGGGAAAACAATACTTTATACTCTACTCCAATTTCTTGCGGCCGACGGAGCCTCTCACATCCCTTCTGCATTGAAGGTATACCACGCAAAAGTGGTTTCCACCCTCTGTTATGCTGCCCCGCTCTGGGCCCCAGGGTCCAATTTAACATCACTGGGGACATTGCAGAATCAGTTTCTCCGTCGCCTTCTGAAACTCCCCATGTGTGTGAGCAACGCAGCCATACGTCTGGAGTTAAGGATTGCATCATTGGAGACTGTCATCTGGAAGCGAGTCTTTGGCTATTGGCTGTCCAGCTGGCATAGGCTTCCCGACCATTACCTTTTTCAGTGCCTCTGGCGGGACGTCTTTGTCAATCCGTGGGTAGGAAAAATCCATGCCAAACTTCTGAGCATCGGAATTTCCCCAGCGGACTCCTTAAAGATGAACTTACGCTCAGCCAAAAGCCTTATTGAGCAAAGATTAGCGGACACTGAAAATCAACACAACCTCGCCAGGGGTGGGGGTGTCTGCTCCCCCAGGTATCACGGAATAACCCCACCACTTGGCCTTCCATCATACATGTCATCTCTTTCATCAGTACCACACCGACGTGCATTTATTCGTGCAAGGTTCAATGTCTTTCCATCAAACCTGCTGAACCACAGATTTTCCAAGGGTTTGGTATCTCCGCTATGCGTGTGTGACGGGGAAACTGTTGAATCTCTTTCACATATAATGTTCAACTGTCCCCTACATAGCATAGCCAGGGCTAAATTCCTGGGTCCTGCTTTACTGCGCTTGGTTGGCAGGCCTGTTGAGTCACACGCCGCACTGCTTTTGCAGGATACAGATCCTTCTGTAACTCTGCAGGTGGCGAGATTTCTGAATGCGGTTATCTCACACCCAAAAACCACCAAAAAACAACAACAACATCAAAACTAATTGGACTGTTATGATGAGAGTGCATGTCGGAGTTCGTCTTCAGTTTTCCTTTTCTGTGATCCGTCCCTTGGAGCTCTCCTGGCCCCAAGCTGCCACTTGGCTCTGTTCAATGACCCACCCTTGCATCGTGGTGTTCACCTTCTGTTGTCGGATATATCTGTTTTTATGTCCCTGTGTTTTTATGTTTGTACATATTTTATGGGCTAATAGCCGTAAATAAATAAATTGTAATTGCTTCTTCATTTTCATAGTCCAACGACAGCACATAGGACACCAACATGTTTTATTGTATTCACAGGTCACATACCCAGTTATCTCAGGCATATCCAGAGATTTTGTACCTCCTTCAATGTCGAACGTCTCATTCTCATTGGTAAAGGAGTACACCTTGGTCACAATTTCTGTTGGACTGGATGTAGATGGAACAAAGCAATGAAATCCTTGTGTTCCCTTGGTCACTTTCACTCTTTCAAAGCATGCTTTTATGAACATTTCTGTACACCTCGTTTGTCAAAAATAAGAACTGGATAGAAGGGATGTTATTGTAATGATCTCAGGCAAGCAAGCAAGCCTTGATAAGAGTGAATGACTCTCTGGCAGTTTTATGGTACATTTATTTACAGATTACATCCAGCATGCGACTTCCAGCCTGCCACTCTTGAAAACAAGTTGGTCAGTCTGAGTCTCCACCCCGGTCACAGCAAGAAGGACGCCAAGGCCCCGCCTTGCCCCTCTTGCCCTTCCGTTGCATTCTGACCTTTTCAGCTCTCCAAGAACGGGGGCTAGGAGGGTGAAAATCCTCCCCACTCTCAAAGGAAGAAGTCTCTGGTGGTTACATGGCAACCCTCTCACTGTCGTCAATCTCTCTCCCCCTTCTTGTAAGCTGTCTGTTCTACTTGAGTCAGGGAACTCTTTGTGAAGGGGGGGGGGTCGAGCCCACTTCCTCCTGCTCTGTCTGCAATCTTTCGTCTCCAGAGTTGGACTCAGGAGATGAATAGAGAGAGACAGAGTCCGGATCTTCCCCTTAGGTCAATTCAGCCACGTCACTTACAGTTATATTGGCACCAGTTAAACAGTTCCAGCAGTGTCATAAATTTTTTTTAGATGTATTTTGTTGTAATGTTCATGAAATGAAGTACTAACAATAATTCTTTCAAAGCGTTAATTCTATCATGCAACAGTAAGCTATCACTCTGCTTTGGAGCACGTTGTTTAAAAAAAAAGCCTGACTAGCTTTTCAGATACCATTTAATTCAATAACTTTCTAAAGAAATGCCTGGTCACTGATATTATAGTTTGAAGTCTTGTTTCTTCTGTTATATTTTACTCCAAAAAGACCCATTTATCCTAAACAGAACCCAATAAGGCAGACATTTTTTTTAAAAAAAAATCAAACCCTCATAACTCACAAATGGGATGAGATAAAAAAATAAAACTTTAGATTTGATCATTTAACAAGTGTACAAAATATTAAGAAAATTGGTTGACATGAGGTAAAAAAGTTGGATCACTTGATATGGAATGGCCTTGTATGCCACGCCATAAAACAAAGGCTAACCACTTCCCCAAGAAAACAGCAAATAAAACTTCAAAACAGACTAAAATCTTGTTTAGTTAACTCAGCAGCATTTATTTAAGACAGAAGTTTATAAAATTATGCAAGGCATGGAGAAAGTGGATAAGGAAAATTTATCTCCCTCTCTGTCACGGAGCCAGCAGGGAAGGCTCTGGAGTTGGAGGAGGGGGAGAGCGGGGAGCCGGTAGAAGAGGCAGAACTGAGAGTGTGGAGCGAAAGGGGAAGCCACTCAGGAGGAGGCAAGGCTCCCTGATGTTAAGAGAGCAGCAGCACCCCTCTACCAGCTCAGGCACGGAGGGAGAGGGAACACCAGTTCCATCAGCCCAGGACAGGAGGGGGTTTAAACGCAGAGAACAACATAGACGTTTGGGATTGCCCAAGCTGCTTTGCTGGAGGAGGAGCAGGAAGTTCCCACTCCCAGGATCTGCTACGGGTGATTTGGACGCTTGAAGCAATGCTCTGTACCTTGTCAATAATGCACAATAAAAAACTGTAAATACAACTCTGATTGAGCAGAGGGATTTATTGCGAAGGGCTCACCAAACCCATCACACTCTCTCACGGGAATTTGTGGTTGTCCAACAAAGCTAAATGTTGGAAGATAAAGGATAGATAAAAGGAAGTCACTTGAAAATATATATATATTTAAATTTTTTCCATTACAATACTTCACATTTCATTGAATATAACCATACACTCAATCATTGATTTATTCCCCCCCCTTCCAGGGTTCCATTTATTTATCTATTAAAACTGCATACTATAATTTCCCCATATATTCCCCTGTGTCAATCAAATATTACAAGAGTCAACAACTGGCTCCTCCATTAAAGGAAGTAATGAATAACATAATGAAGAAAGGGCAGATTCCCAAGACATGGGAAGAAGCGTTTATTACGTTAATACCTAAACAAGGAACGGATCTTACAAATGTAAAAAATTTCAGACCGATATCATTGCTTAATAACAACTATAAATTATTCGCAAATGTATTAGCGCAGAGGTTAAAAAAGATTCTGGCTCTACAAATACACCCAGATCAGGCAGGCTTTTTACCAGGACGGCATCTAAAAGATAACATACAAAATATAGTAAATATAATTGAATATTTAGAAACTAAAATAAATAAACAAGCTGCACTAATTTTTATAGACGCGGAAAAGGCGTTTGATAATGTGTCTTGGTCCTTTATGAAAAAGAATCTAGAAATAATGGGCCTGGGCACAATTTTTTTATGGAGTATAGAGGCAATTTATAAAGAACAAAATGCGAAACTCATAATAAACAACGGTTTGACAGAGAGTTTTCAAATTACGAAGGGCACAAGACAGGGTTGCCCACTGTCACCTCTACTATTTATATCAATATTGGAAGTACTGCTTCAAAATATGAGAGACAGAAAGAATTACAGGAATAAAATGTGGAGAAAAAGAATATAAGGTTAAAGACTTCGCTGATGATATTGTGTTGACTTTACAGGAACCACAAATTTCGACAGCGGAAGCATTAAAAGTAATTGAAGAATTTGGATCGGTGGCTGGACTCAAAATTAACAAAAGCAAAACAAAAATGATAGTAAAAAATATGAATGTGGATGTGGAACAATTAGATCAGTTACAAAGTAAAATGGAAATAACAGTGGTAAAAAAAATATATTTGGGTGTCTGGCTCTCCCTGAAAAATACAAACCTATTCAAAGACAATTACAAAACAACATGGAAAGAAGTAAAAACAAATCTGGAAATATGGGACAGATTGAAACTACCCTTCTGAGGAAACATAGAAGCCATTAAGATGAGTGTCCTACCTAAGATGCTTTTTTTATTCCAAACTATTCCAATTATTACTGGATTAGGTCAATTTAATGAGTGGCAAAAAACAATTTCAAGGTTTGTATAGCAGGGGAAGAAACCTAGACTAAAATTTAAATTTCTAACGGACAAAAAGGAAAGAGGAGGATTCCCACTACTGGATCTAAAAATATATTATGAAGTTGCATGTATAACATGGCTAAAAGAATGGTTCAGCTTGAAGAACACAGATATATTAGATCTGGAGGGGTTTGGAAATAGATACGGGTGGCATGCGTACCTTTGGTATGACAAGGTCAGAGTACATTGAGACTTTTTAAACCATATTATAAAAAGATCACTATTTGGAGGAGGTATAAAGAGTGGTTTGAAAGGAAAACACCATGGTGGCTGTCACCCCAAGAAGTCTTCTCAGTGGAAAAATTAAATATGAAAGGAGAATGGCTAATGTACAGAGACATGCTGCAGGAAGAAAATTATGTAATTAAGATCAGGCCGTATGAGGAACTAAAAGATAAATTATCAAGTTGGATGGAGTACCACCAAATGAATGACATCTTCTCAAAAGATAAAAAGGCGAGAGGTTTTGAACAAATAAGATCAATATTAGAAACTGCAGTAATACAAAATAACACCAAAATATTGTCTAAGGTTTATGAGTTTCTATTAGAATGGCACACAAAAGATGAAGAAATCAAGAGTGTTATGATTAAATGGGCAATGGATGTCGGCCATAACATTGAGTATGAAAAGTGGTCAAAATTATGGAACACTGGGCTAAAATTTACAGCATGTACATTGTTGAAAGAAAATCTGTTAAAAATGATGTATACCGTATTTTTTGCTTCATAGGACGCACTTTTTCCCTCTTAAAAACTAAGGGGGAAAGTCTGTGCGTCCTATGGAGCGAATGCAGGGGGGAGGCAGGCAGGAAAAGCCCCCAAGAGGGGCCGCGTCGGTCCCTTCTCCCTCCTCATAGAAAAGCCCGCAGGAGCCGCGTGCTCCTTAAAGGGTGCATGGCTCCTGTGGGCTTTTGCAGGAGGTGGGGGAATTGCCGGGAGAGGCTGCACAAGGCTAAAGAAGTCAAGGCAGCGAGTGGGATGGATCACGCTCACTGCCTTGGCTTCCTCTTTAGCCATGCTTCTTTAGCCGCGCTGGAGAGGTTTAGCTCCCGGCTGGAGAGGTTGTGCGGCTATGGCAGAAGCCAAGACAGCCAGCGGGATGGATCCCGCTGGCTGTCTTGGCTTCTTTGCTCTTTGGGGCTGGGGGGGAGAATAATTTTTTTCCTCTTGATTTCCCCCTCTAAAAACTAGGTGCGTCTTGTGGTCCGGTGCATCCTATAGAGCGAAAAATACAGTAGATGGTACCTCACTCCGATTAAACTGACAAGGATGTATAAATCAGGAAACAAGAATTGCTGGAAATGTGGGGTGAAAGAAGGTAATTTCTTTCACATGTGGTGGTCATGCGACAAGGTGAAAACCTCCTGGGAAAACATATACAATGAACTAAAGAAGATCTTTAGATATACGTTTTTGAAAAAGCCAGAGGCATTCTTGTTGGGAATGGTAGGAGAAGATATTGTTAAGAATGATCAGAAACTGTTCTTATACGCAACAACAGCGGCAAGGTTATTATTAGCCCAGGTCTGGAAACAACAGCAATTACCAACAGTAGAACAATGGTGACAGAAGGTAATGGAATATGCAGAATTAGCTAAATTAACGGTGAAAATTAGACAACAGGGCGATGAAATATTTCAAAAAGAATGGGAAAAATTTATGTTGTATATAGGAAAGATAACGTGAAATAATGAAACTAGTAGAACTGAAATAAATCTCATAATGTGAAATACAAAGAAATTTACCAGATAATAAAAATAATAAGAAGCAAAATGTATAACATGACTAATGTAACTAATAGTAGTTGCAAATGAATATAGACAACAAGAATTGTGTAAATAGAAGGATTGATTTGTGTACAAATACTCTATGGATAAATATGGACAAATATGGAAGAAGAAGAAGAAGAAGAATATGCAAAATGGATAAAGACAATGTGAAAAAGTCAGATGCGATACAAAAAAGCCAGAAGAAGAAAGGACGGAAGTCAGCTCTCAAGAGCAAGTACAGTGGTACCTTGGGTTAAGTACTTAATTCGCTCTGGAGGTCCGTTCTTAACCTGAAACTGTTCTTAACCTGAAGCACCACTTTAGCTAATGGGGCCTCCTGCTGCTGCCGCGCCGCCGGAACACGATTTGTGTTCTCATTCTGAAGCAAAGTTATTAACCCGAGGTACTATTTCTGGGTTAGTGGAGTCTGTAACCTGAAGCGTATGTAACCTGAAGCGTATGTAACCTGAAGCGTATGTAACCCGAGGCACCACTGTATAAATGTAAAATGTAATACAATATGTGTATGTGGAGTATGTAACTTAAAAACCAATAAAGATTTTTTTTTAATTGTACTATGAAGCTGTCTGTTTCTGTTGGTTAAAGAAGTGGATAACGCTGAATAATGCACATGTTTCATATCTTGAAGGTCATAATATCAAGTTTGCTTGGCATGTGTGTTTATGGTATGGTAAACCTAAAACAGTTTTTCGAACCATGTAGTCAGGAATAATTTGTATAGAGTATGGGTGTCAGGGACTGGGCAGAGAAGGAATGGTGGAGACTGCCTCCCCATCCTGACCCTTCCAGGGAGGAGGAAGAGGAAGACAGTATAGGTTTTCAACAGGGGTTTGAGGGAGGGCGCAGCTCAAAGGGAGATGATGATGAAGATGATGATGATGATGATGATGATGATAATAATATTTTATTTATACCCCGCCCTCCCCAGCCAAGACCGGGCTCAGGGCGACTAACAACCAATAATAAAAACAAGTTGTTTAAAATACAACTTAAAAAACAAGATTAAACTACAACATTAAAACATTAAAATACAGCCTCACCACAGGAGGAGAAAGGAAAAAAGAAAGAGGGGGGTGGAATCAAACTGATTCTAAGCCAAAGGCCAGGCGGAACAACTCTGTCTTACAGGCCCTGCGGAAAGAAATCAGATCCCGCAGAGCCTTGGTCTCATGAGACAGAGCGTTCCACCAGGCCAGAGCCAGTATTGAAAAGGCCCTGGCTCTGGTTGAGGCTAATCTAACTTCCTTAGGGCCTGGAATCTCTAGGGTGTTGCTATTTATGGACCTTAAGGTCCTCCGTGGGGCATACCGGGAAAGGCGGTCCCGTAGGTACGAGGGTCCTAGGCCGTGAAGGGCTTTAAAGGTCAAAACCAGCACCTTAAATCTGACCCTGTCTTCCACCGGGAGCCAGTGCAGCTGGAAAAGCACTGGGTGAATATGCTCCCATGGCAGAGACCCCATGAGGAGCCTTGCTGCAGCATTCTGCACCCGCTGGAGTTTCTGGGACAGCTTCAAGGGCAACCCCATGTAGAGCGAATTACAGTAGTCAAGCCTGGAGGTGACCGTCGCATGGATCACTGTGGCCAGATCGGGGCAGGAAAGATAAGGGACCAACTGCTTGATCCGGCGAAGGTGGAAAAATGTCACCTTGGCTGTTGCTGTAACCTGCATCTCCATGGAAAGGGAGGCGTCAAGGATTACACCCAAACTCTTAACGGAAGGCAATGGCACTAATTGGGCCCCCACAAGAGAAGAGAGTTGGTCCCTCATCCCCATACCATCCCGACCCAGCCAGAGGACCTCTGTCTTCGAAGGATTTAATTTCAATCGGCTCCCATGAAACCATCCAGCCACAGCTTCCAAGCAACTGGTCAGTGTGTCTGGGGCCGAATCGGTATGGCCATCCATCAGCAGATAGAGCTGAGTGTCATCAGCATATTGGTGACAACCCAGCCCAAAGCTCCGGACAATCTGGGCAAGGGGGCGCATAAAGATGTTAAAGAGCATCGGGGAGAGGATTGCGCCCTGCGGCACTCCACACACCAAGGAGTGGCACGACGACATCTCCCTCCCTAGCGCCACCCTCTGTCCCTGACCAGAGATAAAAGAGCACAGCCATTTACGGGCTATGCCCTGTATCCCCACGTCAGCGAGGGAGTGGTCCAGATCATGATCGACCATGTTGAAGGCTGCTGACAAATTTAAGAGAATCAGCAGTCCCGACCCACCTCAATCCAGTTGTCTACAGAGATCATCTGTTAGGGTGACCAGAGCCATCTCGGTCCCGAAACCAGGATGGAACCCGGACTGAAATGGATCTAAAGCCAATGTTCCCTCCAGAAACCTACCAAGCTGTTCAGCAACTGCTCTCTCAATTACCTTACCCAGATATGGAAGATTAAACTGGGTGTAATTGGATAGATCTAAAGGATCTAGTGAAGTTTTCTTTAAGAGCGGACACACCACTGCTTCCTTCAGCTCCCCTGGGAATGTCCCCGTGCCAAGGGACAAATTGATAATTTCAACCGGGGGGTCCGCACGACATCTGGGCATGCCCTAATCAGCCAAGACGGGCACGGATCGAGGAGGCAGGTGGTGGGCCTACCAGCTTGGAGGAATCTATCCACATCAGAAGGGAGTATCCGATCGAAATGGTCCAACACTGGACCCGAAGACAGTCAAGGGGGCCTCCAGTTCTGTCACTGTATCTAAATTGGCAGGGAGGCCACAGCAGAGCAACAGGACTTTCTCCGCAAAAAAGCTCGCAAATGCCTCACAGCTATGAGTCAAATTTGTGCTTAAATTTGGTTGTCCTCCTAAGGACGTTATCGACCTAATTATTCTAAAAAGTTGTGCCGGGCGAGAGCTAGCAGATGCAATGGAAGCTGCAAAGTAGGATCTCTTAGCAGCTTTCATAGCCATCTCATAGGCTTTCATAAGCATCCTATAAGATGTTCTTGAAGCTCCGTCACGAGTCCGTCGCCATACTCGCTCTAGCCATCTGAGATCCCGCTTCATTTTCCGGAGCTCCTCGGTGTAAACCAAGGGGCCAGGTTTCGATGGGGTCGCAGAGGGCGCTTAGGCGCGATCTCATCGATGGCCACCAAGAGCTGGTTATTCCAGTCCTTGACAAGGTCATCTAATGAGTCGCCAGGAGGAGCAGGGTCCCGCAAGGCCTGACGGAATCTATCAGGAGAGCTCTGAAAGAGAAATCCTCCTGGATTAACAACGCTACTCCTCCCCCCTGACCCACAGAGGACAGAGAAACCTGGAGGTGTTATCTCATGTAGGGAGACTACTTCGCCTTCTCCATCATGCAAGCCAGGTCAATCCCTTGCAAGACAAAAAAGTTACTCATGGTGGCGGTTTTCTTGCCTATGGACCTGGCATTGCACAACACCAATGGCGGAGGTGGCTAATCCCTGCTCGCCCTACCCTCGTCCCTTGGGATGGAGCGTAGATTGGAAGGGGTTCAAGCATCACTACATCTCAAAACCCTTCACTGAAAGTGATATCTAGTCCCACCGCCATTCTTCCCTAGCCCTTCAATAGTGGGAATCCCAGATCCCATATAGCCTCCCCAACAGAGGGGTAACATCCCCTCACTAACAAGTCATCCCTGGGCCAGGACTCCTGGGTCAAAATGGTATGGGGAAGAGGTGAAAGTTCGATAGGGTAAGTATCCCTAGAAGATAAAACCCAAGCAACCACACCCCAAGTGGGGAGGGTGGTCCCACAGTGTTTAGTTAGCTGTCAATCCCTCTCTCCCTCCTGGGTTGATTGGAGGACTGTTGATTCTATCTGTGGCTGTGGGAGTATTAATGAGCCATGTGCTATAAAATGGGGATCGCTGGCCAACAAAGAGCCAGCTTCGAATTTGGAAGCTCTGTCCATCCTGTCTCGCCAGGAGTACAGTAGAGAAGGTTGATCATTCTCATAAATTTTTGGAACATTAGGCAAAGGTCCAGCTATAGATTGGGTGCTGGATTTCTCCAGATTGTCAGCAACATAGAGTTCTTTAGGTGTTGTTGCCATAGAAATGTCAGAGGCGCCATAGAAATGTCAGATGAGGGGAAAGTTGGGAAATCATGGGAGAGCCAGAACAACACCTGGCTAACACATTGTCATTAGAAAGCATTCCAGACCCTCCATCTCCCAGAACTTGGCGAGCCTTAAAAGTAGGAGAGCAAAAAGCTCAAAGACAGAGGGCACATAGCAGCACCCATAGAGGAGATGATGAGAATGGCGAATGAGGAAGTGGGAGAGACGGATGTGGAGATTCACTCTGGACAATGCCATTATCCAAGAGGCTGGGTTCTATAGCCTCCCTCTGTAAAGATTGAAATAAGAAAGAACTATAAGAAACTTTTCCTTGTCTTTATAATTTCCTGGGCAACCAACTAGGAGCCACTGACAGCATCCTGACAATGAGATAAATATAAAAACCTGCTTGAAAAGAAAAAACCACTTTGGCTGTCACCCGTGGATGCAGTAGCCTTGAGGAGACGGAACATGGACTGTCAATGGACAACATATAGAGACTTATTGGTCTGTTCCAGTCAAGAGATAAGACTGAAGAAGCTAGAAGGTGTTAGATATGCGGTGACGGACTGGTTACAATATCATCAAGTGAATGGCATGTTTAAACTAGATAAGAATAATGGGTTTATGATCAAAAGTTCACAATTTGAAAGGGAACTTATAGAATCATCAGGAAAATTTATTTCTAGAAAGTATAAACTATTGTTGGAGTGGCAGACAAAGGACGAGATGGTCAAGTCTGCTATGATACATTGGGCAAGAGATATAGGGCATAAAATAGAATTGAGGGGGGGATTGTGGAAAAGAGATTTAAAATTTACAGCTTGTTATATAGTGAAAGAAAATTTTATGAAGATGATATATAGATGGTACCTAACACCAAGTAAATTAGCAAAAATGTATAAATCAGAGACAGGTACCTGTTTGGAAGTGTCAAGAAATGGAGGGTACTTTTTACCATATGTGGTGGACATGTAAATTTGCGAAGGATTTATGGGAGATGATATACAAGGAAAGGGAAAAAAATGTTTAAGATGACTTTTATAAAAAGGCCAACAAGCTTCCTATTAGGAATATTAGGAACTGAGTTTCCCACAGATCAAAAGAAATTATTTCTCTACACAATTACGGGAGCCCAAATCGTATATGCTCAGAAATGGAAAGAGAACAATACCAACAAAGGAGGAGTTGCAGATGAAATTGATGGAATGTGTAGAATTAGCAAATTTTACTAATAGAATAAGATATCAGGAAAATGGAGTATTTAAGGAAGAGTGGAAAATGTTTGCAGTCTATCCAGCTCGAGCTTTGATTTGGTTCTGCATAATATGTGAATTGTTTTGTTAATGGAGTTTTCAACCTCCATATATCTACTAGTTCATTATTCTCTGTTAGAGATAAAAAAGAGTTCGGCAGTTTTCCTTGGTCTGTTTTGGTTCTTCTTACTGATCTATCCATTTCTATGGAGATTACCCCATTGAAGTCCCCCATCAATATGGTCTTATAATCTATATAGTCTGTCAATATTTCCTCTAGTTTTTTGTAAAAGTTTGCTTTCCTTTCGTTTGGTGCATATACCCCCACTAAAATTAAATTTTCTCCTTCTGTTTGTACCTGTACTCCTATTATTCTTTCTTTGTTCTCTTTAAATATTTGTTGTGCATTGTATTTATTTTTAACATATACAACCACTCCTCTGTTTTTTTGCACATCAGAAGAGATAAATTCATTCCCCAGTTTTTTATTCCTTAAAACTCTATTATGTTTCCATGTTATGTGTGTTTCTTGCAAACAGATTATGTCTACATTCTTTTTTATTAATTCATGTCTAATTTTATTCCTTTTGGCTTTATTATTCATGCCATTAACATTCCATGATATTACTTTAATTGTCATTTTGATTTATTTGATTAAATATATTTTTATTTTTATTATTTGAATTTAAACATCTCCCTCTCCTCCCTCTTGTTCTTGTTTGTCCTCTTCACTTTCCTGTTCACCTTTTCCAGCTCCTTATATCTTCTCCCAAACTTCTGCATTTCTTGTACTGTCTTAATTTTAAAATTCTTGTCTTTATAATAAAATGACACACCTTCTGGATATTCCCATCAAAACCTTATTTTGTTGGCATTTAATTTTTTAGTCAATTCCTTATACGCATTTTGCTTGCGCAATGTAAGAGGTATAGGTTGGTTGCTCGAGAGCAATCAGGCAATATGCTTCAATAGTCTGTTTTAAAGCTTTCTTATCGGTGATAAAAACCTTTGGGATGCAGAGCGCCTCTATTCCGTGTCTTGCTCATTCACTGGCAGAATCTGAGAGTGGGCGGTCCTTAAACCTTCCCCAGCAGAGTAGTTTATTGACGCCCAGTCTGCGCCTCCCCTCTCTGCATGGAAGCCTACTGCGCAAGGAAGGCGTGGGTAACGGAGGACCTCTCTCCTCCCCGCTTTGCTCAGGCAAGGTGACCTGGCACCACCTCGCCTCCCCCGAGCCCTGCAGCTCCTCTCCGCTGGAGGCGTGGCTACTCTCCTCCGCTGAGGAGGTGCTGCTTCCCACGGGCCTTGGAGGCTCTCTGTAATCCATCCGCCTTTTCCCCTCTCGCCCCTGAGCCGATGGCAGTTCCCTGACATGCAAGAAACGATTTGGGATGTCCTTAAACACCACAATTGTTTTCCCATCTATAATCAGTTGTTTTTGTCAAAATAGTATTTCTCATTTCTGTTGGACTGAAAATTGCTAAACAGTCTCCTGGATATTTTTTGTCTTGCTTGTAAGGAGGTGACTTTTATTCTAAATATATTAGTCACCATATAGTCTAAGTCCTCCTCCTTCATTTCTAACAATTTCACAATTCCTGTAATTAGCCTATCTCTCACGTTCTATCACTCCATCTCTGGAAGGCCTCAAAATTTCAAATTCTGTGCTTTTTTATTCATTTCATGGAAAGGCTAGATTGTCTAATGCATTCTCTTGTACTTTTAAGTTCTTCTATTTGCCCTTTCATTCTCTCTCCTTTTTTATTTTCCCTTATTTCTTTCTGCATTCATTTCGATTGTTCTTCCACTGTTTGTATTTTTACTTTCAATTCCTTCATTTGTCCTGATAAATCTGTTGCCACTTCCTCTATCTTATCCCCAATATTCTTTTCACTTTCCTTTACTTCTCTCCTGATCTCTCTTATCTCTGCTAGTATTTTTGCAAAGTCTCCCTCCCCTTCTATTTCAGCTTTAGATGTCCTTCTCTCTCCTGGTGTTGTTATTTTTGCTGCCTTACTCATGTTTCTTTAAGATAATTATTCATTTTAAGGTGCTATTTCGTAAATCTCCTGGGGGTCTTATACCCTGTTTGCCAATAACCTTCAGTAAATTTATATTCTCTGCTGTTCACCCTTCCACCAGAGGGTGTCTCTGTCTCCCTTACTTTCTTTTTTATCGTCTATACTGATTATCTTAAATTTCCTTTCTTGAGGGATAATTACACCTATTCAAGTCAGATATATAATCAAATACCCAGTATATACTCAATGCCTATCAAATTACAGTCCAATTATATCCACCCCTTACGTTCCCCCAGTTTTCTCATCTAAACCCCATAAAGTTCTTCTTCTTCTTTCCTTAATTGTAATAGGATGGTGGACGCTGTTAAGGTGTGAAACCTAAGACGCTGGCAAGTTAGCAATGTCATGTGACTTTAAGTAGTCAAGCTCGTTAAGTTGTTAAGTTGCTCAATATATAAAGAGTGTTTGTTTTCTCTGCCTGTGGGGCGTGAAGCAAAAATGTCTGAAAGCTCCGGAGGTGTTTCTGTTATCTTTCTGCAATAAACCTGTCTTTGGAAAGACAGGCTTCCCTGTGTCGTTATTTCTTTGCTGCTGAGACTTTGAAGCTTGTACTGCAACAAGAATCTCTGCACTGGACTTAATTAATGCTCTGAAAAGAGAACTGTTGCTGGTGGCGCAGCGGAAGCGTTTACTGGACCAGTACACAGACTCTCTTAGGTTATGGCTCCTTCTATGTTTCTACAGCTGTATTGTGTGCAGAGAAAGTGAAAGCAGCTTTCGGATGAGAGAAGACCAGCTTGGTTGTAAATCCAGCTCTTAAAGGAACTGAGAGGCTGCAGAAAGTTGAGAGAGCTGCGTAAGTGAAGATTTACAGCTTCATTAGCTGCAAAAGGCTAGCTTGACCTCCCGTTGTGTTTTTGTTTTGTTAATAAAAACAGAGGACAGTGGTAGGTTGCTAGTGAAGAGACGGAGGGGAAAAGTTTAAAAGGCGTCAGAGGAGGCTGGAGGCGTCTGAAAAGTGAGTAAAACAAATCCCAAGGGGAAAGAGAAGCAAGGGCACACAGAGGGAGTAGCAGCAGACCCCAAGAATGGCAGTGGAAAATTTCCAGGTTCCCTTTACAAAGTTGAACTCTGCTAATTACGTGCAGTGGTCTAAGAGGGCTCAAGTCTGGTTGGAAGCCAAAGAAGTGTGGGCTGACTATGTCCAGAGGCGAAAGCCGTTTGTGGCTGTTGCAGCAGATGCCACAGCAGAGCAACAGGCTGCTGCACATGCTCAGAACAGGGAACATGATAAAATGGACACTAAAGCTAGATGCATGTTGATGGTATCGATAGACGATTCCCAATTACCTCATGTGGAAAATTTAAGGTCTGCATTTGAAATTTGGGAAGCTCTTAGGCGAATTCACCATAGAGCCACGCCTGGAGAGAAGGTGAACATTATACGTGCTTTGTATGAGTTGAAACTGAAGCCAGGGGATAGTGTGGTTGAACACACGTCACAGATGACTGAGTATTTCAACCGACTGTCATCTCTAGGTGTGAATTTTCCTGAAAATATTAAAGTTTATACTCTGCTTAGCAGCCTGCATGCAGGGTTTGAAAACTTAGTACTAACTTTACAAGTTTTGCCAGAGGACCAGCTGAATATGAATTATGTGACTGATAGATTGTGTGAGCAAAAATATCAACATCATCGAAAACGTATTGATAATTCAAATACCCCAAGGGTTGGTTGTTCAGATAATTCCCAGTGTGGGGGAACTAGCAGGCAGAGCTGTAAGGAAGCCTCACAAGTGTCTGCTATGGCCAGCAAGTCATGTTTTCGATGTGGCAGCAGGTTTCATTTGATAGCAAAGTGTCCAGAAAAGCAACAGGAATTTCAACAGTCCAAGGCCAGTTTCCGGAGCTACAGGGGAAGACGACGTGAGAACTACAAGAATCAACGATCCAGAGGGGGAGTAGGTGCTGATAAGGGACTATCTGCAATGGCAGCACAACAGAGTCCTAAAAGGAGCCAACAAACCTTGAAGTGGATAATTGACAGTGGAGCAAGTCACAGTTTAGTTCCAGCGACATCTAGTGGCAGCTTGATGAACTGCAAGACATTGCCAGTTGCAAAAACTGTGACTATAGCAGACAATAGTAAACGAGAAATGAACCTTAAAGGCACAATTTATGTTAACTGTTTGCAAACTAACCTTCCTGTTTTTGTTCTTCCAGGAATGAAGAATGGACTTTTGAGTGTGTCATGCCTGGTAAAAAGTGGTTTGAAGGTTGAGTTTGAAAATGATGTGTGCACCATTTCGAAACAGGGGAAGGAGCTAGTTAAAATTCCCTGTGAGGATGGGCTTTTTGTTTTGGATGAAGAGCAGTTAGCAGCAGGTAGATGTTCAACAGGTGAAGCGCAAGCTAAGTGTGTAAATAAGGCTCCTCATACAGGTTGTGCACATCTACTACACAGAAGGTTAGCTCATATATGCTTTAAGTATGTAAGCAAGATGCCAGATTTAGCTGAGGAGTGTAACATTAAACCCTGTCCAAATTTTCTGGATTGCTGTGCTTGTAAACATGCTAAGGTTAAGACATGTAACTATCCTAGATCTGATAGAGTAAGCAAAAAACCCTTTGAACTTGTGCACACAGACGTGTGTGGCCCTATGCCAGTCAAATTGCTTGGAGGTGCGAGATTTATGCAAATTTTGGTGGATGATTTTTCAAGGGCTAGTTGGGTTTTCTTTCTGAAAGAAAAATCACAAGCAGCTTCCATCCTGATGGATTGGATTGAAGAAGTCGAATGTAAATTTGACACCAGGGTACGTAAAATACAATCAGATCGTGGTGGGGAATATGTGAACCACACGTTGGAGACGTGGTTAAAAAGGAAAGGTATAGTTCATAGACTTACCAATCCCTATTCACCACAGGAGAATGCAGTTGCCGAAAGAAAATTTCGTACATAACAGGAAGCCATTGCTGCTTTGCTGTTTGATTCTGGACTTCCACAGCGTTTTTGGGCTGAGGCTGCACTGTATGCGAATTATACTTTTAACAGAGTATACAATAGCACAGTAGGCAACACTCCTTACTTCATGCTATTTGGAAAAAAACCAAAAATTGATCATCTAAGAGTTTTTGGATGCCGTGCTTATGTGCTGGTGCCTAGGGCACAACGTAGGAAAGGCGATCCTAGATCTAAAGAAATGTTTTTCTGTGGTTATCAAGCAAACACAAAAGGTTGGAGATTTGTGAATGTAGAAAGCAAGCAAACGAAAATCACAATCAGCAGAAGTGCAGAATTTTGTGAACAGGATGGTTGGAATAAAATTCATGGAAATCCTGACATACTATTTGATGTGGTGAACAGTAACAATGAAACTCAGGCCCCCGGGCAGGTATTAGTTCCAGAACAGGCTGAGGAATTTAAGTCTAAGGACGAGGGTGAGAAATCGTCTAGTTCACCCAAGTCTGTAAAGTCAGAATCTTCTAGCTCTAAAAGTTCACCTGTACAGCAAGAGAGACGTGTAAAGTCAGAATCAGAAAGTTCTTCTTTTTTTTTATAAATTTTTATTGATTTTCCAACATGAATTAAAACACATTACAACTAACAATACATAGACAAACAAACATATAAACACGTATAATTTCATAACCTCTTTTTCTTAAGCCTTATTTCAACGACTTCCCCATACCTCCCTTTTCTGCATCCCTGTTTTAAACTTTTTCAGCAACCCCTAATTTCAATTACTTATGATTCACTTTCTTTAATCCTTTTTCTCTTACCCAATCATTTATCGCTGCAATTCTGTTTTACGTTACCCGTGACATTTTAGCACTCATTGATTTTACAACAGTTCTTAAGATAAACTTTAAATTTCTTCCAATCTTCTTCCACCGTCTCTTTTCCTTGGTCACGGATTCTGCCAGTCATCTCAGCCAGTCCCATATAGTCTATCACCTTCGTCTGCCACTCTTCCAGCGTGGGTAGTTCTTGTGTCTTCCAATACTTTGCTAAAAGAACTCTTGCTGCTGTTGTAGCATACATAAAGAACGTCCTATCTTTCCTTGACACCAATTGGCCTACCATGCCCAGGAGAAAGGCCTCTGGTTTCTTATGAAAGGTACACTTGAGGACCTTCTTAATTTCATTATAGATCATTTCCCAGAAGACCTTGATCCTTGGGCACGTCCACCAAAGGTGGTAGAAAGTACCTTCAGTTTCATTACATTTCCAGCATTTATTATTGGGCAAATGATAGATTTTTGCAAGCTTGACTGGGGTCATGTACCACCTATAAATCATTTTCATAATATTCTCTCTTAAGGCATTACATGCCGTAAACTTTATACCGGTGGTCCATAACTGTTCCCAGTCAGCAAACATGATGTCATGACCAATGTCTTGTGCCCATTTAATCATAGCTGATTTAACCGTCTCATCCTGTGTATTCCATTTCAACAGCAAGTTGTACATTCTTGACAAATTCTTAGTATTGGGTTCCAACAATTCTGTTTCTAATTTTGATCTCTCCACCTGAAAGCCAATTTTCCTGTCCTGTTTGAATACTTCATTTATCTGGTAATAATGAAGCCAGTCTCTTACTTTAGACTTCAATTTCTCATAACTCTGTAGTTTCACTTTTCCCTCCTCTTGTTCTATAATTTCCCAGTATTTTGGCCATTTAGATTCCATATTAAGTTTTTTCACTTCCTTAGCTTCCATTGGTGACAGCCACCTAGGGGTTTTGTTTTCCAACAGATCTTTATACCGAATCCAAACATTATATAGTGCTTTCCTAACAATATGGTTTTTGAAACCTTTGTGAATTTTTACCTTGTCATACCATATATATGCATGCCAACCAAACCTGTTATTAAACCCTTCCAGATTCAAAATGTCTGTGTTCTCAAGAAGTAGCCAGTTTTTCAGCCAGCAAAAAGCCGCTGATTCATAATACAGTTTTAAGTCCGGCAGGGCAAACCCCCCTCTTTCTTTTGCATCAGTTAATATCTTAAATTTTATTCTGGGCTTTTTGCCCTGCCAGACAAATCTAGATATGTCTTTCTGCCACCTCTTGAAACAATCCATTTTATCCACAATCTGCAATGTTTGAAACAAAAACAACATTCTCGGCAAAACATTCATCTTAATAACAGCAATTCGGCCTAACAAGGAAAGTCTCAAATTTGACCATATTTCTAAATCTTTCTTAACTTCTGTCCAACATTTCTCATAATTGTCTTTAAATAAGTTCACATTCTTAGATGTCAAATTAATCCCCAGGTATTTCACTTTCTTTGCTACCATTAATCCGGTTTCACTATGAAACCTCTCTCTTTCAGCAACTGTTAGATTTTTATCCAGTACTTTCGTTTTCTGTTTATTCAGCTTAAAACCTGCTACTTGACCAAATACTTGTATTAGCTCTAAAACTCTTTTCGTACTAGTGTCTGGCTCTTGTAAAGTTAATACTAGGTCATCTGCAAACGCTCTCAGTTTATATTGTTTAGCTCCGACCTGAATCCCTTTGACCAGCTGGTCCCCTCTGATCATGTTTAATAAAACCTCCAAGACAGATATAAAAAGTAATGGGGATATTGGGCACCCCTGTCGTGTCCCTTTTTCAATAGCAAAGTCTTCAGTAACCACATTATTTACAATTAATTTTGCTTTTTGTTCAGAATAAATTGCACCTATACCATTCTCAAAACCTTGGCCTACCCCCATCCCTTCAAGATTCTTTTTCATAAAGCTCCAAGAGATATTGTCAAAGGCTTTCTCCACGTCCACAAATAATAATACTGCCATAGTATTAATATTGGCTTCTAATAATTCCATAATATCTATTATGTTTCTCACATTGTCAGATAAATGTCTTCCTGGAAGAAAGCCAGCCTGGTCTTTGTGAATCTCTCCCACCAAAACTCTCTTCAGTCTTTTTGCCAAAATGTCTGCAAACATTTTGTAATCCACATTAAGTAATGATATAGGGCGGTAGTTCTTAATCTGGTTCTTCTCAGTCTCAGATTTGGGTATAAGTGTAATATACGCTTCTTTCCACGATTCGGGTGCCTTCTTCCCCTCTAGAATTTCATTACAGACCTCCTTCAACGGTTGTACCAGCCATTCTTTCAGAGCTTTGTAGTATCTGGAAGTCAATCCATCTGGTCCTGGAGATTTTCCCAATTGCATATTTTGAATGGCTCCCTCTATTTCTTGCTCAGTTATCTTCTGGTTCAAAGTCACTTTGCTTTGTTCAGAAATTTTTTGTAATCCATATTTTTTAAGAAATTCTTCTATCTCTTTTTCATTCACCGGCCCTTGTGCATAAAGTCTCCTGAAATAACTCTGAAAACAGTTTCTAATCTCATTTGGTCTATAAATATTCCTTCCTTCAACTTCTAAGCTTGTAACCATATTCAGTTTTTGTCTCTTCTTCAATTGCCATGCCAGAAGTTTCCCACATTTGTCTGCCGATTCAAATGTCTTCTGTCTCATTTGTTTTATTTTCCATTCTATCTCCTGATTCATCAGTTCCATGTACTGCCTCTGATAAAACTTAATTTCTCTCAAAATTTCATGGGACTTTGGCTTTGATCTCAGTTTTTTTTTCTCCTTCTTTTATCCTTTCCAGAATCTTGTCCTTCTTCTCATTCTGTCTCTTCCTTTTTATAGCATTCTGCTGTATTAAAAATCCTCGCATGACGGCTTTACTTGCGTCCCAAATTACTCTTTTCTCCACCTCTGTTCTCAGATTTATCCCAAAATAATCTTTGATCGTTTTCTGGGCCTTTTTGTACAGCTCTTCATCTCTAAATAGGGAGTCATTCATCCTCCATCTGAAGGAACCAGCTGTTGTTAAGTTCATCTCCATCTTTACGGCATTATGGTCGGAGCAAGTCTTTGGGCAGATTTCCACTTTCTTTATCTTTGGTGCCATCCCACTAGTTACCCAAATTTGGTCAATTCTAGTCCAGGTCATTTTTGCTTCAGAGAAGAAAGTTCCCTCCCTCTCAAGAGGGTTCCTTGTTCTCCAAATGTCAATCAAGTCCATATTATCTGTCATTTCAAAAAAAGTCTTTGGTAGTCTCCCATCCTTGGAAACCACCTGTCTTTGTGCTTTATCCATATTTGTAGAGACCACTCCATTCATATCTCCCATCATAATTACATTGTAATCCAGATAGTCCATTAATGTCTCATGCAATTTCTTGAAGAATTCTGACTTCCCTTCATTTGGAGCATATATCCCTATTATCAATAGTTTTTCTCCTTGGACTTGTATTTCAATTGCCAAATATCTTCCTTGTTCATCTTTAAAAATTAACTTAGGAGCCAACTTTTCCTTTGCGTAGATCACCACTCTTCTTTTCTTCACTTTATCTGATGAAATAAATTCCTGTCCTAATCTTTTATTAATAAGTAGTTTTCTATGTACTCTGGTCACGTGGGTTTCTTGCAAACAAATCAAGTCCAATTGTTCTCTTTTTAAAATATGAAAAACCTCACGCCTTTTTCTGGGAAGATTCAGTCCATTACAATTCCAACTTAGAAACTGCAGAGCCATCTTGTTATTTACTTGGTTGTTCCTCCAACTGCCCCAAGCAGTTGTTCTTCCTCTGTCGGTGCTTTGAGCCCAAATGTTAAATTCAATATATCTGTTGCTTCCTTTGCTTTTGTAGTTTGTTCCACCACTTCCTTCAGGAGGTCCTCCTCGTTTCTTTCCAGAAATTGTTCTTTGTCTTGCACTGTTTTTATTTTGATTTTCTTTCCTTTGTAGTTAAAAGACAAGCCTTGTGGAAACTCCCATCTAAATAATATATTGTTCTTTTTCAGCAGAGTGACCAAGTCCTTGTAGTGAGCTCTCACCTCCAAAATGTATTTAGGGATGTCTTTATATATCTGCACCAAGGAATCTTCAATCTCCAAAGTTCTTTGAAATTGTAGGTTTAGTATTCTATCTCTCTCCTCTTTAGATCTTAAAGTTATCAGACAGTCCCTTGGATTCTTTCTATTTTGTCTCCTGCCCAGTCTGAAAGCAGTTACTATCTTGAATTCCTCCTCCTTCAAATTTACCTGCCAAAATTCCGAAAACTCTTTTGTAAGAAAGTCTACCAGATTATCTTTTTCACTTTCTGGAACCAGTCTCAGTCTCAAATTTCTCTCCTTTCTCTGTAGTTCCAGTAAGGACAGGGCCGCCTCATGCTCATCCAGCTTTTTGCAGACTGGTACTAGTTTTTCCTGTGTAGTTTCTGCAGAAATTTTTGCCTCTTCAGCAATCTTTCGAATTGTAGCATTTTCTTCAATTAATTTATTTATTGTCTCTGTATTGGATGTGACACTTTTGGTGTTTACATCTAATTTTGTTGACAGTTCTGTCAGCTGTTTGGAATTTTCTGTGCTCTGCTTAGTCAAAGCTTCCAGGGCCTCATTTATTTTGACTAATGCCTGTGTCACTGGATCCATAGGTATAGTTGTTACTTTTTCCTGCCCAGCTGCACCTGCTGGAACTGAGCCTGATATAGAACCCCTTTTCTTTTGTGCAATTTTACTTTTAGCTCTTGTTATTATCTCTTCTGCTGGGCCACTCATGTCCCAAGGTCGTTCCCACGGGAATTGCTTTTAGATGGAAAACTCCACAGGCCTGCTCTTTACAATCTAATTTGTAACTATTTCCCTACAGCCCTCTAGAGGGAGCAGTCCAAAGTCCCAAATACAAAGAAACAAGGATTCCCCTCAAAAATGGCAACAAATCTTCCAATATATTTCCGATGGTAAAGCTGTCAATTAGTAACTTCAGCAAAGTCCCAAACTTGTAACAAATAAAGTGCCCACTTTATAATAAATAGGCAAAGCACCAACTTTGTAACAAGTCTCAAATGACAGTTCTCAGTCTCGGTGACTTACTTTCAAGGCAGTCCTTTCCAAGGATTCAAAACGGCAGAAAGTTTCCCTTCTTTACTTCTTTCATGCAGGTAATACAAGTTAAATCTTCCCCCCCCCCCGCTCCTGCTTGCTAAGGGGGAGGTTCAAGTTCAATGTCCGAGTTAAACAGTTTTAAAATTATTTTCCGTCAAATTGCAGCTTTGTATTTCGTTGCTTTGGCTGTCATGCAGTCCGGGAAAGGCAGACTTCCTTACTTTTTACCTTCCCCGTTTTCGGCCAAATTTCTAAGGTTGTTTTAAAGTTGTTGTTCAATCCTACTCACGGGTAATCAGATTGAGTTCCAAATGTCAGGAAGGAATCGGCGCTCTCCGTCCATGGCGACGCGGCTTCACTCCACGGGCTGGGTAGCGACTCTCAGCACCGCGCTCACACCCGATGCCACTCCGGAGCCTTTAAAAAGGCTCCTTTGCAGTAAGGGGGGCGCTTAAGGTGCCCACCGAGTCTCCGTGTTCACAGGCTTCCGCGCCTGTGATTTTAGGGGTCCCCGCTTCGCCGTAGCGGTCAGACCCGAACTCGTGAAGTAGTCTCCCTGAGCGGAGCTCAGCAAGAGACCGCCATTGAGCGCTGGCGCCGACCGGAAGTCTCCAGAATCAGAAAGTTCTTCAACTACTAGTGACAAACAGGTGACGACTAGTGATTCTGGGTCAGAGGGAGAAACTGAAGGAACATCGCAGGAACTGTTAAGGCGTTCCAAGCGTACCAACAAAGGTAAACCTCCTGAAAGGTACCAAGCTATTAGTGTTTGGGCTGGTTTGGCAAATTGCGAACCTGAAAGTTTTGAGGAGGTTGAGCAATTACCCCAGGAGGAGGCCAGTAGGTGGCGTGAGGCCATGCAAAAAAGAGTTGAATTCTATGAAAGAACTGGGTGTGTTTTCCATCACCAAACTGCCAGAAGGTACCAAGGCAGTAAGTTGTAGGTGGGTGTACAGGATAAAGACAACAGCAATGGGGAAACCAGAGTACAAAGCAAGGCTTGTAGCTCGAGGTTTTATGCAAAGAAAGGGGTTACATTATGCCGAAGTCTATGCACCCACTTCAAGGAGTGAAACCCTACGGGCACTATTAGCAGTTGCTGCTCAGAAAGGGTTCAAAGTGAATCAATTTGATGTCTCTACAGCTTATCTTCATTCAGACTTGGCTGAAGAGCTCTATATGGAGCTACCGCCAGGATTGAAAGTTGGTAAATCAAATCAGGTATGGAAACTACATAAATTTATTTATGGACTCAAGCAATCTGCTCATAATTGGAATGAGTGTTTGAATGACGTTTTGGTAGGCATTGGTTTTAGCAGGAGCAAGGCTGACAATTGCTTATATTTCAGAGGTTCAGGAGATGCTCAAGAATCTTTGCTTGTTTATGTAGATGACCTGATTTATACTTCAAAGACACAAGAACAAGTAAAAAAACTAGCCAAAGAGTTAAATAAACACTTCAAAGTTAAGAATCTTGGTGATGTGAAGATCTATCTTGGTGTTCAGATAGATAGGACCAAAAATGGCAGTTTTCTACTGAATCAAAAAGGCAAGATATTGCAAATGTTGAAAAAATTTGGCATGACGGAGTGTGCAGGTGTTAGAACACCAATGGAAATGGGTTTTGTAAAAGACAATGAGTTCAAGGATAGTGCTGAATTCAAGCGTGCTGAAATCTTTCAGTCAGCACTGGGAAGCTTACTTCATCTTTCGCAATGGAGTAGACCAGATATTGCTTACGCTGTTAACTTACTCAGCAGAGAAGCTTCAAAACCTAGTGTAAATGCATGGAAAGGAATTCAAAGAGTGTTAAGATATTTACAATACACCAAAGATTTTTGCCTTGAATTATCTTCTGAAGGACAAGCACAGATTACTTGTTGGGCAGATAGTGATTGGGCAAATTTAAAAGATAGAAAATCAGTGTCTGGCTGTGTAATAAAATTTGGTAACTCTCTGATTGGGTGGAGATCCAAGAAACAGAACCTGATTGCTTTGTCGTCAACAGAAGCTGAGTTCTCTGCCTTATCTGAGTTATGTAGAGATCTAGAATTTTACAAATGCTTGGCACAAGAGATGTATGAAAAGGCCATCACTCCAATCACTGTATGGGGTGATAATCAACCGTGTCTTAAGTTAGCACAAAATGGGCAGTTTAAAGGTCGTACAAAACATTTGGATATCCGCTTTCAAAATGTTTGTCAAACGGTAAAAGCAGGAATTGTTAAATTAAATTACTGTCCCAGTCATGAAAATCAAGCTGATGGTTTCACGAAACCGCTTGGGTTTCAGCGGCATGAAAACTTTTGTGAAGAAATGGGTCTCAAGTAATTTTGTTTTTGTATTGCCAGCGAGAGGGGGTGTTAAGGTGTGAAACCTAAGACGCTGGCAAGTTAGCAATGTCATGTGACTTTAAGTAGTCAAGCACGTTAAGTTGCTCAGTATATAAAGAGTGTTTGTTTTCTCTGCCTGTGGGGCGTGAAGCAAAAATGTCTGAAAGCTCCGGAGGTGTTTCTGTTATCTTTCTGCAATAAACCTGTCTTTGGAAAGACAGGCTTCCCTGTGTCGTTATTTCTTTGCTGCTGAGACTTTGAAGCTTGTACTGCAACAAGAATCTCTGCACTGGACTTAATTAATGCTCTGCAAAGAGAACTGTTGCTGGTGGCGCAGCGGAAGTGTTTACTGGACCAGTACACAGACTCTCTATGCCTCCTTCTCTATGCTCTTCTTTGTTTCCTCTGTCCTCCACCTCCCATTCAGAAACCCAATTGGACCCGTCGCCAACAGCAACAGCCGGTAAGAGGAAGGGTACAACACTTCTAGCTCCTCGACCGCAACTGCAAAGAGTATCGTGGGGAGGGGTTGGAATAATTGCAAACTCAATTTCAGATTGAGTACATTGTAGGCGTTGACAAGGAGAGTGCAAACAATATTTCAAGCGTTTTCCTCTTTGTCCTCTCAACAGTTCAAAGCCTTCAACAGTGTCTCTGTAGTGTTTCCAACAGTCATACAGACACAATGAATCCTTGCACAAAACAGTGTTTCCTAAATAATGCTCTAATGGCGCCTCAACAATGAATACAAAGTTCCAAATTTCTTTCAAGTGTACTGAGTTCCGTGGGCATTTGAAACATTGTCTTATACAGTGGTACCTCACAAGACGAATGCCTCGTAAGATGAAAAACTCGCAAGACGAAAGAGTTTTTCGTTTTTTGAGTTGCTTCGCAAGACGAATTTCCCTATGGGCTTGCTTCGCAAGACGAAAATGTCTTGCGAGTTTGTTTCCTTTTTCTTAAAACTGTTAATACCCAGGGAATCCGTGCTTCGCAAGACGAAAAATTCGCAAGACGAAAAAACTCGCAGAACGAATTAATTTCGTCTTGCGAGGTACCACTGTATCCCACAGATAAGTTTGTTTTATCTGCCTTTTGTCTGTGTCTCTTTTCCCTCTAGAGGTGATGAGACTCTTTCCCCTTTTTACTTACTCAGTATATTCTCTGACTCGCTGGTTCACTCATAACGCTTTTAACCTGCGCCATTTTCTCCACCACCGTCTGGGAGGATTTCCTTAACCCCAAAATCCTTAAAACGTTTCCGGAACCTCCTTGTTCTTCTGCTTCTATTCCAATTTCCTTTTTTTTTTTTTAAAGTCCAGGATTAACCTTATGCCTCAGAATGCTTCACCGCTTCGCCTTTTGGAGCCTGTGGCATTGCTTTGCGGGTCTAGAATGGATCCTAGCGTTCGCATCTTCAATCCTGCTTCTTTCCCGAGCCCTGACAGGTCTGGTATGCACACAGGAGAGTCGCCTGAAACGCAGCCAGATCCCCCAGCCCCGAGGATTTACCTCCTCAGGTTTCGAGGTTCACGGAGCCCTAGCATAACCTCTTTTTGCCTCGCAAAGCTCAGGACCTCTCTGGAGAGTTGATCCTGCGCTCCTTCAAATGGCAGCGATAAAACCGGAAGTGACATAGTACAAATGTAAGTCAGGCAAGGGGAATCCACCTCTTTCTTTAACATCTATCAAAATTTTATATTTAATCCTCAGCTTCTTCCCCTACTATACAAATCTCGAAATGTCTTTTTGTCATTCTTTAAAGCAGTGCACATTGTTGATCAATGGAGTGGTTTGAAATAGAAATAATACATTAGTTAGGATATTCATTTTGATAACGGACATTCATCCCATCAACGATTACAGCCAAACTTCCAAGATAAACCACCGGCAAACACGGACTTACTCTCACAGCAAAATCTGTACAAGCCTGATTGGGACTATAATACTGCAAAAGGGGCTTGGTACATCAAAATCTTCAAAAAGGTAATCCTAGAAAGAGTAAAAGCTGCTGGGCAACGCACCATAAATTGCACTAAAGTCCAGACCGTCCTACAAGGACCGAATGAACACCCATCACACTACTATACCAGACTTAGATCAGCCATAAAAACCGGGGGAGGGGGGAGGGAGATAGATCCAGAAAATCCCCAGCATGAAGTAATCATAAAGGGATTCTTTAAAGACCACGCCACCCCAGATATCAGAAAGGCTTTGAACCTACATATCGGCTATGATGGAAAAAGCATAAGCGAAATCCTGTCAATAGCCAAGCTCCCGCTTTGACAGCTGCTTCGGTTGCCAGCTCACTCACTACTATGGAACTCTCTCTCCACCTTGATCTCCTTCTTGCCCTTTATATGCAACCAGTGGACCATCAGCTGTGGTGAGGACTGCAGGGCCTGCTCCCTTCCAAGGCCTTTTCCAGCTAGCCCAGGCCCTCACAATCCAGGCTACATAAGGACTCCTGTGGCAGTGCCTAGAGAATGGGGCTGGACTCATTTGGAACAAACTCTTGGGGAAGTGCGGGGTTGTTTCTGCTATTGCCTCCCTGTCCTTGGTGTGGGCAAGTTCCACGGGGGGGATGCACTGGGACATCCAATCTCAGTGATCACGGGTAGGAGGAGGAGTTACGCTAAGACCAGACCATGTCATTACCGAGGAGGCAGGTTTAGTCATTGTTTGAAGACTATCCCTGCCTCCAAGTCTGGTCTTGACCGGGTGGATACTGGAATCAACAAGGGAAACCCACATGACCGGAAGGTGTTGCTGTGTAATGCTAGGTCAATGATTAATAAGACCACTGCCATCCATGACTTGATCGTGGATGGAGGACTTGACCTGGCATGTGTAACAGAGACTTGGTTGGATGAAGCAGATGGGCCTGTCTTAGCTGCTGCTTGTCCACCAGGTTTCTCTTACACACAGCAACCCAGGTCTTACAAGGGGCTGCTCGGGACTTCGGGGAAAGCATGGCCTTCATGCGGCTGTCCCTGAATAAGTTTGGCCCAACTCATAGTCACGGACATGCCTTAGACCTGGTGTTCACTTCTAGTGACATGGGTGATCTGACACTAAGTAAAAGTGAAACAAAATAAGTGCCATGGTCAGATCACTTCCTGGTGCAACTGGACTTCTCCGCGCCCCTTCCCCTCTGCAGGGAGGTGGGACCAATTTGGATGGTCCGCCCCCGCCACTTAATGGATCCAAATGGTTTCCAGAGAATGGTAGGGGATGCTTTATCCCATGTTGATGGCATTTCAGCTGATTCCCTGGTGGCCCGCTGGAATGCGGAGTTAACCAGGGCTATCGACTGTCTGGCTCCAAAGCGCCCTCTTCTATATTTAGAAGGAGGTAGACACCACCATGGGAGCAGGGCTGGGGCGGGAGAGTGCGGGAGCCCTGTCTGGTCAAGTTGCATGGAATCAATTTCAATCCGTTACCCCCAAGGATGTGGACAGGCTGCTTGGACACATGAAACCAACCACCTGTCTCCTTGATCCTTGCCCATCCTGGCTAATAAAAGCAAGCCAGGAAGGGCTGGGTGATGGGCTCTGTGGGGTAGTGAATGCTCCCATCTGTGAGGGAGCATTCCCAGACCCACTGAAAGAGGCGGTCATTAAACCGCTTCTTAAAAAACATCTTTAGACCCGGCCAGTATGACCAACTATCGCCCAGTCTCAAATCTTCCATTCTTGGGCAAGGTGATTGAGCGGGTGGTTGCTGAACAACTCAAGGCACGCCTGGAGGATGCGGACCATTTGGATCCCTTCCAATTGGGATTCAGGCTTCATCATGGGACTGAAACTGCCTTGGTCGCACTGCTTGATGAACTCTGGCGGGCTAGGGACAAAGGTGAGAGCTGCTTCCTAGTTCTGCTGGATCTCTCAGCGGCCTTTGATACAATCAGCCATAACATCCTTTTGGCCATCTAGAGGGGCTGGGAGCTGGGGGCACTGTTATACAGTGGTTCCGCTCCTTCCTCCTGGGCCGTGTCCAGAAAGTGGTGGTGGGGGATGAGTGTTCAGACCCCTGGGCCCTCACTTGTGGGGTGCCTCAGGGTTCCGTCCTCTCCCCCATGCTTTTTAACAGCTACATGCAGCTGCTGGGAGAGATCATCGGGGGTTTGGATTGGGTGTCCATCAATATGCAGATGAGATCCAGCTCTACCTCTCTTTCAAATCAGAACCAGTGAAGGCGGTGAACATCCTGTGTGAGTGCCTGGAGGTGGTTGGAGGATGGATGGCGGCTAATGGATTGAGGTTGAATCCTGACAAAACAGAAGTACTGTTCTTGGGGGACAGGGGGCAGGTGTGTGTGGAGGACTCGCTGGTCCTCAATGGGGTAACTGTGCCCCTGAAGGACCAGGTGTGCAGCCTGGGAGTCATTTTGGATTCACAGCTGTCCATGGAGGCACAGGTCAATTCTGTACCCAGGGCAGCTGTCTACCAGCTCCACCTGGTACACAGGCTGAAACCCTACCTGCCCACAGACTGTCTCGCCAGAGTGGTGCATGCTCTAGTTATCTCCTGCTTAGACTACTGCAATGCGCTCTACATGGGGCTACCTTTGAAGGTGACCCGGAAACTACAACTAATCCAGAATGCGGCAGCTAGACTGGTGACTGGGAGCGGCCGCCGAGGCCATATAACACCGGTCTTGAAAGAACTACACTAGCTCCCAGTACGTTTCTGAGCACAATTCAAAGTGTTCGTGTTGACCTTTAAAGCCCTAAACGGCCTCGGCCCAGTATACCTGAAGAAGCGTCTCCACCCCCATCGTTCTGCCTGGACACTGAGGTCCAGCGCCGAGGGCCTTCTGGTGGTTCCCTCATTGCAAGAAGCAAAGCTACAGGGAACCAGGCAAAGGGCCTTCTCGGTAGTGGCACCCGCCCTGTGGAACGCCCTCCCATCAGATGTCAGAGATAAACAACTACCTAACATTTAGAAGACATCTGAAGGCAGCCCTGTTCAGGGAAGTTTTTAACGTGTGACATTTTAATGTATTTTTAATCTTTGTTGGAACCCGCCCAGAGTGGCTGGGGAAACCCAGTGGACTGGGCTGGGGTTTCAGAGTAACCTCAACCCCTGGTTATTTCTCTCACATTCCCCTTCCCTGGTTCCTTTAATTTTCCCACCATTTCTGCAAGTTCTTGTATATCCATTTAGATCACTTTCTCCCCTTATTCTTCCTTTATTATATATTATACTGTTGACTTTACCTTAATGCTGCTAGCATTTTCACTTGTTTACAATTATCTTCCAGATACTCCACAAAGTTTTTCCACTCCTCTTTATATACATGATCTTCTTGCTCTCTTATCTTACTTGTTAGACCTGCTAACTCTGCATATTCTATCATTTTTAATTGCCAATCCTCCTTTTTAGGAACCTCACTCACCCGCCATTTGGGAGCTAAGAAGATCCGAGCTGCTGTAGCGGCATACATAAATATTTTTTCCTGACCCTTGGGTACTTCAGTCTTTACCATAGCTGTCAACTTTCCCCTTTTCTTGCAAGGAATCCTATTCAGAATAAGGGAATTTCCCTTTAAAAAAAGGGAAACGTTGACAGCTATGGTCTGTACCATTCCCAGAAGGAATGCCTCTGGGTTTTTTTGGAATTTTAAGAAATCATTTACAGCCCTTATCTTTTGACGGTCTAATCGGTATAGCATGGGCCTCGTCTTGTTCAGGTGGGTTTTCGTGAAAATGAGAGTACAGTGCAAGATCCATCTGCCCTATTCTGGCATTAAAATTTCCTGCCAGAATTATGCAAGATTCAGGGTGCAGAGACGTACAGCTGTATAGAGAGTACAGAGATGTACTCTTCTAGCTTTGACCAGTTGCTCTTGAACAGTTGCTTATGATGCATAAGGGGAAGGTAGACATTCGGACCTAAAGTCGATTATCAAGGCTGTCACTAAAGGTAGTATGGAGGTTGGTTGCTTTGATGCTGGTCGAGATCAGCACAGCCAGATCTTCTTTAGGTCACCCCCCCAAAAAAAAAATCAGACAGAACAGCATGGCTGAATCCTCAAAAGCAAGTGCTTTGGTTGGAGGACCAAGACGTGCCTCTTTGCTAAATGATATCATAAAAACATGGCAGCAACTACTGCCAGCAAACAGTACACTTAGCGGATGTTCACATTAGGATAAAATAGCACGATGGGCATTAGGTAGGTTTCCTCTGAACACCCCAGCCGGGCACCTCTGATTTACAGAGGTGCTTATGTTTCCAAATATATGGGCTCTGAACTGTGCAGGGAAGCAGCAAGCTTCACATCCTGGTCTTTGAGGTGACAGCTGGTTCTTGCTTGGAGTGCAATCCATTTGTTTTCCAGAATGAAATAGGATGGGAGGTAGATAGTATAGGAAGTTGCCTTATACTGAGTCAGACCACTGGTCCATCTAGCCCAGTGTTGCCTACTCTGACTAGCAGCAGCTCTCCAGGCTTTCAGGCAGGGGTGATTCCCAGCCCTACCTGGTGATGCCATAAGGGATTTTACCTCAGACTGTCTGCTTGCAAAGCAGGTAAGTGTTCTACCACTGAGATGCAGTCCTTGTGGGAAAACGTCTCTCTCCACCTATCGTTCTTTCCCTGCAAACTCCCCAAGTCTGTTTTCTGTTGTTGTTGTTGCTGTTATTAGTAATTTATTATTTATTGCATTTATACGCCACATTTTCCTCCAAGGAGCTCAATGGCATCTCATTTAATCCTTACAAAAACCCTGTGAGGTAGTTCAGGCTGAGAGGCAGCATCTCCGAGGGAACTTCATGGCCAACTGGGGTTTTGAGCCCTGTGTCCCACACCCTAGTCTAACCACTATACCAGGCACTTCCAACTCCCAAGAGACTGTGATCTACTCCCAGTATAAAAAAACTGGCAGTGATCTACCCATTGTCATTTGGGGGAGGAGGAGCATGCATCGGGTGGGTGCGTGGAAGAGGAAGATTGCCCAGAGTTGTTGAGCTTTTTTGGGGGGAGGATTTACCAGATTTGGAGGGTGGCAATTTGAAGGTGGAAATCTGACAGAGAACGAAATTGCCGCTATCCTTCCTAACGCAGCACCGTTTTGGGGGGCTGGGTGGGTGGAATCAAGGGAAAACTCTCTTTAAAGACAAGATGAGAAGTCCTTACCCTGAGCAGGCATAAACTAAGATTGCAATCTTCTAAAGTAATTTGTGCTGGCAAAGACAGAATTTTTGAAAATGTAATCTGGGCTGTTTGACCCAATGAAATCATAGAGTCAAAGAATGGTAAAGTTGAAAGGGACCTCAGTCCAGTGCAACTCCTGCAATGTATTAACCACAGCTCAGGAATCCCTGGCAGATGGCCATCCAGGCTCTGTTTCAAAACCCCAAATGAAGGAGAGTCCACCACCTTCTGAGGGAATCTGTTTCACTGTTGAACAGCTCTTACTGTAATAATAATAATAATAATAATAATAATAATAATAATAATAATAAAAAATTTTATTTATATCCCGTCCTCCCCAGCCGAAGCCGGGCTCAGGGCGGCTAACAACAATCAAATAATCACTTCCGGTCAGCGCCAGCAGATGAATGGCGGATTTCCTCCGAGCTCCGGAGGGAATCGGCTTTGCGGAGATAGGGTCTGGCCGCTGCGGCAAAGCGGAGACCTGAAGAAATCACAGGCGGTGAAGCCTGTGAACTTAGAGGCTCGGTGGGCTCCATTTGCGCCCCCCCCCCCGCTGCGAAAGAGCCTTTTTAAAGGCTCCGGAACGGAAAGGGGGTGTGTGGCGCGGAGCTGAGAGCCGTCTACCCTCTCCGCGGAGCGAAGCTGCAAGCCATAGCCGGAGAGCACTGATTTCTTTCTGGACAATTGGAAGCTAAAACAACTACCCGTGAGTAGGACTAAGTAAATATTTGGAGGAAATTTACAGTAAATTCGGCCGAAACGGGAAAGGTATAAACAGGAAGTCTGCCTTTCCGGTCTTGTAAATAGATCAAAGCAAAGAGACTGTAAAGCTACAACTTTGAAAGACGTTATTAAAGGCTTAAAATCCAGCACCAAAAAGGCGATCCCCCCACTGTTTGCAGGGACAGAGGGGCGAAATTGAACAATATTTATTCCTTCAAAGAAAAAAAAGGAGAAAAGGTTTATCTGCTGCCTTTAAAACCTGGGAACGGACTGCCTATGACAGGGAAGCCGACTACTGGGATGAACTGTCAACACTTTAAGGGTAAAGAATTTTGACTTAACTCTGAAAGAAAGATACAGTGTCTCCAGTACTGCTATTGAAAGTAACTTTTAAGGATATTGAAAGTGTGACTTTTAAGAGATATTGGAGACTTATAAGGATTATTTGTTTGAAAAGTTACAAAGTGAAGTTGGAAGTGTGTCCCCCTAGAGGAGACTATGTTGCAATAACAACTAAGCCAATAAGTAACTAAGCTGTGGAAAATTCCTCTTCAAAACAAATTTTTTCAGGCGTGTGACTGACCTTGGGCTGTGCATGAGAGTGTTATGGCAGATGGAAAAGGGAAGATAGAGCTGACACAGGAAAAGACCACTAGGTCTGGAAGACAATACAAGATAGATACCACACAACAGAGAAGGGCTTCAACATCCGGAGCAGCAGGCACAGCAGGAGCTGCTGCCTTGCAAGTTAAGCCAAAAGCTATGTCATCTGAAGATTTGTTGGCCCAGGCACTTGGTAAAATCAATGCATCTTTGGAGAACTTAGCCAAACAGGTTGCAGAGACAAATAAACAGGTTGCAGAGACAAATAAACAAGTAGCTGAGGCCTCAGCAAAAATTGATTTGAACACTACAAGTATTAATGAACTGGGAAAGAAGGTGAATTCTAACACACAGTCCATCGAAAAATTATTGGAGGAATCGGCCTCGACTAGGAAGCTAGCTGAGGAAGCTAAGGAAATTGCAACCGCCGTCCAAGAGAAGATACCACCGGTATATAAGAAACTTGAGGATCATGATCTGACACTGTCTATGATCGAATTACAAGGAAAAGAGAGGAATTTAAGACTCAGAGCAATACCTGAAAGTGAGAAAGATAATTTGGCAGACTTCCTTACAAAGGAATTTACAGATTTTTGGCAACAGGACCTGGGGAAGGAAGAATTTAAGATAGTGAGTGCATTTAGGCTTGGTAGAAGACAAAGAAAGAACAAGGCAAGAGACTGTTTGATTACCTTAAGAACAAAAGAAGAAAGAGACAAAATTTTAAATTTGCACTACCAAAAAACTTTGGAAATTGGAGATTCATTTGTGGAGATCTTTAAGGACATACCTAAACATATTCTGGACGTAAGGGCCTACTACAGAGATCTTGTTGTGTTATTGAGAAGAAACAGAATACTTTTCAGGTGGGAATTTCCCCAAGGTCTATCTTTTAAATATAAAGGAAGAAAAATAAGAATAAAGACAGTAAATGATAAAGACAACTTTTTGAAAGATCACGAGGAGGACTTACAGAAGGAAGTGGAATCTGGAGAGGAACCAACCGCATCAGGAATAGGAATTACAGACATAGCAAATCTATCATATGGACTCCCTGGCCTAGGGAAAGACATACCACCGACAGAAGAAGAACAACAACTTGGTGCAGTCGGAGGGAAAATCAAATAACTCATCATGGCTTTGCAACTTCTAAGTTGGAATTGTAATGGACTTAATTCCCCTCAAAAGAGAAAAGGGGTCTTTCATATATTAAGAAAGGAACAATTGGACTTGATTTGTCTTCAGGAAACACATGTAATGAGGCTACACAGGAAAATACTTATCAATAAGAGATTGGGACAAGAATTTATATCGTCTGACAAGGTCAAAAAGAGAGGAGTGGTGATATACGCAAAAGAGAAATTTTCACCGAAATTAATTTTTAAAGATGAACAAGGAAGATATTTGGCTATTGAAATTCAATTTCAAGGAGAGAAATTTCTGATTGTAGGGGTGTATGCACCGAACGAGGGGAAAGCTGAATTTTTTAAGAAGTTGCATGAGGTACTTTTGGACTACATGGACTATAATATAATCCTGATGGGGGACATGAATGGAGTCGTATCTACAAATATGGATAAGGCACAAAAACAGGTAGTCACCAAAGATGGTAGACTACCAAAAACTTTCTTTGAAATGACCGACAATATGGATTTGATTGACATTTGGAGAACTAAGAACCCCCTGGAGAGAGAGGGAACTTTTTTCTCTGAAGCCAAGATGACATGGACCAGAATTGACCAAATTTGGATTACTAGAGGAATGGCACCAAAGATAAAAAAGTGGAAATCTGCCCTAAAACTTGCTCTGACCATAATGCCGTAAAGATGGAGATGAAGCAAATAACAACTGGCATTTTTAGATGGAGGATGAATGACGCCCTATTTAGAGATGAAGAAGTATACAGGAAGGCTCAAAAAACCTTGAAAGACTATTTTGAAATAAATATGCCAACCAATGTTGAAAAAAGAGTAATCTGGGATGCAAGTAAAGCTGTGATGAGAGGGTTCTTGATACAACAGAATGCAATAAAGAAGAGAAGTCGAAATGAGAAAAAAGATAAAATTCTGGAGAAAATAAAAGAAGGGGAGAAAAAATTGAGAGTAAAGCCAAAGTCGCAGGAGATTTTGAGAGAAATAAAACTTTATCAAGTACAATATATGGAATTGATGAATCAGGAAATAGAATGGAAAATTAAACAAATGAGACAGAAGACTTTTGAATCAGCGAACAAATGTGGGAAATTACTGGCTTGGCAACTGAAAAAAAGACAAAAATTAAACACCATCACAAATTTAGAAGTAGAAGGAAAGGATATACATAATCCAAATGAGATTAGAAATTGCTTCCAGAAGTACTTCAAAGAACTATATGCACAAGGGCCACAGAATGAAATGGACATTGACTGTTTTTTGAAAACAAATGGATTACAAAAAATCTCACAGGAAAGTAAACTAATGCTGAATTGTAAAATATCAGACCAGGAGATAGAAGGTGCCATTCAAAATATGCAATTAGGCAAGTCTCCAGGACCGGATGGGCTGACTTCCAGATATTATAGATCCTTGAAAGAGTGGCTACTACAACCTTTGAAGGAAGTCTGCAGAGATTTTGGAAGGAAAAAGGGCACCAGAATCGTGGAAAGAGGCTTATATTACACTAATACCGAAAACGGAAACCGAAAAGACTCAACTTAAGAACTACCGTCCGATATCCTTACTAAATGTGGATTACAAAATTTTTGCTGACATTTTGGCCAAGAGATTGAAAAAAGTATTTGTCAGGGAACTGCCATCGGAGCCCAGAGTGGAGGTAACACTCCCAGACGATGCAGGAGAAGGGACCAGCAGGGGGAGAGAGACGTTTTCCTCCGGGGAAGGGAATGGGCGTGAAACCAGGAAGTCGGAGGGATGGCTCCAAGACTCTGCCACAGAAACCAGCGGGGAGAGCCCAGGAACCCCGCTGGCGACGCCCACTCTGCGCAGAAGACTTCCACGCAGAGAATTTAGGAGGAGACTTGGTGTCAAACAGCTTTTATGCTGGAGGAAGTTTAGGAAACACCCACTAACGGATTCTGCCAGCGACTGACACAGCCACGGACTTAGTGCTGTGCGGCCAGGGAAAGGTTTAGCCAGAGATCGTTGCCTAAAGCAGCAACCTCCCCTTACGCACGAGCAACCCCTAATTCCTTTACAGCAATCCGTTAGTCCTTGACGTTGCTTGTGCACAACGGCAGGACAGGCAGCATCATGAGTCAAACCGGAGGAGCAGGCGCTGGAGAGGGAGCAGCGGCAGCGCCAAATCTGGAAGAGAGAAACCGAGATTTGGAACAGCAGGTGGCTCAGCTGGCGGCGCGGCTGGATGAAAGGTGGACTCAGGATGCCCAAGGAAAGCCCACCCCCATCGCAAGGAAGGTACCGGGACTGGTGCACAAGTTTGGGGGAAACCCCAGGGATTACAATGCATTCAGGACGGAGGTACAGTACGCGCTGGAACTGCAGTATGATGACTTTGCTGACGATGGGGAGAGGGTGGCTTATGTTATCGGGCATCTTCAGGACGCTGCCAGGGAATGGATCCGGCCATTAATGGCAACGCAGAATGCTGCCCTTAAGGACCTCAGGAAGTTTTTTGGCGCCATGGACGCCATGTTCTCAAGTCAGTTGGAGCAGAGTGTGACTCGAAGGGAACTGATGGCTTGCAAGCAAAGGGGCCAGTCAGTTAGAGAGTACTGGTCACGTTTTGCGATGCTTATCCATAGACTTGGGTGGCAACTAGCTTGGGAACCAGTGCAAATGCTATTTGAGGAAGGCTTATCCCCCTCAGTGAAGGACGAACTTTCCCGCGCGCCCCACCCTCAGTCGATGGATCAGCTGACTAAGGCTGTACTGGCCATAGGAGTACGCCAAGAAGCGCGCGCTCTAGAGAAGCGGGAAGGGAGAGGAGAGCGTTGGCATGACAACCGCATTCCTGAAATACTGGAGCAACCTTCCCAGCCAGTGGAACCAATGGAGATTGGAGGAGCGCGGGCGCGGGGGGTTGCAAACTCCAGCGAAGTTCGAAAGAAGGAGGGAAAGGAGGGGAAAACAGTCAAAAAGTGTTTCCTCTGCCAACAGCCGGGACATTTTGCCAGGGTTTGCCCTCAAAGGAAGGCATGGCAAGGAATGGTGGGGGCTGCTGGCTGTGAGGAGAGGGGAGATCAGGAGCAGGGAAAAGCCAACGCTTGGCTGCCGATCAGCGGGCACAGCAGCCAGGCCAGCAACCAGTAAAAGTGCCCAAGCCAGACCCCCCCCCAAGCAGCCATAGCCATAGAGGTGGTGCTAGAACTCCCTAATGGGCACCCAATCAAGGTTAAGGCACTGCTGGATTCAGGCAGTTCCTGCAATTTTTTCAGCAAGGATTTCGCGCTGGAGCACCAGCTACACCTCCTGGCGCTAGAGTGCCCCTTACGAGTAATGACCATTGATGGCAGAGAGCTCCTGGGAGGGGAAGTGACGCACCAGACTCCCCCCATGAGAATGAGGGTCTCCAGACACACAGAAACCATTGCCTTTCACGTAGCCACACTGGCAGGACCACCAATCATACTAGGAATGAGCTGGCTGGCACTACATGATCCAGTAGTGGCATGGCACCAACGGACAGTTGCCTTTGGGTCAGCTCACTGCTTGGAACACTGTCATGGGGGGGAAACCCCGAGGATGGCCATAGCCAGGGTGGCAGGTATGGCGGTGGGGGAAAAGGGAAAGATACCGCCACAATACGCTGACCTGCAGGATGTCTTCAGCGAGAAGGAAGCGGATAAACTACCCCCCCATAGGCCCTTCGACTGTCAAATCAAACTACTCCCAGGAGCTCAGCTACCAGTGGGTAAACTGTATGCCATGTCAGACAAGGAGATGCATGAGTTGCGGGAGTTCATTGACAAGAACCTAAAAAGGGGTTTCATAAGAGAATCAAGGGCGGTGGGGGGCAGCCCGGTGTTCTTTGTGGACAAAAAGGATACTGATAAGCCGAGGCTCGTTGTGGACTACCGGGGCGTCAACCTCGTGTCAGAACCCGTGACCTTCCCAATGCCCAGGATTGATGACATTTTAACACGGGTGAGGCAGGGGAAAATTTTTACCAAGCTGGACCTTAGAGGGGCATACAATTTGATCAGAATGAGGGAGGGGGACGAATGGAAAACCACCATGTTCACCCCCCTAGGAGCCTTTGAGTACCTCGTTATGCCATTTGGATTACAGTCGGGCTCCGCCTGCTTCCAAGCTTTCATGCACCACGTGTTGGGACCCCTGCTGTACAAGAACTGCGTGGCCTTTTTAGATGACGTGTTAATCTATTCGGACAACGAGGAGCAGCATGTGAGAGATGTCAGAGAAGTGCTAAAGAGGCTACAGGAAAACCAGTTGTGGGTCAAACTGGAGAAGTGCCAATTCCACGCCCGAGAAGTCGAGTTCCTGGGATACAGGTTGTCGGACAAGGGCCTAGCTATGGACCCAGGCAAAGTGCAGGCGGTGCTGGAATGGAAGACCCCCAAGACCCGGAAGGATGTACAGAGGTTCCTGGGGTTTGGGAACTTCTATCGGAAGTTCATCAAGAACTTCGCCCACTTAACCGCACCCATCACAGATTGTCTCAGTAGCAAGAAGAAGTTCGTCTGGACAGAAGAGGCACAGCAATCTTTTGAAAGACTAAAGAGGGCATTCGCTTCGGAAGAGCAGCTCTTGCACGTGGATCTGCAGAAGCCAATGAGGCTGGAGACAGACGCATCAGACCGAGCTGTAGGGGCGGTGCTGCTCCAGCCTGGGGACCAGTCCAGCTGGAGGCCGTGCGCGTTCTTCTCGAGGAAGTTGAGCAAGTCGGAGCAAAACTACACGGTGTATGACAGGGAACTGCTTGCAATTTATGAAGCCTTTCGACACTGGAGACATTTGTTAATAGGGGCGCAGCACAAGATCCAGGTGTGCACGGACCATAAGAACCTGGAATACTGGAGGACTGCACGAGTACTCAACCAACGACAGGTGCGATGGGCTCAGGAGTTCTCCAAGTTTTTCTTCGAGATTCGGTACGTACCGGGAGAGGAAAACGTCAGAGCAGACGCCCTATCCCGGAAGCCGGAGTACACGGAGGGAGAAGGACCACCAGAGCCCGACATGTGATCGCCGAGGACAGATGGGTGTGTGGGGGAGTATTAGTAGGGAGACGAGAACTAACCGGGCTGATGAGGGACGATGAATTCGCCCAAGCCAAAATCAGGGAACTCAGGGGCACGGGGGAAAACCATGGGGGTTTTGAGGAGAAAGAAGGGGTACTGTATTACAGGGGAGCACTGTATGTACCAGGGGATGACTTGAGGAGAAGGGTACTCAAACAACTCCATGATAACCCGACGGCGGGGCATTTCGGTCAACACAAAACCATGTTGCTTGTCACCAGGCAGTTCTGGTGGCCAAGCGTCAGGGAAGATGTACGTGAGTATGTACGAGGGTGCGAGTGCTGCCAGAGAGCTAAAGGGGAGAGGGCGGCACCCGCGGGGTTACTGGAACCCTTACCCACACCGGGAAGACCATGGGAGGTAGTATCCATAGATTTTATGACCGATTTGTCCAAGTCAAGGGGCAAAACAGCCGTCATGGTGGTGGTGGACCTGTTAACAAAAATGTGCCATTTTATCGCTTGCTCACATGCGGTGACGGCAGAGGAAACTGCCAAGCTGTTTGTGGATCACATTTTCAGGCTGCATGGCGCCCCCTTGAGGGTTTTATCAGACCGGGGGAAGCAATTTACTTCCAGGTTCTGGAGGAAGCTCATGAGTTTGCTGCAGGTCGAGGTGAGCTTCTCGACGGCCAGACACCCGGAAACTAACGGACAAGCGGAAAGAGCGAACAGTATACTCCAACAATACCTACGCTGTTATGTCAGCGAGAGGCAGAGCGATTGGGTGGAGAAGCTAGCGCTGGCCGAATTCGCGTACAATAATGCGGAACATGTGTCCACGGGAATGAGCCCTTTCATGGCCAATTATGGGGGTCACCCCAGGGCTTTCCCAGGGGAAGGGGAAGAGAGGTGGAGTGTACCGGCAGCAGAGCAGTTTGTGGAGGAAATGGAGGCCTTGCACCAACAACTTAAGATGAACTTGGAAAGGGCCAAGGAAGTGTACAAAAGACAGGCAGACAAGCACCACAGGGAAGGGGAAACCATACAGGTTGGGGACCGGGTGTGGTTGTCAACCCAAGGGTTACCGTTCAAGGGAGGTTGCAAGAAATTGCGGCCAAGGCGGCTGGGACCTTTTGAGGTGACCCAGCAGGTAAATCCAGTGGCTTTCAGGCTCAAGTTGCCGACCAGCATGAAACCACACCCAGTGTTCCATCGGTCATTACTCTCACCATATAGGGAGGGACGGGAATTTCCAGGACGAGAGAGAGAGGTCCACACACACCCACACGTAGAGGAGAGGGAACTTAGTAGTCAAGCCGCGGAAATACTCGATTCAAGATGGCGTGGGGGACAGGTGGAGTATTTGGTGGCTTGGGAGGGGGAACCCGAGTCGGAAAACACGTGGGTTCCTGCGGAAACCATCAGGGATGAGTATCTCCGGAGGGAGTTTCACAGCAGGTTCCCAAGGAAGCCCAAACCTACAGCGTGGTTTTGGGAGGAGCAATTTGGCACCACAGATGAGGAAGAGGATTTTATGGGGTTCCCGGCCTCCGAAGAGGAGGAAGGAGAGGTATCCGAGGGAGAGGAATCGGATTGGGAAGATTACCCGCTGCAAAGAGATAGCAGCAGGTGGAGAGCTATGTTTGACTCTTCAGAGGATGGGGATAGCTCCTTCCGGGGATTCCCCGCATCACCGTCAGAGGTAAGGGAGGAATTTAGGCCAAAGGAACGGGACAGAGGTGAGGGGGGTCCTGGGGGGGAGGTGGATGTCAGGGAACTGCCATCGGAGCCCAGAGTGGAGGTAACACTCCCAGACGATGCAGGAGAAGGGACCAGCAGGGGGAGAGAGACGTTTTCCTCCGGGGAAGGGAATGGGCGTGAAACCAGGAAGTCAGAGGGATGGCTCCAAGACTCTGCCACAGAAACCAGCGGGGAGAGCCCAGGAACCCCGCTGGCGACGCCCACTCTGCGCAGAAGACTTCCACGCAGAGAATTTAGGAGGAGACTTGGTGTCAAACAGCTTTTATGCTGGAGGAAGTTTAGGAAACACCCACTAACGGATTCTGCCAGCGACTGACACAGCCACGGACTTCGTGCTGTGCGGCCAGGGAAAGGTTTAGCCAGAGATCGTTGCCTAAAGCAGCAATCACCCCTTACGCACGAGCAACCCCTAATTCCTTTACAGTATTGATGGAAGAGATTCATAAGGACCAAGCGGGCTTTCTCCCGGGAAGACATTTGTCTGATAACTTGAGGAACGTAATTGATATCTTGGAAAAACTAGAAGTGAATATAAACACTAAAGCAGTTCTGATATTTGTGGACGCGGAGAAAGCTTTTGACAATATCTCTTGGAGTTTTATGAAAAAGAACTTACAGGGTATGGGGGTAGGCCAAGGTTTTGAGAATGGTATAGGTGCAATATATTCTGAACAAAAGGCTAAATTAATTGTAAATAATGTGGTTACGGAACAATTTAAGATAGAGAAAGGGACACGACAGGGATGCCCAATTTCCCCATTGCTCTTTATTTCGGTCCTGGAGGTCCTGCTGAACATGATTAGAAGGGACCGGTTGGTTAAAGGTATACAGGTTGGAGCTAGACAGTATAAACTGAGAGCATTTGCAGATGATCTAGTTTTGACGTTACAGGAGCCAGAATCTAGTACCAAAAGAGTTTTAGAAGTAATTCAAGAATTTGGCCAAGTGGCAGGATTTAAATTGAATAAGTCAAAAACTAAGGTTTTAGAGAAAAACTTAACACCGATTGAAAGAGGGAAGTTTCAGAATGAAACAGGACTAACTGTTGTGAAGAAAGTGAAATACTTGGGGATTAATATGACAGCAAAAAATGGGAATTTGTTTAAAGATAATTATGAAAAATGTTGGGCGGAAGTGAAAAAAGACTTAGAAATTTGGACAAATTTGAAGCTCTCCTTGTTGGGTCGAATTGCAGCTATAAAGATGAATGTATTGCCTAGAATGTTGTTTTTGTTTCAGACATTGCAAATTGTGGACAAGATGGACTGTTTCAAGAAGTGGCAGAAAGACATTTCTAAATTTGTCTGGCAGGGCAAGAAGCCAAGAATAAAATTTAAGATATTAACTGATGCAAAAGAAAGGGGTGGATTTGCCCTGCCAGACTTTAAACTTTATTATGAATCAGCAGCGTTCTGCTGGTTGAAAGATTGGCTGCTTCTTGAGAACACAGACATTTTGGATCTAGAAGGTTTTAACAATGTTTTCGGGTGGCATGCATATCTGTGGTATGACAAGGTGTTTTTTTTTATATAAAATATTTATTGAAATTTTCAAAAAGTTTAAAGAAAAACAAAAAACAAAAAACAAAAAAAAACAAAAAACAAACATATAACTTTCAATCACATATTTCCTTGACTTCCCCACATCTCCTTCTTGTATTCCAATTCAGTTTTTAATTCAACAAGTTCCTGTCCCCAAATTTTACCTTATTATATTTAAATCCTTTTACTTAACCAATTTTAACATAAACCTCAATCTTTATACATCAAAACTTATTCTTAATACCTTTTTCTAAAGTCAACCCCAATTCCATTTCACGAATTCCCCATTTTAATCTAAGTAACAAAACAAAATATTTACATAAAAAAAACCAAATATATTTGTACCGCCTTTGGATACCCAAAACCCCACTCCCCGCCTTTCCCGGTTTCAATCTCCAACCGATGTCCATCAATCCATCTGGTGTCAGCCTGGTGACCTCACGTCCGAGGCCCTTAAATCTCTCTCCTTTCCTCTCTGCCGGTTTTTTTGATAGTCCTTTATGATAAACACCAAATCTCGGAGAAGCTCTGTCCCAATAAGGTCCATGTTTCTTCCTGCCAGGCCTCCATATTTAGAATTGTAATCCAAGTTTTGTTTTTTACTTCTTTTAAGTCCAAAAATCCCAAAAACTCCTGCTTCCACTTTAATCAGGTTTGTCTTTTCCTTTGAATCCATCTTTACAGGCCTTTGGCCTGCCAGGCCTCCATATTTAGAATTGTAATCCAAATCTTGTTTTTTACTTCTTTTAAGTCCAAGTGTCTCAGAAACTCCTGCTTCCACTTTAATCAAGTTTGTCTTTTCCTTTATGTCCATCTTTGCAGGCCTTTGACTCTCTTTAATCCTCTGCTGCATTATAGCTCCTCCTTCCTTTCCCTCTAACTTGTCATGTGTTTCTTCTCCCACTTTTTCAGGTTTCTCAAATTTCTTTTCTTGTTCAGCTGCAAGAGTTTTTAGCTCAGATGCAAAGTCTTTTTGTTCTGGTACAAAGGCTTGAGTCAGGTCCCTTCCAATTTCCGCAAGTTTATTTGCTTTTTCATTCAATGTTGTAGCATTTCTAGCCAAAACAATGCTTTGTTCTTGAAATTTTCCCAGACGAAGAAAGATTTTCTCCAGTTCCATCTGTATTTTTCCACTTACAGCCATTCTGTAATGTCCCAGAGCCCCCTCTAGGGGAGTACTGGTTACTTAGTATTCCTTCCAGTTCTAATCCAAAAGTCCTTTATTTTCCTTTGTTTTCGACAATTTGTTGCCTAAATGTAACAAATATAGCCAGCCGAGGCAATAGAAACAAAGTTCTCTCTCTTTTTTTCCCTCTCAGCTTTGACAGCTAGTTTGACAGCTGTCAAAGCCTTCTATATCTCTTCAACAGGCTCCCTCACGGATCGCTCCCGGGTCCTGGGAGGGGGTAGCAATTCCACTCTCAAAGTTAACTCTTATCCTCCAGCACATTCACTTATACTGCCAAAACGTGAAATTAATTACTTTTAACTTCTCACGAAGAAGACGTTCTTTTCAACCTTAGTTATCTTGTCCTTGCTTTAAAATGTTTACAAAAGGGGGAGACGGACTTCCTCTTTGCGCCTTCCCCGCTCGTGCCGAATCAAAAAAGAAGTTTTTAATATCCAATTTCCGTATTACTCACGGGTTGTTACTTTTAGTCCAAATGATCAAAGGAAGAAGTCAGCGCTCTCCAACCATGGCATGCGGCTTCACTTCGCGAGACGGGTAGACAGCTCTCAGCTCCGCGCCGCTCACCCCCGGTCTGTTCCGGAGCCTTTAAAAAGGCTCCTTTGCAGCGGGGGGGGGGCGCAAATGGAGCCCGCCGAGCCTTCAGTTCACAGGCTTCCCCACCTGTGATTTATTTCGGGTCCCCGCTTCGCCGTAGCGGTAGAACCCTAGCTCCACGAAGCAGATTTCCTCCGGAGATCGGAGGAAATCCGCCATTACCGTTGCTGGCGCTGACCGGAAGTCCTGTGGTATGACAAGGTTAAAGCTCATAAAGCATTTAAAAACCATATTGTCAGAAGAGCATTGTTTAATGTCTGGACAAGATATAAAGATTTACTTGAAAATAAAACCCCAAGGTGGTTATCACCGATGGAAGCGAAGGCTCAGAAAAAGCTCAATATGGAGGCCAAATGGCCAAAATATTGGGAGATTTTGGAACAAGAAGGTGACAAATTGAAATTGCAGAGCTTTGAGAAACTAAAAGATAAAGTGCGAGACTGGCTTCATTATTTTCAGATAATGGAGGCTTATAATTTGGACAAGAAAATTGGCTTCCAGGTGGAAAAATCCAAACTAGAAACAGAACTGTTAGAACCCAAAACTAAGATACTATCAAGAATGTATAACTTGCTGTTGAAATGGAATACTCAGGATGAAACAGTTAAATCTGCTATGATTAAATGGGCACAAGATGTTGGACATAACATTATGTTTGCTGACTGGGAACAGTTGTGGACCACAGGTATGAAATTTACGGCATGTAATGCCTTAAGAGAAAATATTATGAAAATGATATATAGGTGGTACATGACCCCAGTCAAGCTTGCAAAAATTTACCATTTGCCCGATAACAAATGTTGGAAATGTAAAGAAAATGAAGGTACATTTTTTCACCTTTGGTGGACGTGCCCTAGGATTAAGGCTTTCTGGGAAATGATTTATAATGAATTGAAAAAGGTATTTAAATATACCTTCGTGAAGAAACCAGAGGCCTTTCTCTTGGGCATGGTCGGCCAATTGGTGCTAAAAAAGGATAGAACTTTCTTTATGTATGCTACAACAGCAGCAAGAATACTCATCGCAAAGTATTGGAAGACGCAAGATTTACCCACTCTGGAAGAATGGCAGACGAAGTTGATTGACTTTATGGGATTGGCAGAAATGACTGGCAGAATCCGAGACCAGGGAGAAGAGTCGGCAGAAGAAGAATGGAAGAAATTCAAGGATTACTTACAAAAACACTGCAATATTAATGAATGTTGAGTGATGTTGGATTGAAATTAAGTGGTTTTTAGCTGTAATGGTTTAAAAGAATATGAAAAAATGGTTCTTTTTTCTTTGTATATAAGTAAAAGCTTAAGCTACAATAATTTAAGAAGATGGATAGAAAATAAGGGGTTTTTTAGCTGTAATGCTATGAGATAAGGATTTGCTGGATAAACAATTTGAACTGGAATACAAGAAGGGGAGGCATGAGGAGGTCAGGGAAATATGTTATTGAAAAATATGTTATGAACTTTATGTGTTTTTATTATTTTTTCTTTTTAATTTTTTTTCTTTGTTTGTATAAAATGGAAAATTCTAATAAATATCTTTAAAAAAACAGCAACAATCAAATAATCAAACAATCAAATAATCCAACATTCTAAAAATATTTCATTATAAAAATTAATTAAAATCAAGTTGATGGCAACCATTAAGCAAAATTCTGTGCAGGTTGCCAGAGGAGGGAGTCAGGCTGAAGAAAAGCTCTTCCTGATGTTTAGTTGAAATCTCCTTTCTTGGAATTTGAATGCATTTGTTCAGGACTTTCTGGATCAAGAAAAAACAAGCTTGATCCATCTCACCTGTGATAGCCCTTCAGATGGCTCTCATGTCAGCTCTCCACCTTCTCTTCTCCAGGATAAACATTCCTAACTCCCTTGACTGTTCCTCTTTGGGCTTGGTTTCCAGGTCCTTGATCATACTGATCACCCTCCTCTGCACACATCCTAGCTTGCCAATATACTGTACTTCTTAAACTGTGCTGATGATAACTGAATTCAGGACTCCCAGCAGGGTCTGACTAAGGCAGAATAGGGTGGGACCATTATTTCCCTTGATTTCTGCTGATGCAGCAGAGAATAGGATTAGCTTTTTTGCTGCTTCATCACACCATTGGCTCATGTTGTTGTTCTGCTTTCAAGCCAGGGGTACACCATTCTATATTTGTGCATTGGGAATGAAATCTACAGTCATCTTCTGATTTGCATTCAATCACACACACCACAAACACACAAAAAGATGATTTACCTTCAGCTGCCCTCTTGAAAAAGACTTTGCAGCTCCCGCAGGTGAGTGCTCCATAATGGCACCCAGAAGCTTTGTCCCCACAGATCAAGCATGTCTTCTGTGGTGGGAAGTAATAGTCAATGGGCAGAACATGGTCTCTTGCAGACTGCAACCTTTGGAAGCAAAAGAGAGAGAAGGGCAAAGCATCAGATGTTGGCAAATGCATAAGAACTACTGGATATTAAAGAATATTCCAAAAAATGTTTATTAGCGTGAACCTGAAAGAGAAATATCTTAAGACAATATTCTACTGGTACTTAACTCCATGTAGAATTAGTAACACTTTTGGCCAAAACATACATTGTTGGAGGTGTAACAGAATTAAGGCAGGGGGTGGACTAGATGAGTCTAGGGATTTATTTATTTTTTAAATAATGCCTTTCTGGACAGAAGTACTGAATTTTATGTACAGGCTATGATCTCCCAAGAAACCCTAAAATAGCTCTCCTTTCGATACTTCATTCTGAAGTCATTGATACCGATTACTGTACTGCTAACAACAGGAAACAGTGCATTGCACAAAAAATGGGGAAATAAAGGACCCTGCCCCAATAAATGATTGGTTAAGAAAACCTCTGCAAACTGTCTTAATGAGAAAGCTTACATATGAGAGAAACACAGTACTTAATAATCAAGAATATAAATGTATTGAGAGGTTGGCCTTATTTTTACCTTTGTGGAATGGCAGCGTAAATGACAATATTTTTCATATTGATCACTCTCCTCTGCACACATTCCAGCTTGTCAATATCCTCCTTAAACTTTGGCACTCAGAACTGGACACAGGACTCCAGGTGGGGCCTGACCAAGGCAGAATAAAAGTGATACTATGACTTCCCTTGATCTGGACACTTGACTTCTGTTGATGCAGCCTTAAATTGCATCAGCTTTTATTCCTGCTGCGTCGCCCGATTGGCTCACATTAAGCTTCTGGACCCTCAGTTTATCATTTCCTTTTTGGTATTTATTAACTTTTGGAATGGACTAATACAGTGGTTCTCAAAGTGGGTGGTACTACCCAGAGGGGCAGTGGTGTCAGCAGAGGGATGCTGGAAGTGTCCAGAGTGGCTGGGGCAACCCAGTCAGATGGGTGGCATATAAATATTATTATTATTATTATTATTATTATTATTATTATTAACCATCAGACTATACACTTCCGGGTCAACCGCGAACATGAAAGCAGCTTCACCAAGACAAGGAAGATTCGAATGGAGTAAAAAGGGGAGTAGCGAAGGCAATGCAGCCCCCTGTAACTCCCAGATTGCAGGGGATGATGAAGATAACCCATGTACTGTGAGGTTTGGAGCTTACAGGGTTAACAGCTCTGTGTGTGTCCTGCATCTGGGGAGGAGCTTTTCCCTACATTCGGAGAAAGCTGAGTTCTTTGTCTGTGAGTTACTTTTTCTGCCAAGAGGCAGAGACACCATGCCTGCCGTCTCGGATGGTCTGTTTGTTATTTTATCATTCTGATGTAAATAAAGCTGTTAGAGGAACAACAGTGTGTGGACTCTCTCTCTTCTGCAAGCTCACTCACACAAGAAGCATGCGCTGTGCCGCTCTGCTGCAAGTCCAGGAATTCTGTTGCTGTGGAAACGTACCGAACCCGAACATGCACGTTGTACTCTGCTGCTCCCTGCCTCTGACAGAGTCAGAGGATCCCATTTTAGACAGGTCCAAGTGGCACAGTGCAGGCAGACATCACAGCTGGCTCCATATTGAGAAGCCTCGGACAGCAGAAAGGTAAGCAGCTGACCTCCTATTGTTGTTGTTGTTGTTTAGTCGTTTAGTCGTGTCCAACTCTTCGTGACCCCATGGACCAGAGCACGCCAGGCACTCCTGTCTTCCACCGCCTCCCGCAGTTTGGTCAGGCTCATGTTTGTAGCTTCGAGAACACTGTCCAACCATCTCGTCCTCTGTCGTCCCCTTCTCCTTGTGCCCTCCATCTTTCCCAACATCAGGGTCTTTTCCAGGGAGTCTTCTCTTCTCATGAGGTGGCCAAAGTATTGGAGCCTCAACTTCACGATCTGTCCTTCCAGTGAGCACCCAGGGCTGATTTCCTTAAGAATGGATAGGTTTGATCTTCTTGCAGTCCATGGGACTCTCAAGAGTCTCCTCCAGCACCATAATTCAAAAGCATCAATTCTTCAGCGATCAGCCTTCTTGATGGTCCAGCTCTCACTTCCATACATCACTACTGGGAAAACCATGGCTTTAACTATACGGACCTTTGTTGGCAAGGTGATGTCTCTGCTTTTAAAGATGCTGTCTAGGTTTCTCATTGCTTTTCTCCCAAGAAGCAGGCGTCTTTTAATTTCGTGACTGCTGTCACCATCTGCAGTGATCATGGAGCCCAAGAAAGTAAAATCTCTCACTGCCTCCAATTCTTCCCCTTCTATTTGCCAGGAGGTGATGGGACCAGTGGCCATGATCTTCGTTTTTTTGATGTTGAGCTTCAGACCATATTGTGCGCTCTCCTCTTTCACCCTCATTAAAAGGTTCTTTAATTCCTCCTCACTTTCTGCCATCAAGGTTGTGTCATCTGCATATCTGAGGTTGTTGATATTTCTTCCGGCGATCTTAATTCCAGCTTGGGATTCATCCAGTCCAGCCTTTCGCATGATGAATTCTGCATATAAGTTAAATAACCAGGGAGACAATATACAGCCTTGCCGTACTCCTTTCCCAATTTTGAACCAGTCAGTTGTTCCATATCCAGTTCTAACTGTAGCTTTTTGTCCCACATAGAGATTTCTCAGGAGATAGATGAGGTGATCAGGCACTCCCATTTCTTTAAGAACTTGCCATAGTTTGCTGTGGTCGACACAGTCAAAGGCTTTTGCATAGTCAATGAAGCAGAAGTAGATGTCCTTCTGGAACTCTCTAGCTTTCTCCATAATCCAGCGCATGTTTGCAATTTGGTCTCTGGTTCCTCTGCCCCTTCGAAATCCAGCTTGCACTTCTGGGACTTCTCGGTCCACATAATGCTTAAGCCTGCCTTGTAGAATTTTAAGCATAACCTTGCTAGCGTGTGAAATGAGTGCAATTGTGCGGTAGTTGGAGCATTCTTTGGCACTGCCCTTCTTTGGGATTGGGATGTAGACTGATCTTCTCCAATCCTCTGGCCACTGCTGAGTTTTCAAAATTTGCTGTCATATTGAGTGTAGCACCTGGACAGCATCATCGTTTAAAATTTTAAATAGTTCAGCTGGAATATCATCACTTCCACTGGCCTTGTTATTAGCAGTGCTTTCTAAGGCCCATTTGACTTCACTCTCCAGGATGTCTGGCTCAAGGTCAGCAACCACACTACCTGGGGTGTACGAGACATCCATTTCTTTCTGGTATAATTCCTCTGTGTATTCTTGCCACCTCTTCTTGATGTCTTCTGCTTCTGTTAGGTCCTTTCCACTTTTGTCTTTTATTATGGTAATCTTTGTACGAAATGTTCCTTTCATATCTCCAATTTTCTTGAACAGATCTCTGGTTTTTCCCATTCTATTGTTTTCCTCTATTTCTTTGCATTGCTCGTTTAAGAAGGCCTTCTTGTCTCTCCTATCTATTTTTTGGAAATCTGCATTCAATTTCCTGTATCTTTCACTATCTCCCTCACATTTTGCTTGCCTTCTCTCCCCCGCAATTTGTAAGGCCTCATTGGACAGCCACTTTGCTTTCTTGCATTTCCTTTTCATTGGGATGGTTTTAGTTGCTGCCTCCTGTATAATGTTACGAGCCTCCATCCATAGTTCTTCAGGCACTCTGTCCACCAAATCTAAATCCTTAAACCTGTTCCTCACTTCTACTGTGTATTCATATGGGATTTGACTTAGATTGTAGCTTACCGGCCCAGTGGTTTTTCCTACTTTCTTCAGTTTAAGCTTGAATTTTGCTATAAGAAGCTGATGATCTGAGCCACAGAAAAAAGGGAGCAAGTGCATAAAGAGCAGCTGGCAGACCAGATGCCCATGCTGGAAATGAGACAGAAGGAATCCGTTTTGAGATTTTGTGGAGTTGTGTAACAAGGATGAAAATATTAAAGAGAGACTGCCTATAGGATTAGTGGAAGTCTTGAGGAAGAAAAAAGAAGAGATGCTGGAGGCTATTGACAGAGCTTTTGAGTTAGATCTGCATTTGCCAGAATGAAGAAGCTACCAGGGGATTGCCTGGTGGAATTTTCCTCCAGAGGAATCAGAGACAAAATTCTCAAAAGACAAAGTGGTAAGAATTCACCTCTACACCACCTCCATTTGTTACTTGGGTTAGGGACCACCTTTTCAATAAACCACAGAACCAAGGAAACAATTTCAAGTCCAGCATCCAGATTAAGGGACCCAGCATTTTTATTTATTTTATCTATTGCAATAGGACAGCCCTCAACCCAACGTGCCAGTTGAGAAGGTCTGCCCCAAGGCACTTCGGTACTAAAGCTTATGTGGTAGTTCAAACACAGCAAAAAAAGAGCCATAAAACATCTCCACATACATCAGGAAAGGTTACAGGTCATAGAAAACATGTATGGTGTCTTCCTGCTCTCTATTTCCCCGGCTATCACCTTGGTGTAGGGCTGGGCGATATCTGGTTTTCAATAGCATGATATATCACCAGCTAAACATCACGATATCTCGATATATCACTGGTCCTGAAAGACCTACTTTGGCTCCCAGTACGTTTCTGGGCACAATTAAAAGTGTTGGTGCTGACCTTTAAAGCCCTAAACGGCTTCAGTCCAGTATACCTGAAGGAGCGTCTCCACCCCCATCGTTCTGCCCAGACACTGAGGTCCAGCACCGAGGGCCTTCCGGCGGTTCCCTCACTACGAGAAGCCAAGTTACAGGGAAGTAGGCAGAGGGCCTTCTCGGTAGTGGCACCCGCCCTGTGGAACGCCCTCCCACCAGATGTCAAAGAGAAAAGTAACTACCAAACTTTTAGAAGACATCTGAAGGCAGCCCTGTTTAAGGAATCTTTTAATATTTGACAAATTATTGTATTTTAGTATTTTACTGAAAACCATCCAGAGTGGCTGGGGAAACCCAGCCAGATGGGTGGGGTATAAATAAAAAATAAAAAAAAATAATAATAATATATCCACAGCGGTGGAGGGCCCTACCGGGCTTCCCTGCAACAATGAAGGGCCCTGCTGTGCCTCCCCACAAAAGCAGAAGGCTTCACCAGGCATCCCTGCGGGAGGAGGAGCGCCTCACCACGCCTATCCGCGATGGAGGGCCTAGCCGGGAACCCTCGTGGAGGAGAAGGCCCCCACCGTGCCTCCCCACAGTGGTGGAGGGCCTCACCGCACCTCTCTGCAACAGCTAATGCCCTTACCGCGCTTATCCACTACGGCAAAGGGCCTCATTGGTTCTCCCCACGGCAGAGGAGGTCCTTGCCGTGCAGCCCCATGATGGAGTAGGGCCACACCACGACTATCCCTGGCAGCAGAGGGCCTGGCCACGCCTTTCTACAGTGACGGAGGGTGCGCTTCCCTGGGGCGGCAGAGAGCTTTGCCGCACCTCCCCACGATGGTAGAGGGCCTTGCTGCACCTCCCCATGGCAGTTGAGGGATTTAAAATGTAAAGTAGTAGATTTCATAAAACATATTAAATAAACTTCCATATAATATATTTAACATATTTTCAACTAATTTAAGAATAGGTCAAGTGATTTACTAGTCAAGTTGCATCTGCTTCCCCACTCAGAGGTCTAAGTACAATCTATGCATGCATAAACCCCACTGAGTTCAACTAAACTTACTTCTACTTTCCTGGGAGTAAGCCCCATTGAATTCAGTAGGGCTTGCTTGTGAGTAGACACGTGTTTGCTTGTACCCTCCCTATCATTCTTTTTTAAATTTTATTTTTATTTCATTTTAATACACCACATACAAAAAAGAAATATGAAAATAAACAAATATCCATCATCTCCTAGCAACTAAGAAAAAGAAAGAAAAATAAAACACTCACCCTCCCCATCATTATCACACAGTACCCAACCTCCCATTTCAGCAGAAGGCAGCCAGTTAAATCTTCTCCCATTTCCCCCTGACACAGAAGCCACCCCCCCAAAAAAAACTCACCCCATCAATCTCTCCCTTTTTATCAAAGGGGAGGACAAGCAAGCAAAGACTTAATCTCATTTAAAGAAATAAATAAATAACCTTCCTTTTTAATATGGAGGAAAGCTATTTAGGAAGAAAATAAAAATAAAAGCACTTGCTCCCTTTTTTTCAACCCAATCCAATCAATCCTTTATTAGGCACAGCAAACCACACATTATAAAACAAACACCGTATACAGATTGTGCAAAATACGAATTCGGCATAACAATTTGCATAAATAATACAGTATAACACTACCACATCACCGACCAATCAAGAACCACTAAATCTCTCTATAATGGCCCAGCCTTTCCTCATGGACAGCACTCAAAAATTTAGCCACTATTAGAGTAATTTGATCATTCCTGTCCAAGTGCAGGTCCTGAACCGTTGGCGGCATAGAACCGAGCCTGTTAAGTTGTAAGGCCTCTAACAATTGTCTTCTGGAATAAATGCCAAACTCACAAGAAAAGAAAATATGCTCCAACGTATCAGGTTCCTGCCTACCACATTTGCAGAGACGCTCTGCTTCTGGGAGAACTAAATATCTTCCTCTTACTATCATCAAGGGAAACATATTAAATCTGGCTGACATAAACAGCCTGCACAGTTCATAATTCTTCAGATTTGTCATGTATCCCTTTTGAAAATCTCTACACAAAGGGAGATTTAAATACAGAGGAGAGCAAGTGCTGTGCTTTGCAACCTCGAGAGTGGAGAGAACACTTTTTCCTGTAAAATTCTTCCTGATAATTTCCCAAGGTCTGAAACGTCTTATATCTTCTCTGATCCTTTACTGCGAATGTAACAAGCTCTCTATAAATTACGAGAAGACAAAAATTTTGGTCTTCTCGAATGGTTGGAAATTAGAGAAATGGAAAATAAAAGGGCAGGAAATCCAACAAGTGAAAATCTATAGGTATCTGGGAATCTTATTCCAGAGCAATTTAGGGTGGGCAAATCATCGCACAAATGCCATAAAACAGGCAAAGTGCACCTCATCAGCAGTTGCCCGTTTTTATTATCAGAAAGGCAATCAATTTATTCCTGCGGCCAATCAGATATTCCAAACAAAAGTGCAATCCCAGATATTCTATGGAATCCCGCTATGGGTCCAAGCATATAATAGTGATTTAAAAAAGATTCACTCCAGCTTTCTGAGACGTATTCTTGGACTCCCAGCTGTGATCAAATATGAAACAATGTGTGCAGAAATAGGCATACACACAATGGAATATTGGGCCTGGTCCACCTCAATCAAGTACTGGTTACGCTGCCATTTTCGCTGCCCTCCATCAAGTCTGCTCGCTGATTTGCTCAAAGACTCCTACAAATCAAGATGGTATCAGTACCTCGAAAAAAAGATTGAATCTTTAGGCATCGAGCTGGAGCCCCTGTACAATTCTAATGAGCAATATATTTTCCATAATATCCTAACTAGACTAAAGGATGTCGAGAGGCAAAATATTATGGCAGCTGTAAACAAAATTTGCTCGCCCATATTCTATGATTTAAATATCTTAGATAGCAGAGCCAATTACGTCACCAAATTAATAATTCCAGCCCAACGTAGGGCTTTTATGCTGGCCCGTTTGAATGTTTTTCCCTCAGCATTTGTCAGGGGAAGATATCAAAACATCCCTAGAAACAAGAGATTATGCAGATGTTTTATGAATGTCCCGGACACGGTAGAGCACATTCTCTTTCAGTGCCCATTGTACAGTACGCTCCGTCAACGCGTGCTGTCCCCTCTCTTGGGTGGTCTGGAGCCCCAACAAGGTGAATGTGTGGGATTCTGCCTATCCGACGTTGACCAAAGGGTAACGGCGGGGGTAGCCGAGTTTTTGGTAGCAGTCCTCCAAGGAGCAGGTTAACAAGGAAAACCACTGATTTTATATGTATATATATATATATGTATGTAGCCAACTGCCTTTCTGTATATATCTCAAGGCTTTTATATGTTACTTTTTTTTATCGTTTTATTTGTATAATGCCTAATAAAGGTTTGAATAAGTAAGTAATTTCCCAAGTATCTTTGGGGTCAGAATTTTCAAAGTCAACTAGATGAAGCCCTATTGAGTTCAATTTTCTCCTACAAATTAATGATAAATTGTAAATTGTATTATCACTTAAGAGGTCGTAAAGGAGAGAGTTAGGAGTTAGGGCTCTATAATGCAGGAAGATCCAATATTTCAAGGTTCTCAGCCATACTCTTACTGATAAAGGAAGTATTCCCAACTCACAACATATTGATTCATATTTAACAGAATTTGCAAGTCCTAATAATGACCTCAGAAGGGATGCGTGAAATTTATCCAACCACTTAAGGTCACCTGAAATCCACACTTGGGTGCCATATAAACGTTGGGCACAAAGTTTCATATCAGTCACTTGCAATACAGCTGGAATATATCTATTTCCTACAGGAGAGGGGGAAAAAAGATTTAATATGGTGAGCTGTCACTTTAGCGTTAGCTATTGCAGCACAGATATGTGTGTTCCAATTCATGTTATTTTTAAATACAATTCCCAGATAATTGAAATGCTTAACTTCTTGTATTAGATGTCCATTGATTATCCAAGTTTTTGGGTTCCCTCTCTTGGTAAATTGAAAAATTTTTGTCTTATCATAGTTAATTTTGAGGTTATAAAGTAATAAAAAACTAGGATATTATTTAAATAAGGAATATGAGTGGTTACATTTTGAAGAAATAATGAAAGGTTAGATAAAGAGAGATTAAATAGGGTAGGGGCCAAGATACAGCCTTGCCTAACTCCTCGGTTATTCATAATTGGGCCTACAAGTCTACCATCTTTTGAAACTTTAACATATATTTGGTTATTGGAGTGTAAACTTTGAATCAATGTAAGCAGGTATGGGGCAATACCGAGGTGTTCTAATTTGGTCCACAATTTATTACGATCGACCAAATCAAAGGCACTTTTTAAATCTACAAATGCAACCAAAAGTCTTCGTTTGTTTCTCAAGACATATTTGTCCACAAAATGACTTAACACTAGACACTGGTCAAGAGTTGAAGAACCTGCCTTGAAACCAGCTTGTTCCTTACCAGGTAGACCTTTTGTAAGCACCCATTCTTCCAGTTTAATAAGCAGGAATTTGGCATAGATTTTACTTATGCATGGTAACAAACTAATAGGCCTGTAATTCTCTTGGCAATTCGTATCACCTTTTTTAAAAATCAGCACCACTATTGAGTTATTCCACGATTTAGGTACAAGGCCTAAGTGATTAATAGAGTTAAAGAGCGGGACAAGATTAATGGCCCACCATTCCACATTTAATCTCAGCAGATCTACTGAGATGCCGTCCATACCAGGGGATTTTCCTTGCTTAAACGAAAGAATTATCTTTTTCATCTCCTCAACAGTAATTTGAAATTGTGTGATTATTGCTGAAGAAGGTTTAAAATTTTCCATCTTAAAAACTTGGGAATCATAAAAAACAGCGGTAAAATGTGTAATCCAAGCTTCATCACTTATATTAGGAAAATCAGTGGTACCTTTTATTGAAAGGAGTGACCAAAAGGTTTTAGTATCTTTAATTTCTAATGCAGTAACAATTTTGGATCATTTGGCTTGGTTTGGATCATTTGGCTTCCCAGGAGCATGTTCTTAAAAGCGTTTTTCATTTCAAAATAGGTCTTCCAGAGACCTTGGGAGTTAGTGATAGAGGCTTCTTTTAGACAGGTTCTGAGTTCTTTCTTGTAGTTGATACATTCTTTATCAAACCAATTATACTTATTTGAAGGTTTGTTGCTGAACTGGAGATTTAGAAAGGAAGAAAATAATTCGTGAATAGTATTATAATAATAATAATCAATGTCTGCTAAAGGCATCAGATTTTGGTTAGCCAAAGGTTCAAGAATAACTGGGTTGTTTTCAAATACTGCTAATAGATCCTCCCTATTTTTATCACTTATATACATTCTTTTGGCATAACTAGTCTTATCGGTACTAATAGGAGGACAGGGGTCATTATTTCTACAGCTGAGGATTGTCATCTGTTTTTGGCAACTTGATGTTATCGTCAGCTGATGTCCCTTTAGTCATTTGCGTTAGAGAAGAATGAAAATCAATCAGAGAGCCAGGGTTGGAATGCTGGGCTGGAAAGTCTCTCCGTGTATTATCTGTTGGCAATCGTTCTGACAGAACACGCTCCTGTGCTGCACTCTCCAACTCAAGTCTAAAAGCCTCGGCACTCTTTATGGGAGTAATAAGAGGTCTGATGCTACTGTCTTTAAAATATCTTTTAAAAGTGATATTCCATCTTTTCATATAAAAGTTCTTTTGAATTAAAAGCGAGGGAAGAGTAGGGGAGCTGAAGGTAAGAATTATCCTTTTCAAAAAGATGCCCCTTGATAACCAGGTGATTTCTGCAAGTTCAGAGGGTGAAATATTGTGTTGCAGAATTTGTGATAGTGCATGGATTATTTTCCATTTACTATCCTACCTGTTAACATTGTCCATATTATTTCCAACTAAAACTACCACTTTTCGGTCCTGAAATAAACACAAAATTTTCTTAACAAACAATAAAACATAAGTTGGTCTTAACACTATTAGTATTAGATGGTCTATCAGAAAAAAATAAAGAATAAACCAAAACAGGAATTTGTTTCAAAATGGGAGGTTTTCAAAGAATATTTGAAATATAATTACAGTAGTTTGAACTCTGTTGCAGCATTTGAGAAACTTCAGTAATAGTTGCAAGTTAGACATAAGAGTTAAGAATATATTAAGAAGTTAAATTATAAGTAATATGAAATTGAAATAAGGAATAGATGGGAGGTCGGGTCTATAGTGTTAAGAAGGGCTTTCATTGATCATCAGCAACCTCCCAACTGGTACAGATGTTGACACATCTTGTGAAAAATGTCTTCACCTTTTGCCATCCTCTGGGAGTTTTTATCTTCCCTTGATCTGCACTCAGGGGTAAATCAGGCACCCCTAAACTCAGCCCTCCAGATATTTTAGGACTACAACTCCCATCATCCCTGACCACTGGTCCTGTTACCTAGGGATGATGGGAGTTGTAGTCCCAAAACCTCTGGAGGGCCGAGTTTGGGGATGCCTGGGGTAAATCGTTTTCTCACCTTCCAAAGAGACAAAAAAAGGCTAATTGCACCTTGGGTTCACTTGTCTAATCCAAAAGTTAAATCCAATTATAGTTTTATATAGTCCCAAGTACAGAAACCAATTCCAGTAGGGGCATTTTTCCAAATTAACTGCTTTGACTCTATAAAGCACATACAGGCTTCCTCACATGTGTGCTGTGATCCCTGCTTAATCAAAGCATATATTTTTCTGTGTTAGTGTTAACCTGTTTCACATGGTGCTTCTCCTGAAACCATTGTATCAATAGGGAAGATTGGCACATGTGCAGGGACAAAGAAATATGGTAATCAATTAACCTATTTTGAATGTTGGATTACACAAAAGTAGAATCTATTCAAAGACATGAAACACATGGGGAAACCTTCATACCCACATTACATAATTTGGTAAAATTTCAGCAATCATAAGTCTCAGCGATTGCTCTTTGCTGATGAGCCAAACCTACATATAGTTATTCTCAATATATCAAACATGCGAAGAATTGAATTGTGTTGTGATTCTCATAAAGGACAAATGTTTCAGAATAATTCCCAAATGGTCGTAGGTTAGAAGTACATGCCCTGGTGGATTCAGGAGTATCAGCTAATTTTATGACCCCTGGCATTTCCTTTATCTGGAATGACTATCAATGGGAGGCCGCTGCTGGCAGGTAAGGTGGCCTATGAGACACCGTCGATGCAGATGGAGGTGGCACACCATGCAAAGACGATGGCCTTTCATATGACTAAACTGGCGGGACACCCACTGGTTCTGGCGATGAGTTGGCTAACATGACATGATCCGGTGATAGGGTTGTGGGATGTGAAACACAGCGCAGTCAAATACAACATTCCTAGAGTGGACTCAGAAAGGGGATGTCTGGACCAGCCAGTCGGAACTTCCTGTTTCCTCCTGGGCTGGGACAAACTTCCTCTACATGTGACCAGAGGTGGGTGTGACCTCACTTGTGCAGGTAACAAAATAGCTCAGGGGAGGCAGCCATCTCTCTCTCTGACTCCATTCCTCGAAGAAGCAACATCTCCTTAGCCTGAGATGCTTTCTTGGCTTCCAGCCAAGAGAGGACAAAGGAACTATCTCCTTATGGGATAGATTCCATGTGTATATATTTTGTAACCTAAGTCTGCCTTCTGGGATCCATTTGTGAACAGAATGTGTGGGTAAACTCTTTTATACTTTTATACAAGACTGTGTCATGTCTATTCTTTTTAAGAGGGACTAAAGGGGAATTACCAGGAAACTTATTTTAGAGGCTTATACAAGTCTGGCAAACCTATCCGCTGTGAAAGTATAAAGGGGACTATTACTCTGCTAAATTGTAGAACTTGTTAACACAAGTTGGGAAGGATATAATTAAACAATATATCCTCTCTTGCCTCCCTGAACATTCCCACAAGGGTGGGGGCAACGTTCGCTAACATTTGGTTCCTCTTATTGTCAGAAGCACTGCTTGGGAATAGGTGAGCCTATTGAAGTGGGAGCAAGGGGGCAGAAGTACAGGGAAAACTCACTGGTGATGAAAACTTGATACCCCCACAGTATGTAGCTTATAGAGATGTGTTTTGTGAAAAGGAAGCTGACAAGCTGCCCCCCCATAGGCCTTATGATTGCAAAATAGATCTGGTTCCGGGGGCCAAACTACCTACTGGTAAGTTATATTCCATGTCTGAGGCAGTTACAGGCCCTGAAATAGTTTCTCCAAAAGAATTTGGATAGAGGTTTCATTAGGGAATTTACTGCCTTGGGGGGGGGGGGTTCTCTAGTTGTCTTTGTGAAGAAGAAAGACACAGAAGACAGGAGGCTTGTATGTGATTATAGGATTCTAAACTGCCAGGTAAAGCCAAGGGCGTACCCTCTGCCACGCATAAGTGATTTGCTAGAGAGGGTGAGGTCGACTAAAATTTTTACCAAGCTAGATCTCCGAGGGGCGTATAGTCTGATAAGGATTTGCAAAGGAGATGAGTGGAAAACCACATTTTGTACAAGATTTGGGGCCTTGGAGTACTTAGTGATGCCATTTGGGCTGCAGTCAGGGACTGCCACCTTTCAGGCATTTATTAATCATGTTTTGGGAGGGATCCAGAACAACCTTTGCTTGTTGTACTTGGATGACGTGTTAATTTATTCAGAAAGCCTAGAGGAACATGTAGAACATGTCACAAAGGTACTGAGAAGGTTGAGGGCACACAGGTTATATGCTAAGTTGGAAAAATGACAGTTGCACGGGCTATTGCATTTCACCACAAGGAATGCACATGGAGAAGGAAAAGGTGCAGGCAGTGCTGGAATGGCAACAGCCCAAAACCAAGAAAGACATGCAGGAGTTCCTAGGATTTGTGAATTATTACCGTAAGTTTGTGCCCAATTACTCACACATCACAACACTGCTCACAGATTGCTTAAGAGGTAAGAAAGTGTTCCAATGGACCAAGGAGGCGCAAGTGGCCTTTGAAAGGCTAAAGGGGATGTTTGCTTCAGAAAAATATCTGGTGCATGTAGATCCCTACAAACCTATGGTGGTAGAAACAGATGCCTTGGACAGGGCGATAGGAGCTGTGTTGCTTCAGGAAGACAAGAAAGGGGATTGGAGGCCATGTGCTTTCCACTCAAGGAAATTAAACCTGTATGAGCAAAACTACATGATCTGGGATAAGGAATTACTGGCTATACATGATTCCTTTAAGGTTTGGAGACATTTTTTTAGAAGGTAAACTGCACCAAGTGGAGGTACGCACAGACCACAAGAACTTAGAGTATTGGCACAGTGCGGCACTTAAATCAGAGGCAAATTAGGTGGGCAGTTTTTTGCTAGATTTAATTTTAAGATAGTGTATGTACCGGGGCCTCAAAACGCCCGGGCAGACACCTTGTCCCGAAAACCTGAATATAGGATGAAAAAGGCAGCACCAGTGATGAGAGAAATTTTGAAGCCGGAACAGTGGCAGTGTGCTGCAGCAATGATGAGTGGTAGAGAGTTCTGGGAACAGACAGCTACATTTGCACAGAAGAAGTTAGCCGAGTTAGCCCAGGGGAGGGGAAAGGAAGAAGGTTTTGAGAAGAAAGAGGGGTTGTTGTATAAGAAAGGAGCTATGTATGTTCCAGAAGGGAATTTAAGAGCTACGGTTCTACGGCAACACCATGATAATCCTACCGCAGGCCATTTTGGTTTTAACAAGACAATGTATCAATTCATGAGGCATTTTTGGTGGCCTAAGGCGAGAGAAGACGTGGAGGGTTATGTAAGGGTGTGCAAGGTGTGTCAAAGAGCAAAGGGATTGAGAGAAGTACCAGCAGGGTTATTGAATCCCTTGGACATGCCCAACAAGCCTTGGGAGGTGGTCTCTATGGATTTCATAATTTTATTTTTATTTACAATTTATTTACGGCTATTAGCCCATAAAATATGTACAAACATAAAAACACAGGGACATAAAAACAGATATATCCGACAACAGAAGGTGAACACCACGATGCAAGGGTGGGTCATTGAGCAGAGCCAAGTGACAGCTTGGGGCCAGGAGAGCTCCAAGGGACGGATCACAGAAAAGGAAAACTGAAGACGAACTCCGACATGCACTCTCATCATAACAGTCCGATTAGTTTTGATGTTGTTGTTGTTTTTTGGTGGTTTTTGAGTGTGAGATAACCGCATTCAGAAATCTCGCCACCTGCAGAGTTACAGAAGGATCTGTATCCTGCAAAAGCAGTGCGGCGTGTGACTCAACAGGCCTGCCAACCAAGCGCAGTAAAGCAGGACCCAGGAATTTAGCCCTGGCTATGCTATGTAGGGGACAGTTGAACATTATATGTGAAAGAGATTCAACAGTTTCCCCGTCACACACGCATAGCGGAGACACCAAACCCTTGGAAAATCTGTGGTTCAGCAGGTTCGATGGAAAGACATTGAACCTTGCACGAATAAATGCACGTCGGTGTGGTACTGATGAAAGAGATGACATGTATGATGGAAGGCCAAGTGGTGGGGTTATTCCGTGATACCTGGGGGAGCAGACACCCCCACCGCATGGATTTCATAACCGACTTGCCAGTGTCACAGAAGCAAACTGTAATTTGGGTGGTGGTAGACTTGTTGACTAAGATGGCACACTTTATACTGTGTCAAAGGGTGCCTTCCGCCCAACAGACTGCAAGTATGTTCATAGACCACTTGTTTAAGCTACATGGGCTGCCACCAAGAATAATTTCTGACAGGGGAATACAGTTTACCTCGCAGTTTTGGAAGAAATTGATGGAGCTGCTAGATATTTGAGATGTTACACTAATTACCAACAGGATGATTGGGTAGGGAAGTTAAGTTTGGCAGCATTCGCATATAACATAAGGTTACCATATTTTTTTCAATGAATCTGGGGACACTCTTCAACTTCAATGGACTTTGTATAGGGACTGATTTGTAATTCCGGGGACTGTCCCCAGGAAACGGGGATGTCTGGTAACCTTAGTATAACAATGTGGTACATGCATCTACTGAGCAAACACCTTTTGTGGCTAATTATGGTTTACACCCCAGGGCCTTTCCGGGTCAAGAAGAGTTGCTGTCAGTGACAGAGGCTGAACAGCTCATGGGGAAGAGGGGGTGTTTCCATGAAATGTTAAAAGAGACCTTGGAAGCAGCCAAGGCAGTGTACAAGCAAACAGTAGATGCTCATAGACAAGAGGGTAGGGACATTAGAGTAGGAGATAGTGTCTGGTTGTCCTCAAAAGGTCTGCTGCTCAAGGGGAGGTGTCAAAAATTAGAACAAAGAAGGTTGGGACCTTTCGAAGTAATGGAGCAAATTAATCCAGTATCGTTCAGACTCAAATTGCCAGGTACCATGAGAATACATCCGGTGTTTCATAGATCCTTATTGTCACCATTCATTCCAGCACATAGGTATCAAGAGGCTAAGGCAGCGCCTCCTCCGCCAGTAATTCTGGATGGTGAGGAAGAGTTTGAAGTAGAGCAAATTTTGGATTCCAGATGTTGTAGGAGAAGGTTGAAGTATTTAGTGGCCTGGAAAGGTAACGATTCATTCCGAGAATTCTTAGGAACTGGTGAGCAATATTTATGCTCCAGAGTTTCATAAACAGTACTGAGACTGAGAGGGTGGTCAGAAGGGGTAGTAAGCAGTGAGAGGAGAATCAGTTTGAAAGAATCAGCACCCCCACCCAGTGGCTAGTGAGGAAGAAGAGGAGTGGGAGGGGCTTAGAGAGGAGGGTGATGTCAGGGCGCATTTGGATCGTTCTGCGTCTCCTGACATGCAGCAACAGAGTAGGGAAGATAACATCTGGCAGGAGCCAGACGGGGTAGAGAATAGCAGGTTCAGTGATGAAGATGAAGCAGGGACCAGTAGGGAAGGGTTAATTCCTCCACAGGTAGAGGAGCAGAAGACTGAAACAGGAGAGCTGACTGACCTCCAAACTCCAAACGGGTTAAGCTCTGACTCGGAGGGAGGGGAGGGAATTATGTCAGCACGTTTCAGGCACACAGAGAAACAGCTGAGGAGTAAGAGGAGGGTCATAAAACTCCCACAATTTAGGTGTTGGAAAAGAAGCCATAAATAATTGACGGCAACTGACTGAGACAATTCAGACTGATTTACTGTGAGCTCTTGTTGACTTGTACATAATGTAAAATAAAGACCATAAAAATCATCGAGCCGTGGTCGCTTCTGCTTGCAGAGGAGAGAGCACGTACTGACCTGACATATGGGGTGGAAGGTTTGCAGGCTATGAAGGACTTACTCACAAATTTATTGACAGCTGCATGTATTATTACGCTAGGAAGTGGAAGGGGCAAGCAGAATATAAAATGGAAGAACGGTATAAAGAGGTGTGGGATATAGCTATTAACAATAAATGGACGTGTGCCATTAAGATAAGACGGGGAATATGAAGGAAATGATTTTGAGGAAATATAGAGGGTGTTTGTATAATTTGTGCTGTTGAAGGGGAAAGGGGTCAAACCATCACAAGAGGTGTTGAAAGTTTGGGAGGTTGGATAGTAACAATGGAATGGTCTCGGTGGTGGGGTGCACTTTTTTATTCTTATTTATTTATGATTATGACTTTTTTAAAAAGAGATGCTGTTTGAAAAATATGATGGGAGACTTCTGGGTCTGCCACGGGCAGTGGTGGATGGCAGATGCACCTTCTCTATAAAGCCTGAAGGATTATTTCGGGTCCCAGAGGGTCTAGCGGTGTCAGTGGACACTCTCACAGCGTTCCCAAAGATCCTGAGGGAGCTGTGGTAGCGCCGCGATTGAGCACAGACACACGCCGCAGTTGAGACCCCACAGCAAGAGGCCTCAAGAACCATCACCAAAGCGGCAACCTCTCTGAAATAAATGGATTTGGAACCAATTTGGAGAAGGTAAAAGGACTTAAATTATTGATCAGGAACTAACTGGATCCACACCAGGGAGGAAAAAAGGAGGTGCTCCCCTGTACATGGGTATCAAACTGCATGGAGAAAATCTGCAGGGGTAAATAAAAGTAAAGATACGAGGGTCGCTCATTAAAAATTTATCCTAACCCACTTCCGGTTATTGTAGGAGGATGAAATTGCACATGTATAACGATACATCTCTTCATAGGTAACGTGGTAATTTGTAGCTCTGAACTCCTAAAAGTTTATTTGCTACTGGTGCTAACGTGGAGTAACGTCTGATAATGGAACCAGTTGACCAGAGTGGTCATAAGGCTCCTGTACTTGAAAGGGCGCACACCACGGGAGACATTTGATGAGATGAAAGGGACTTATGGGGAGGATGCCCCATAGTATGATGTAGTCAAGCACTGGCATCGTCAGTTCAAATGTGGTCAGACTTCGGTGGAAATGGCTCCCATTCCTGGGCAACCACAGTCCACCTTTGATTAAGACACCATCCAGCAAGTGGAGGCAGCCATTTTGGAGGATCGCCGCATAACCGTTCACTAACTAGCTGCAGACGTCAAGATCAGTGTGGGCTCTGTTGAAAAAATCATTCATGACCATTTGCACATGGGAAAGGTGTCCACACAGTAGGTTCCCCGGCTGCTGACACCTTTCCAGAAGCAAGAATGAGTCCCATGCACACAGGCTCTTTTGACCATGTGTCACGAAAACCATGATGACTTCTTCGCCAGACTAATTACTCAGGACAAAACATGGGTCCATCATTATGACCCAGAGACTAAATCCCAGTCCAAACAATAGAAGCACTCTGCCTCACCACCTCCAAAGTAGGCACGTGTCCAACCGTCAGTGGACAAGTCATGCTCACTGTCTTTTGGAACCAGCATGGAGTAGTGATGATGGATTTCCTGGCAAAGGGTACCACAATTACCAGGACATACTACGCTACACTGCTGCAGAAATTACAGAAAGCCATCAAAATCGAGAGGTGTGGTATGCTGCTCAAAGGTGTCTGTCTCCTGCAGGATAACACCCCGGTTCACAACTCGCATGTTGCTCAGATGGAAGCATGGTCCTGTGGCTATGAAATCCTTCCTCACCCCCTTATTCTCCTGACTTCATACCAACGGACTTCCACCTCTTTCCAACCATGAAGTTATTTTTGAAGGGCAAGCTTTTTCCAGATGATGAAATGCTGATTTCTGAGGTCAAGTTGTGGCTTCTGACGCAACCTGACAACTTCTACAGATGAGGTCTCCATAGCTGCATAAAGCGATGGAAGAAGTGTGTGACTCTTGAGGGTAGCTATGTAGAGGAGGACTAATAACTTGCCCAGTTTCGTTTGTCTCAGTCTATGGGAAGTACATCAGGGGAAAACTTTAATAAGCGCCCCTCATATCTACCCACTAATGAATTTATATATAAGCATACCAGTATAAGAACTGAGCTAAGACTGTGAAATTGAGAAGAGTACTGGATGCACTATTTTAAATTTTGTGTGTGTGTGTGATTATATTCTGGTAAGATTGCCAAACTGTAAAAGGACTTAGATTAAATCTGAACAATGGGAAGGAGAAAGACAGAAAGTGGAACCTTGGCTTTGTGATCTATATAATTGATATCAAAGAATATTTTTTCTTTTTCTTCTTAAGCCAAAAGACCTAGACATCGCAAGACTGGAATTATATAATTTAATATTGGGAATTGCTTGGGATTACAGTGGTACCTCGCAAGACGAATGCCTCGTAAGACGAAAAACTCGCTAGACGAAAGAGTTTTTCGTTTTTTGAGTTGCTTCGCAAGACGAATTTCCCTATGGGCTTGCTTCGCAAGACGAAAACGTCTTGCAAGTTTGTTTCCTTTTTCTTAAAACCATTAATACCCAGGGTGCATTGCTTGAAGAGGTGCAGTTGCGACTTGACTTCGAGGAGCAACTCATAGCACGCGGTGTGGTAGCCTTTTTTGAGGTTTTTGAAGACTTTGGTGATTTTTTAAGCTTTTCCAAAACTTCTTTTGCAGCCATTTGGTAAGTTAAACTTTTAAAACTTTTTTGGGTTTTTTTGGATTTTGGGTTGGGGTGTTTTCTAGGAGGTTTGGTGCTTTTGAATTTTTTGGATGTGAAGCACTGATTTTTTTGGGGGGGGGGTTGCGAAGGTAGGAGCTGTGCTGCCATGGGGCCCAAGAAGACTGCTGCTGCAGAGGCCGGCGAGAGGAAGAAGGAGAAGGTTACGCTGGAAATGAAGAAGGAGATCATCCGGAAGCACGACGGTGGAATGCGTGTGACAGACCTCGCCAGGGAGTACGGGAGGAATCCATCGACCATCGGGACCATCCTGAAGATGAGGGAGAAGATCCTTGCGACTGATGTAGCCAAGGGAGTCACCAGGATCGTGAAGAACCACCCAGCTGTTCTGGAGGAGGTGGAGAAGTTGTTGCTCATCTGGTTAGAAGAGAAACAGCGTGCAGGGGACACAGTGACTGAGGCCGTCATTTGTGAGAAGGCCAAGGCCTTGCACGCAGACCTCGTCCGGCAACAGCCAGGAACCTCAGGCGAGCCAGAAGTCTTCAAGGCAAGCAGAGGCTGGTTTGACCGGTTCAAGACGAGATCTGGAATCCACAGCGTGGTCAGGCATGGAGAGGCTGCCAGTTCTGATGTTCCTGCGGCTGAAGACTTTGCAGCGGAGTTCCTGGAGGTTGTGACGACGGAGGTCTACGTTCCACAGTGGCTGTCCTCCAAAGAACTGAGGGACATTTGCCAGAAGTGGAAAGATGTGCAGGCTTTTGCACAGCGGCACCACCCTGACAAGGACCTGACACGTGACCTTGCGAACACTTTTGATACGAGGGTCATGTTGTCTTTCAGGGAGGTGCTGAAAAGGTGGATGAAGCAGCAGACCATGGACAGGTTCTTCAGCAAGAAGCAAAGAGTGGAAGAGGAACCTTCTTCGAGTTGTCCCCCAGAGTCTTAGAAAATGTATGTACAGTACTGTACACTTTGGTGATTTTTAAACTTTTTTTGACCATAGGAACGCATTAATTGATTTTCAATGCATTCCTATGGGAATCCGTGCTTCGCAAGACAAAAAATTCGCAAGACAAAAAAACTCGCAGAACGAATTAATTTCGTCTTGCGAGGTACCACTATATATTTAGAATCTTGAAAATAAACTGATTTTGGGGGACTGACATCAAGCAGAGAAAGCTTTTGAAGCTGTGATTTTTTTGTGGATATATTTTATTGTATTCTTTCCTCTCTTTGGATTTTGTACTGGTGTGGATTATATGGCTTTGTGAATTATCACTAAAATATGGATTAATTGGAGGGCTTTTTGAAGAGGCTGAAGGAGAAAATGGAGACTTTGTTGGTTAAAGGTATTTAAAATTTCCTTAAATTGGATAACGGGGGAGCTTTGCAAGTGGCTGAAGAAAAGAAAGGAAAAAACATTGTGGATTTATATGGTTTAACACCTGTCTTTCTAACTGTATTACAACTTTCTATTTGAGTAAAAGGCTGAACTTGATAGAACTTTCTGGGATCCTGTACAAAGCTCATGACTGTGTTTGGGTGAAGGAGGAAAAACTGGAAACAGGAAAGATAAACAATAGAAAAAAATGATAGTGGTAGAAGGGACAAAAGATAGAAAGACAGTGACACAGTGTGGTGGGAAAAATAACTACAGAGGAATTTTATTTTATTTTTTATTACCTCCCTTTCCATGAAAGGGGCGATAGCACCTGTAAGGAGTTTATGCTGCCAAAGCTAGCAGAGATAACGCTCCCGGCACACAGCCATTTCTGTATTGAAGATTTATTGCCAAAAAGTTCAAAGCAGTTACAAGAGTTCAAAAGGCACATCCATCCCAGGCTCAGTCAGATGAATCGACTGGTGATCTTTTTCTCCTCCTCCCCCAGCAGGACCATCTGCGCAATGCACGCCTCCTACTTCCTCTGTTCTGTGAGTAGCTAGTTCCGGGCACTGGCTCCCCCCTCCCTATTTCCTCCTCTGAGTCAGATGAGACACTGCTGATGAGCGTTTTAGGCTCTCTGTAATTGCCTCTCTCCCCCCTCGGCTCTTTAGCCGTCTCCAATTCCCTGACAGCACCATCTGCTGACATTTCAAGGAAATGACAAGTATTGATTTTTATTTTATGAAACAGGGAATTTAAAAGTATAAAACCTTTTTTAAAAAAACTTTTAACAACTTTATTTGCAACATTATGGTAAACACAGCAAAAAAGCCACCTTCAGGACCACCAACAACTCCGGGTCAGAGAAAAGGTTCAATCTCAGAAGGGGAAGCAGTCAGATTTGACAGTAATTTTATTAGAAATGAGGAAAGAAATGAAAGAAGGTATTCAGAGGCTGGGGAAAAAACAGTTAAAAATACTATATTAGTAGCAAATTTGACAACAGAAATAAAAGAATTGTCACATAAAACATTAGAATTGGGGGGGCGGGGAGAGACAGTGCAAGAACTAAAGGCCAAAACTTCAAATTTGGAGGAATCTTCAAAGAAAGTACAGGCAGAGATAAAATAGACAAAGAGGGGGCAAGAGAGGATGAAAGAATATACAAAGGCAGTGAAACTACTTCAGGAACAGGGATTAGATGTGATGGTGGTCCTTGAATTAAATCAAAAGGACGTGACTCTTCAATAAAGAGGTGTACTGGAGGATTCGACGGATGAAAGAAGAGAAAAAATAATAAAAGGATTAGCTAATTTAATAGAACTACAAAAAGAAGAGGTTAATGCCACAATTCATAAAGTTTTTTGAGTAAAATCTAGATATGCAAAAGCAAAACAATTGCTGGGAGACTGTTTGGTTATCTTTAATCCGAAGAGAATTAAAGAAAAAGTAATACAAATGCACTATCAAAAGAATATTCAGATTGATGACAAAAAATAATAATTTTGAAAGAAATCCTGATGAGAAACAGACATTGTACAAAAGAGGTATGTTGGGTTGAAATAACGACAGACAGGTAGCGAGTGTCATCTGGGAGGCATCTCTCGAGCAAGTCTCGGGGAGCCTCTTTTATTGAGTATTACAGCATTGCCACATATGTGCTTATTGCTGATTGGTTAACACAAGTACAAAGCAAAGATTACATTAATCACCAGTGGATTAAAGGCTGGGAAAGGGTGCACAGAATTACACAGGCATGAAGACCTCCTAATTAAACTTTTGCTAGTGATTGATATAGCATTCATCCGTAGATGTGGTCAACTATGCATTAAGAACAAGTCAGGTACGTTACGGTGTTTCATGAACTCAATATGGACTGAACATTCTGGGGTGGTGAGGGAGTGTCTTAGTACTGTTTGTGCAGTATTGTGTGCAGGAGCGAAACTTAAGAGCAAGACTTTCCCAAACATGTCACAGTCGTGTATAGGATTATTGCATCCAGCATCCCAGCATCTCCCCCTTTCTTTATTTATTTAATGGTGAGTGGGACAAAAGTACTTCGGGATACGTGGTTTGCCAGCGCATGCCCAAAATAATTCCGCCCACCGATGTTGTTGTGTGAGTTCAGGGTGAATGGGACAAAAAATACCTCGGGATACGTGGTTTGCCAGCGCATGCCCAAGATAATTCTGCCCACATCTCCCCTAATGTTTACTGTTGGTGCTGCCATTTCGCAAAGTAGGCGGCAATAATTTTATTGGGTGGCTGAGGAGGAGAAAAACACTGGGACCAAAGGCGTATGAGACCAGGGATGCACTGGATGAAACAACATAGCAAAATTAATATACATATTATGATAATAGCATATTGAAAAAGATTGCGAAGCCAATTCATATTTGGTAACCAGCCGGTGAGCCACTGGGTAAACGAATCCCAGAGGCCAGAAAGTCCAACGTCCTGTTTGATGTGATGTGTGAGATTTTGCAAATGAGAAATTTGTGCTTGAATAGCTTTGGAATTGTCCGTAATATTAAAACAGCACATGCCATCCATTTGTTCACAACCATAATGATGAAGCATTAGCAAATAATCTATTGCAGCGCGATTCTGTAAGAGTCCGTGACGCAATTCACTCTGTTCTTTACTCAAAAGGTGAAGAGCTTGTGAAGTAGAATTCAAGGCTTTTGCTGCAGAGCAAGCTAAAGAGTTAATATTCCTGCTATTCCGTACAGCCAATCCAGGGACTCCTAAAAGAGAGACGGCTAGAGAAATATATTCAGATCTGCTAGGGAGAGAAACAGAATCATCACAATCATTAGTCAATTCCACAGAGCGTCGATATCGAGAGTGGGATAAATGATGCTTCTTCGGTAATATGATAGACAAACGGCTTAAGCAGCAAGGTGTACCGTGGCTAATGTTTGCAGGAATATAATTAAACGTATAGCCAGGACACGACCAAAACCAACCTGCAGGTAGCTCTGTGTATTTATACAGATAAGAGACATTTACATAATCAGAGCAGTTGAAATTATCCTTGCCCATTGTCACACAGTTGGGCTTTGTGCAATTGACCATACAGGCGCAAGTGATATTAAAAATCACGTCGGGGTCACCAGATGTTGGGTTGAAATAACGACAGACAGGTAGCGAGTGTCATCTGGGAGGCATCTCTCGAGCAAGTCTCGGGGAGCCTCTTTTATTGAGTATTACAGCATTGCCACATATGTGCTTATTGCTGATTGGTTAACACAAGTACAAAGCAAAGATTACATTAATCACCAGTGGATTAAAGGCTGGGAAAGGGTGCACAGAATTACACAGGCATGAAGACCTCCTAATTAAACTTTTGCTAGTGATTGATATAGCATTCATCCGTAGATGTGGTCAACTATGCATTAAGAACAAGTCAGGTACGTTACGGTGTTTCATGAACTCAATATGGACTGAACATTCTGGGGTGGTGAGGGAGTGTCTTAGTACTGTTTGTGCAGTATTGTGTGCAGGAGCGAAACTTAAGAGCAAGACTTTCCCAAACATGTCACAGTCGTGTATAGGATTATTGCATCCAGCATCCCAGCAGAGGTAAAAATTCTAACAAACTATTTTGAGGTAGATAAGGGGCTGCTGGGAAAGCTGTAATGAGATTTTTAAAAGAGTATACTAAGATGGCGACGTGAACGGCAGCCTTGCTCTATGCTCGGTAAAGCTTTGTTTTTACTATCTGCTTTGGCGGGTTCTAAGGGCCCTAAGATGCCTTAAGGCGTTTATTTTAGAAGTTTTATGGTTTATGGTTCAGATTATTTCTACTTCTCCCATAAATCTGCAAGAAATCGTGGCAGATAAAGATAAACGCGGCAGATAAAGACTGTTAAAGGGAGTAGGGCTCATTAACAGCAAAACCTGCCCTGACCCTGCAATTTTGAGAAATCCTCTCCCTATTTTTCTTGCCGACATGAGAGGAAAGAAACGCTGCAGGCAGCATTCCAATGAAGCTACGAGCACGGCCAAAAAACAGACAAATATCAGGGATTTCCTGCCTGACAATGACCTAAATGAGATCTGTAGAAACTTCCCTACAGCAAACAGTTATGAGGCCCTAGCTCCCAGTACTACTCATGAGGAGCCTGCCGGCACTGTGGATGGCCTACAATTAGCCTCGAACCTGCGTATGAAGGAACAGATGGAACAGGCTTTTGAGTCCCTGCAAAAAACTTCACCTGAATTATCCCAGCCACCAGTCCAGTTAAACAAAGACCGAGAGGCACTGGAACTGCTAATCTGCCAGACTGAGTTGATAACACATACCATCACCAACTTATATAAAAGGCTGGGTGGGATTGAAAAGAAGCTTGGAAAAGTCTTTGGCTTGTTCAGTTGCCCCCCCTCACTTCCTCAGCTTAACAATATTGCAAACCCCGCTCACCTCTGCCCAACTGTGCAGGTTAACCTTGCACAAAAACAAGTGAGATGCCTGCCCAACCAAGTACAAAACTCAAGTCTGCAACTCCAGAACAGCAAACTTGCAGTACTGGTGGGAAACCACCCCTTGAATCACAACAAATGGGCGGATAAACATTCGGTTGCAAATTCCCTGACCCAACTACTGGGGCAGACACTACGCCCCGTAGATATAGTGGACATCTTATGGCTGCCTTCTGGACCTTATATGAGACGTATGGTTATTAACTTTAGATCTGCCCACTGTGCTGCAAAGATTTTAGGACTAAGAAACCGTACAAGAAAATGGTACATCTATTTCACAAGGGTATTCACCAACCTGACCCGCACACCGCTATGCACCAGGATAGGTGCTGTCTGTGCTGATGCTGGGCCTGTGCGCCATAAAGAACAAATAGTCGGGGGAATGGAGCCGGGACACATTACCCCTCAGGGAGTGGCAAGCCTGTCCGCAAATGACCTAATTGATTTTCCACACACCCCGCTTGGTACCCTGGTCTCTACGTGCAACGAGCCTGGTATTGGACTACCCAAGCCAGACCAGTTTGAAATGCTCTCGTCCTCATATGCCTCGATGCCGGAATTGGAGGCTTCCATTATTTTAAGTCCGATACGTAATCAAGATCCACAGCATTTGTCAAATTCTGACCCGCTAGCAGTACCGACACAAGACTCAGCTGTTGACCTGCTACCTGTACAGCCTATATGGGTCGGCAAAGCCCTTGCTCTGCATAAACCAGCTGAACATCATGATACATCAGCTGATCAACATGATATTTGTAATGGTGTCATTGAAGACCCTCTGGGCCAAATCAACCAATTGGCCCCTCAGTTAAAGCCATTACACCTACCTTGGGACCAGCGACCTCAAACCTGGAACCACCAAGCAGGGCAGAAGGAGGAGGAGCCTAACTCAGGAGCCTCAAACCACCGGAAAAGAGATTGACTGCCACTATTTCCACCATCACCCTATTTCCACATCCTATCTTGGAATGTGGCAGGATGGCTATCTAAGCAGGGTGACGTCGACCTTCTGGATTTCCTCACAAAATTTCAGATTATATGCCTACAGGAGACATGGTGTCTAGATCTCCATGTCCCTTCTCTACAGGGATACGAAGCTTTTGCTACCCCTGCGATAAAACCAAATTTTCGAGGCCGACCTAGTGGTGGCTTAGTCACTTTTGTTTCCACCAAGCTAAAGTGCAAGGTCCGGCAACAGCAGTGGGCGAAGAGTAACAATCTACAAATCCTACTTATTTCTAGCAGTGAAGGAGGAGATTTCCTTTGCTTTAATATATATATCCCTCCTATAGGCACCCCTTCCCAGTTGTTACAAACCTGGGAAGATTTAGAGCTATGTTTGGAAAAGGCTGAACTAGAATTCCCTGGCATGGATATCCTGCTGGCAGGTGATTTCAACGCCAGGATAGGAAACGACATTAATACGTACTGCTCTAAATCTCAGTTGCTGCCAGAGGCAGATTGGTTTATTCCCTGGTCCTCTGATGATAAGGTCTTGAATAAGGCAGGCATTACATTAATGGAGACTGCCTTTAAACATAATCTGTATAATTTGCATGGTACCCATATGGACAGGTCAGGGTTTTTTTTTTCTTTCCTTGGGCCTAGAGGTGTGAGCGTTATTGATTATATCCTGGTCTCCCCAAAACTCTTGGAGAGGTCACAGGGCTTTAGGACTTTCAACAGAACTGAGAGTGATCACCTCCCTATATCAATTTCACTAATTCCCCGTGGTTTGGAGGATCCGCAATACCGCAATCACTGTGCAGACCCACCTCCAACTCTGGCCCTTCGCAGGCGTAAATGGAACAGCGACCTGGAATTCAAAATCAAACTACACCTGCATTCATCAGAATTACTGGCCTTGAGAGACCAGTGTATTTTATCTAATTCTGACCCCTTTCTAACATTTCAGCAGGTCTCAGAGTCGCTCTTCCCACTACTCACGAACCCCAACCCTCCCAAACAACAAAATAATTCGAGGGCCTGGTTCGATAAAGACTGTAGGAATCTAAGATCTTTGCTCAGGAAATTACAAAATAAGGTAAAACAGGAAGGGACCCTGCCCTCAGTGGAAAATCTGCACAGGTGGAGCTCTCATTATAAAAATACTCTAAAACTTAAGAAATCCCTCTATAGAAAGGAACAGTGGGAGGCGATTAAATTGCGGGACGACAAAAAGTTCTGGGAAATAATTGCTCAGGGAATTTCACCCAAAGGGATAACTGTAACCAACAGTATTTCATCTAACTTATGGTACCAACATTTTTCCCGGCTATATAACCCTAACCCTAACCCTAACCCTAAACCGAGCCAGTTTCCTCCTCTTAAAAACGATCTATTAATGGGCTGGGATCCTGTTACCGAATTAGAATGTTTACAGCTAATTAAAACACTCAAGAATGGCAAAGCTCCCGGTGAAGATATGATTCCTCCTGAGGTGCTTAAACTAAATGCCCAGTGGTGGGCTGCTTTTTTGGCCCAACTTTTTACGGTAATAAATGATACATGCAAAATCCCAGAAAATTGGAAACTGAGCCTGGTAGCCCCCATCTATAAGAAGGGCGACCCCCAAGACCCCTCAAACTATCGCCCCATAAGTCTCCTGGACATTGTGTATAAACTTTATACTCGCCACCTGTTAAATAAATTGGTTGACTGGGCTGACCACTCTAACTTGCTTAATCCGGAACAGGCAGGGTTTAGAAAGGGCCATAGTACAATAGGCCATTGTTTGGTATTACAGACAATGATAGATAAGTATACAAAGACACATAAGAGCAAACTTTTTGTGGCTTTTGTAGATCTTACATCCGCTTTTGACTCAATCTGTAGGGACAAATTATGGCAAAAACTATATGACACAGATATAGATAGACGACTTTTCAAAATACTTAGAGAGTTACATACAGACATCACAGTTAAAATTAGAACTGGGATGTCAGGCAACTATACTGACCCACTGCCACTGGGGAAAGGGATTAAACAGGGCTGTTTGTTAGCGCCGTTCCTCTTTAATTTCTATATAAACGACATTGTTCAACATATGGCAAAGTATAAGTCATCAGCTCCTCTCTTGGAAGGCAAACACCTGAATATACTGCTATATGCTGATGACATGGCGGTCATGGCACTCACTCGAAGGGGCCTACATAGCATGCTGGAGGGGCTCGTAGCTTATTGTTCCCAAAACTCTCTAAAGATAAATTATGATAAAACAAAAATTGTGGTATTTACTAGAGCTCGCCACACATTCAGATGGTCTTTAGATGAACACAAAATTGAACAATGTCTTCTCTTTAAATATCTTGGTATCACTTTCCAAGCTACATCTAGCTGGCTTGCCCACTTCAAGACTGTAGCCCTTCTAGCACGTAGGACAATTGGTGCTCTGCTCAGCTTTTTTTATTCGAGGGGAGGGCAACTGGTGACCCCGGCACTAAAAACTTTTGTTGGAAAAGTGATTCCCCAGATGTTATACGGAGTAGAACTCTGGGGATGGAATCAGAAGCTGCTAGAACGGCTTGAAATCTTCCAAAATTTTTATCTCAGAAGAATTCTAGGCCTCCCTCAGAGCACTCCGGCAGCTTTCCTAAGAGTGGAAGTAGGATTACCCTCTGTGTCTGCCAGGGCCCACTTAAGATTCCTGCGTTTTTTCACCAACCTCATAGATGCCCCGAACACCTTATTGGCTAAACAAGCCTTTGTATCATTACAAAATAATACCACTTGGCATAAAAATCTACTAGACATTTTATCTAGATACAACCTACCTGAGTTTAATACTCTCAAATTGTGGAGCCCTGATAAAGTTCGGGAATGGATCTTTGAAAAAGACGCCTTTTTGGACTCCACTAAGATAAAAAACTCTGGGTTTTCCTACTGGTTCCCTCGAGTAAAAGCAGTCAAAATCTGTGCCAACTACTTGGTGGAGATCACTGATCCCACCCTTCGGAGAGCTTTTACTATGGCACGGTTCCAAACATTGCCAACTGCTTATTTGACAGGTAGATACACAAAAACCCCAGTAGAACACCATTTATGTCCTTGCCTTATGAAAATTAAAGAGGATCTTACACATTACCTCCTCTATTGCCCCATTTACTCGGGCTTTAGAGACGCATTGCTGCAGATTATACCCAATCCTATAACCAGTCCTGAAGATAGAGTAAAATTTTTGTTAGTTGATGCAAACCCACGCATTACCCATGTGGTAGCGGTTTTTGTGATGAAGGCCATGAAAGCCAGGGAAAGATTTATGGACGACAATGTAAAGACCCCTTCATCGTCTGTTTAACTCGTTGCTCGTTTTCCCTCCTTTTCTATTCTGTGGGAAGAAGGTTTTGTTGGCATAGTATGTAATGAATTTTAATATTTTTAACTATTGTAGTGTTGATGTTTGTGCACAGGCATGGTCCTCACAATAAATGGATTTGATTGATTGATTGAGATTTTTAAAAAAAATACAAAAGGGATCTATTCAAAAAAAGTTAAAAGAAAAAGAAACAAGAATTATTAAAGGAAATCACTCTATCAGAGAAAAGGTTGGTTGAAAAACCAGGAGATACAAGGATAATACAAGGTATTAAAATGTTGCAAGCTCAGCTCTCAATGTTAGTTCTCCAAGAGATGGAGCGGAAACTAAAGTATATGAAGAAGAAACATTTTGAATTTGCAAATAAACCAGGTAGACTACTTGCATGGAAAATAAAAAAGGAATAACATACAATGAAAAAGCAATAAGACAGGGATTTTTTGGATTTTATTCCAGACTGAACCAAGGCAATAAGGTGGACATGGATGAAATAGAAAGATATTTGAAGGGGAGAAATCTACCAAAATTAGCAAAAGACCAAGTTACTACACTGAATGCTCCAATCTTGGACAACGCAACACAAGGTTATGGTCTCATGCTACACTCCAAAGGCCCAGAAGACGTCTGGATCTTTCTTCATCGTCGATTCAGGAGCGATTCGGCACGTCTGCAAAAACAAACACCTGTTTGTGTCCTTTACTCCACAGGAAGGTGCAATTCACCAAGCGGATGACCACACAATCTCCAGTCAAGGCTATGGAACGGTTGTGCTTCACAGCTTGGATGCATGGATACGTAACGTTCTTTTTGTTCCAGATGCTGCACACAACCTATTGAGCGTCTCGCAGCTGACTGAACAGGACATAGATGTTTTCTTCAAGAAGAGGAAGTGCACCATCACCAAGGAAAATGACTATGTATTGCATGCTGATTATATTGATCATTTATTTGTATTGCATTATGATGATTCTGTTGATGTTGTGCAGGATGAAACTTCTTGTATTGCAGATACTAACAAGGTTTTGCATGCAGGTTGTATTCATGATCATCACAGAAAACTTGATCACTTAAACTTCGAGGCAGTTTCCAAAATGCCTGCCTTAGTTGAAGGTATGACTATTAAACCCTGCAGGTACCACATGAAGTATAAGGCATGTACAGCAAACAAGGTTAAAATGGCTGCAAAGGGTAAGGTATCTGGTAGACAAGCTACAGAACCATACCAGGTAGTGCATGCTGATCTTGTTGGTCCACTAGCACCCTCTTTGGGTGGAGCCAAATACTTTATGGTTCTCATTGATTCTTATTCCAGATATATTCACGTGTTCATTCTCAATCAGAAGCGTTTCCTAGGTTCAAGGAATTCTGTGCTTGGTTGAAAAATGTGCATGGTAAACAGCTGAAGTGTTTATTTACAGATTGCGGGGGAGAGTTCACTTCTCAGCAGTTTGAAGCTTTTCTGACTGAGAAAGGCATTCAACATGACCTTTCAAGTCCACGGTCTCCTTGGATGAATGGACTTTGTGAAAGGGCAAGCCAAACATTGCTTCAAGGCTTGAAAACCTTGTTGCATGATGCCAATCTTCCAGAGAGTTATTGAGCAGAAGCGCTCGGCTGTTTTGTTGATTCTTTTAATTGCAGATTGTCATCACCAATTGGTTGTACCCCCTATGAAAAGATGTTTGGCAAGAAACCATACATCAAGCACATGAAAATTTTTGGATCTGACGTGGGTTCACACACCACAAAGCTCCAAGTTAGGCAAACGTGGTTTGCATGCTATCTTTCTAGGATATCAGAAAGGTTCTTACAGAGTAATGATGACTGACACTGATACAGTTAGACTTACTAGAAGTGTTGAGTACAATGCCAAGTAGGGGGAGAATGTGGGAATTTTCCAATGTTATCCTGATGACAGTGAAGAGTCTGAGGATAAACAGCAGCAAAACCCCACACCCACTGAGGAAGGTTCTGATTCTGAATATGAATCAGATGATTCAGAGGATTTCAAGAGTGCTAAGGCCTCTCTGCGACCCTCTGAAGGCTCTGATCAAGAAAATGGAGGAACCACTGTTCACTATAGGCCACTTTTCTCCTAAGAAAGAAGCAGAGAGCGTTGAAGACTTACGTCTGATTCGCAGGTCTCAAATAGCCACGAAAGGTAGACCTCCAAAGAAATTTGCTGATGAATTTGCTAAAGCAGCCAAAGCTGTAACTGCTGTTAATAGCTCCAAGAAGGTATCTGAACCTTCAAAGTTCCAAGAGATCCAGACTTTGGACTCAAAGGATGCTGAGCCATGGTTAAATGCCATGAAGGCTGAGCTTGATTCCTTAGAGAGGAACAAAACATGAGAGCTAGTTCCGACAGTTCCAGGGATGAAACTGCTTGACAGTAAATGGGTCTTCAAAGCAAAGACAGATCAAAATGGCAAGGTAGTCACAAAGCCAGATTGGTAGCCAGAGGTTTTTCACAGGTACCAGGAGAAGACTATCACGAGACCTACTCACCCACCGTGAGATATGAGAGCATTAGGCTTATGCTCAAGCTTGCTGCAGAAGAGAATCTTCATATTTCTCACCACGATGTGAATACAGCATTTTTGTACGGAACCTTAGGTGAATCACTTTACATGCTTCCACCTGATGGCGTACAGGTAAAACAGGGATTTGTTTGTTCTCTGAAGAAGTCCTTATATGGTCTCAAGCAAAGTGCACGATGCTGGCACTCTAAACTCACTGAAGTGTTGTTTTCTCTAGGTTTTCAGCAAGGTAAAGCTGATCCATGTGTGTTTGTCAAAGAGGAAGGGCAAAAGAAGCTGTATTGCTTATTTTATGTTGATATTCTTTTCTTTTGGAAGGATGTCAAAATGTACAATAACGCCCTAGCTCAACTGAAGGAGCACTTTGACATGAAAGATCTTGATAATGAATTGATTTTAGAATGCTGTATTATTTTACTGTTGTTAGCCAGTCTGAGGCCGGCTTCAGCTGGGAAGGGCGGGATATAAATAAATTATTATTATTATTATTATTATTATTATTATTATTATTATTATTAGTGTTATAAAAAGAAGCTTATATAGTGTGTGGACCTGATATAAAAATCTCCTTGAAAAGAAAGCACCATTGTGGTTATTCCCAATATACTGTAGACATCTGTGCAAAAGAAGTTGAATATGGAAGGATAATGGGTTACATATAGGGATATATTAAGGTTTTTCAGAGATTGTTGTGAATTGAAAAAAAACATGAAGAAGTCCAGGAGTGGGTGACAGGGTGGATTCAATACCACCAAGTAAATAAATTATTTAAGAAAGATGGGATATATGGTTTTATAGACCAAAGATCTGAATTTGAATTAAGATTGCTAGAAGTTAAAGAAAAACCACTACAGCCAGAATTCTGTATGCACAGAAATGAAAATAAGAAGTTACAACAAAAGAGGAGTGGACTTTGAAATTATTGGACTATGTGGAAATGGAAAAACTGAACGGCAAAAATAAGAGACCAAAAAAAGAGAAATGTTTGAGGAAGAGTGGAGACCCTTTTCAGATTATGTGATAAAATACTATAGTCAAATAAAATCACACAAAGGACTTGAAATATAAGCAAAGGAATGAGAATGATAAAGAAATGTAATGTAGGATATATGTTATAGGGGAAAAAATTGCATTTAAGGCAGTAGATGAACAATTTGAACAGAAACATCATGGAAATAAGGATGGGAAGTCAAAATGTTAAGAGAATATTGTATTGAAACTGAAATGAATTTGCTAAATTGTTTGAAAACCAATAAAAACTTGTGAAAAAAAATTAACCATCAGATTATGGAAAGATGGTAACACTGGATCAAGTTTATCAAATGAATTAAAGTTTTAATTTGGCTTTGAATAAATGTGCAATTCATTGTTACTGTTTTGAATTTTATTGTGTTATTATCTTCTTTAGTGAGTCACGCAAACCACTATTCTGAATGATGCTTTTAAAAGGTAGGGGGCACTTAGGATGAATTTATGAATCCAACAGGGCAGTGGCCCCAAAAAGTTTAGGAATCACTGGGCTGACACTTCCTTTACTTAATGCAGCCTCTGCTAACTGGGCACTCCCCAGATGTTTTGGACAACTCCCATCAGCCCCAGGAGATGTGGGCCAAAACATCTGGAAGGCATCAGGTTGGCATATGATGTTAAATGGTTCTCCAAGTGGTAGTGGTGGGGCTTTCGCCTTTCCCACAAACTCTTAACTCACAGTCCATGCTAGCAATCCAATCTCAACCAATTTAATTCCTTACAATTACAGTGCAGGGAGACCTTCAAAAGGCAGCAATTCTTGGCACTGGGGAGAACTTAGATGAAGCTGCCTTATTCTGAGTCAGACCACTGACTGACCTTGCCCATTACAGCCATCTCTGGATATTGCAACAGCTCTCTGTGGTCTCCAACATGTCCCTCCCCCCTTATATGTTGCCACCTGAAGCTTTCAACTGCAGGAGTAGGGCTTGAACCTGCTGCCTTCTGCTCAACTCCTAAGCTATAGCTCCTCACCACAGTCACTGGTCACCATGCATGAGCAAAACAGAGATGGAAAAGAACAGAGAACATAAGAGCCTGCTGGATCAGGCCAATGACCCATCTAGTTCAGCATCCTGCTCTCACAGTGGCCAGACAACTACCTGTGGGAAACCCCCAAGCAGGATTCCAGCACAAGAGCACTTTCCCTTCCTGGGGTCACCAGCAACTGATATCTAGAAGTACTGCTGTCTCCAGCCATGGAAGCAGAGCATAGCTATAATGGCTAAAAGGTAAAGGGACCATTAGGTCCAGTCGCAGACGACTCTGGGATTGCGGCACTCATTTCGCTCTATAGGTCGAAGGAGCCAGCGTTTGTCTGCAGCTTCCGGGTCATGTGGCCAGCATGACTAAGCCGCTTCTGGCGAACCAGAGCAGCGCACGGAAACGCCGTTTACCTTCCCGCCGGAGCAGTACCTATTTATCTACTTGCACTTTGACGTGCTTTTGAACTGCTAGGTGGGCAGGAGCAGGGACAAAACAATGGGAGCACACCCCGTTGCGGGGATTCAAACCGCCGACCTTCTGATTGGCAAGCCCTAGGCTCTGTGGTTTACACCACAGCGCCACCTGTGTCCCTAGCTATAATGGCTAGTAGTCATCAATCTCCATGAATTTGTCTGATCTTCTTTTAAAGCCAAAGAATTCCATCACTGCCTCCAGTAGTGTGCTGTGCCTTTGTACCATAGTTGCCAGGTGGGGGGGGGCTGTGGGTGCTCCAGCTCCCACAACAAGGGGCGTGTGGTCTGGCCAGGCATGAGAATGCTGCCTAGGCAGCGCTGCACAGTCGAGGACAACACTGCCACGACTCTCCTCCTTCTCTCCGCCTCCCGGGTCAGACCTGATCCAGGAGCAGAGCTGCAGCTGGGAGCAGCCCTGTACAGGAGAGAGGCATCACCACGGCAACACAGCTGCCATTGCGTCTCCTCTCCGCCCAGTGCAGGCCGTGACTTTCTGCCTAAGCAGAGCTGAGGCTGGGTGTGAGGGAGATGGCTGCTCCCTCTCATGCGCAACCCAATGCAGGACAGGGGTGGCAACACTGCTGCTGCCGCAACCTCTTCTCCACTCTGTCCCTGGGTCATGTCTGACCCAATAGCGGAGCTGCCGAACGAGGAACGAGGAGCCAGGCTCCAATGAGGACTACTCATGACCCCTCTCAAAAATGTGCCTAGGTGTGTGGGGCCAAGCCGGCGGGCCTGCTTTGTACTTTTGTCCTGCCGATCAATGACACTTTATGGTTTAAATTTCTGGTGCTGTGTTTCCTTACTTTTTGGTATGCTAGAATAGAAGAGATGTGCCGTGTCGTGCAGTGCAGTGCAGTCCCCCACCCGGCCCCCTCTCAAAGACAGATTTTGAAGTTGAGCCGACCTGGAAAGGTGCTCAACCTCTCAGGACCCCATTTGTAATCTAAATATAATCTCCTCTTTTCCAGGCTAAACATACCCAACTCCCTCAACAGTTCCTTATAAGACTTGGTTTCCAGGCCCTTGATCATCTTGGTTGTCCTCCTCTGCACACATTCCAGCTTGTCAAGATCCTTCTTTAATTGTGGTGTCCAGAACTGGACACAGTATTCCAGGTGTGACCAAGGCAGAAGAGAGTGGCACTATTACTTCCCTTGATCTGCACACTAGACTTCTGTTGATGCAGCCTAGAATAGCATTCGCCTTTTTTGCTGCTGCATCACACGGTTGATTCATGTTAAGCTTGTAGGCCACCAAGACCCCTAGATCCTTTTCACGTGTACTGCTAGTAAGCCAGGTCATCCCACTTCTTGTATTTGTGAAGCTGGTTCCTCCTGCCTAAGTGTAGAACCTTACATATGTCCCTATTGGAATTCATTTTGTTAGCTTGCACCCTGCTCTCCAATCTGTTACGGTCATTTTGAATTCTGATTCTGTTTTCTGTAGCGACTCCTCCCAGTTTGGTGTCATCTGTAAATCTGATGAGCATCCCCTCAACTCCTACATACAAGTCATTTATAAAGACGTTGAACATCAATGGGCCCAGGACAGAACCCTGTGGCACCCCTCAGCTGTTCTCTAAGAATACTCAAAGATTATAGACAGAGGCTCTGAGATTACATCCACAAACTCCTTTAGAACCCTTGGGTGCAACTCATCGGGCCCTGGAGATTTGATTTCATTTAAAGTAGCTAGGTGTTCCCTGACCACCTCTTTTCCAATACCTGCCCTTCATTCTAAATTAAAACACAATGTTTAAAACATGCCAGACGCATCTCTGTGGTGAGGGAGGTCTACAGCTTAGGGGGTCACCATGGAGAAGGCCCTCTCCCCCTGGGCCACGACCACCCCTAGCCTCTGAGGGTGGAGGAACTACCCAGAGTGCCCCCTTTCCTGATCAGGGTCTGTAGGGAAGTAGGCAGTCTTTCAGTTATTTTTGGCCTGAGTCTTAATCCAACACTCTAAGCACTACACCACACTGCCTCTTGCACTGGGTGACAATTCTCATCAACCCCAGCTAGGATGGCCATATGATGCTGGGGATGATGGGAGTTACAGTCCACCTATCCAGAGGGCAAAATGTTGGGAGACACCTGAGCTGTTGCCCTACATCTGCTGGTGCACTTAAATCACAGCAGTGGGAATAAAAGCTTAGCAAATATTTCTGTTATGTACTAAGCTTGGATCCTAGAACAATAGGCAAGTAGGATCCTAGAATGCAACAACTGATTGGCTTGCAGGAAAAGACCAATCAGGCTCCAGGAGGGAAGCTGAATCAGCCAATCAGACGGGACTCATTGTGTAAATAATGTATATAAAAGCCTGAGGTTTGGGGGGCAATTCAATCACTGTTTTACAAGCTGCAATAAAAAGCATGAAATCAGTATAGGACTCGATGAGTATATTTCAATTTCAGTTTATGCACAAACATAATCCAACCCCCTGATAATCCATAATCAATGTTTGAAAGGTCCCTACAAATATCGACAGAAGTTAAAATACATGCAAACAAACAAGATTTAGCATTTGGGTGTGGGAGGGTCAAAGTGAATTCTTCTCACCAAGTGGCCTCTTTTCAAGCTAAGAGCATTTCAACAGGGCTCTAAACTGCTTGTGTCTTTTTATGCTCCTTATGACTCCAAAGTGGGGGGGGGGGATTATGCTAGATGGCTTTGTTGCAGAAAATGGTGCGTGATCAGGAGTGGCCTATGAAGCTCAAAAACTGAGCTAATCCAGCCTTCAAACGGGGAAATTACAGAGAAAACACACACAAAATTGGTGGAGGTGTAAGAATTCTAAGGTCTCATGTAAAGAATAAGTATTCATAAACGCACACATATATAAGTATCTGAAGAAGTGTGCACGCACACCAAAGCTCATACCAACTTAGTTGGTCTCTAAGGTGCTACTGGAAGGAATTTTTTTATTTTGTTTCGACTACGGCAGACCAACACGGCTACCTACCTGTATATAAACCACGTATCTGAAATAGTACAGGAGAGCAATCCTGAAGCCATTTTGACTCTCCCAATGACGTCAAATATTCCTCTTACATTGCACCACCAGCAGGCTAAACAACTTACACACTGTTCAATTCCCTAATTACTGTGCATGTAATAAACACCATTTGTTTAGTCATGTCCATGTGGGTGAAAAAGTCAGCCACTGACAGGGGTGCCAACTGGAATAAAATATTGGGGGCAGGAGCAAGTTGCCATGAATCTGCCCCATATCGATCCAGAGCAGACCTCAACGTATAGTTAGCAGAGTAAAAACTTAAAACACGTTGCAGAGTTCCCCAAAAATAAACCAGAGGCAATTAACTTCACCCAGTAGAGTTTTCACTACTGAAGGCAAATGAGCTTAGCGGTCACAAATTCAATTCTTCAGGATCGGCACAATCCATAGGAAATCCAGTTGTAGTAAAAAACTTTAACTTAGCTTAAACTTACAATAAGACTAAAACCTTAACACTCAGCATACTGTGTACAAAACACCACACCAGAAGGAAAGAGAGACAGAAAGTGAAACCCAGGCTCCTTCTGGCCTGTTATGATAGGGCACCATGACCTTGAGAGAAAGAAATAACAGAACCAGTTTGAACCAGCTGTTCAGCTTCTCTGAAGGAATAAGCCAAACATCAGGAACATTCTGTTTGTTTCTAGGCACAACAGAAAACTCACTTGTTAGCTAGAAACTTCCAGCTTGTATCACACAGGGCTCCCAGTTACTGCCACTGTAGTTAACAGCACTCAAATTCCCACATTGCAATATTTGCATGAATAAACAACAAAGTGTCTGTGAGAGTTTAACAACCGTTTTTGTTATGGCATGAACTTTTGCGCGCGCGCACACACACACACACACACACACACACAATACATATAATAGAAATGAGTTTTAAGCAACTGATTTTACAACAATTATAAACCATCATCTTATTGGTATTCTTTTTAGTCTAACTGGAGTCCTGTACTATCCTGATATTATTTGAAGTTAAGCTCTTGTGTTTCTGAGGTTTATGACTTTAAGATCTGTAACTGAATGCCCAAGAATTTGAGTTTCCTATGGCTGCATTCACACATGGGTTTTATTCCATTATTTACACTGATTATAAAGTTAGCACTTTTGTTGCATTTTCTAATAATTTTTTCTTGCACTTTCAAATTGAATTCAACCTCTTATCCCACATGAACACACATTTCAAGAAATAATTTAAGAGAAGATGATGGGAGTTTGCATGGATGCCTAAAAAACAATAGCTCTGGAGGCAACCACACAACGTTGGATTTGAAGAGACCAGAAAGGCCACATGCTGAGTAAGTCACAGTTTTCAGGATGCTGCAAAACCATTGCAGAATTTTTTGTGACTACTCCTTACAAAAAGAAAGCTGGCCATTCTTGTTTTGAAGGATAAGCAGCCCAGTCTGGTTTTTTGCCAAAATTCCCCCTCCCCACCACAATTTGCTCTTGAAGTTGCTGTTAGTCAACTGCATCTGGGGGAGCAGATAGCAACCCCAGCCAAGATTTTCCGAGGGGAAACTGGTATGACACCCTGGAACAAAATGTATGTGGAGGGAGGCTTTTCAGCTGTTTCTCTTGCAAAATAAAGATGGGCAGAGAAAGTGTGCTTAAAACAACAACCACCAGTGTTTAACTTTAACATGCAGCTTTTAATTATTGATTCAGCATTTTGCATATCCTTCATCTGACCTTAATTTCTAAGGCAGCTTTCAAATGCACAGGAAAAAACAGGATATAGCAAAGCTGGGGCTGTGATTTCAAGCAGGGGGTTGGGTGAGACTGACCCTTTATCCACTGGCCGCTTTTCAACTAAAAAACAACTCCCTCCCTGGCAAGCTGCTTTTCTGCCACAGAGGGTTCTGTCGTCACTGTGTTCCAAGTGAGTGTCTAAAATTTTGCAACTAGAACCCTGCAGGGTAAATACAACGTGGCAGGGGGTACATGTGTTGTTGACACACAGAGAGAAACAAGCTCACGGTCACTCACCACTCCTCTGCTGAAAAGCATTCAAAGGCTGTTTTCAATTTACATTAAATTTTATCCTTTACAACAGCCCTGTGAGGGAGGTCAGGTTGAGTGACTGTAGCTCACCCAATGAGCTTCATGTCCTAAGGGGAACGTGTCCATTGGTCTCTTTAGTCCTAACCCAGCACTCTAACCACTATAGCACACTGTCTCCAACTCTTAAGTATTTGTAAATACAAATGAACAGCGATACTGGGAACCAGATTAAAGAGCTTTGTAGAAATGGGCAAAAATGTTTCATCGATATTATAACCAACACTCAAGTTGGCAGGGCAGAGTTAAAACTATGGAACTTCCTCCTGCAGGAGGCAGGACCTAGATGGCTTTAAAAGAGGATTAGGCAAATTCATGGAAGAGGAAAAGGCTGTCAATGGCTAGTAGCCACAATGGCCATGCTCTGGCTCCACAGTTGGAGGCAGTAATGCCTCTGAATGCCAGTTGCTGGGAGCCACAGGAGGGGAGAAGGCCCTTGTGTTCAGGTCATACTTGCAGGTTTCCTGCTGGGGCATCTGGTCAGCCACTGGGAGAACAGGACTCTGGGCTAGATTCAGCAGGTTCTTCTGATGTTCTTAATATCTGCATTTGCGGCAATGGCATTACCCTCTGCTTTGAGGTTTTTTTTAAAAAAAGGATAATTGTCCTCTGAGGCTTTGAACTTGTTATTTTTGCTGACAGCCTCACAAAACAGCTGTCCATACTCTCAGGGCTCACCCAGACTTCCTTTCGTGCCATGTTTCTAAGCACAGGTCCGAGCTTAAAGCACCATGTCTGAGAACATCCCCCCACTCCCCACTTTCCCTGTGAAAACCTGCTCTTTACCTCTGAATTGGAGTGAAGGGCAATTGGCAGAAAACCTTAATTGCCATTTGTTCCAATTCAGCGCCTAAAGTGCAGGTCTTTGCAGGGAAAGTGGCAGGGCAAGAAAAGATGGCTCTAAAAGAGGATTAGAGAAAGTCATGGAGAAGGCTATCAATGGCTACTAGTCACAGCAGCAATGCTCTGCCTTCACACTCAGAGGTAGTAATGCTTCTGAATACCAGTTGCTGGGAACCACATGCATGGAGGGTTGTTCTTGTGCTTGGATCCTACTTGCAGGTTTTCCAGAGGCATTTGGTTGGCCACTGTAAGAACAGGATGCTGGCCTAATCAAGCAGGGATCTTGTTACATTCTTACAAGTTTTACACCAATATTTACAGACATGCTAGTGATATGTGCTCAAAACAGTCACTACTTCTGACCGGTTTTCCATGCACACATTTGAAACCTCCCCCCCGCTTCTTTTTGCAGGCAGTGGGGAGAGAGATTTCTCCAGCACAACCTGAAAAATGCAATCTGAGTGTCGTAGCAAACCCAGAAAAGGAAGTTAAGGCAGGGCAAAGCAGACAAAGGGTGTGGAGAAATAAAAGAAAGAAAGAAAGAAAGAAAGACAGACAGACAGACTTTTTCCTCACTTCTGCATGGTATGAGAAGGGAGGGTGTGATTAGGCTGCTCTCTAGGGAGATGAAAGCCCTGTGCAAAATATAGCCATTGTTGCAACAGCCAAGAACCATTTTCCGCTGACTAGGTAATCACCATCTGCGTGCCAATAGTTCACTTCAGCAATCAGCCCAGCTTTCATTGCTCATTCAGTGGGCCACTGACACTAACTCCAGGGGGCCCTGGGTGCCTGGGCACACACAAAATTTTCACTGTGGGTGCCCAGCCTCTGCCGCAGCCCGCTGCCTCCACAGTCAGAGACATAAAGCTTATGAAGTACCAGTTACTGGAAAGTACTCTTGTGCTTGAATCCTGCTTGAGAACTTTCCATTGGGGCATCTGGTTGGCTCCTGTGAGACCAGTGTGCTGGACTGGATGGGTCATTGGCCTCATCCAGCAACCTCTTCATATGTTAACGACATATCAGAAAATAATAAAAATCCCAAGCACCGAACCCATTTCCCCTTAAGTTCATGCTAACAGGGTTTCAGGTGGCCAAGCATGCAGGTGCAACATAATTCCTGAATAATGGTCCACAAAAGGTAACAGGTATGTAGGATGCTATTGTGCTAAATTAGAGGTAGCTAGGGCCCTCCAGGGCTGAAGGAATTTGATCTGGCCCCTGGAATTGTTGCCAAACATTCATTTAGTTACAGTAAAAGAATTCCCTGTGCTCATGGATTAATTTCTAACTAACAAGGGAAAGGTGTTTACAAGTTATATGAAACAGAAATATTATAAATGTTGTGACATTCAGAATCACATTGAAAGTGCTGGTGGTTTACTACAAAGCCTTAAAGAGCTTGGAGCCTGGATAACCAAAGAAGGAACTTTTGGAAGAGCTCTGCTACTGGATAAGGCGAAAGGTCCATTGAGCCAAGCATCCTGTTCTCACAGCAGCAAAACAGGTGCTCCAAAGGGAAGCACACATAATAACCAGTGTATAGTGTAGTGGTTAGAGCACCAGACTAGGGACCTGTGAAGGACCAGGGTTCAAATCCCCATTCAGCCATGAAACTCATTGGGTGACATTCAGCCAATCATTGCTTCTCAGCATAGCCCAACTCACAGGATTGCTGTGAGGATAAAATGGGGAGGAAGAGAACTTTGAAGAGCTCCTTGGAAGAACAGTGGGATATAAACACAATAAAACAAACAAACAAGTTATCCAGTGTCCTCATTACATTGGAAGTGATCAAGGAGAAGGCCTCTGGGTACGGTGCCCCATTTACAGAATAAATTCCCCAAGGCCAAGTTCAATATCAAGTTCATCCTGTGGCAACACTAATAACATACTGCCCAGACCTTTCCATATTTATTGATAAAAATATATATGGACTGCTGTTATCATAAAAAAATCAAAGAAGTTTACAGCAATAAAAGCATAAAACCATAAAAAGTTAAAAACATACTCTACATCAACTACATGTTTATACGGGAACCTACTGATGAGATCCATTTAAAAAGCAACTGTACCCAAAGAAACTATTGTGAAAATAAGAAATATTTTTGGGGGTGCGCCAAATTGTGTCTTCGTTCAGGGCATCATATTACCAGTGTCTGCCCCTGCTGTGTATGGTGACCTGCCACAAGGCTAATGTGGCACATCAAGGCTCACAGATAGCTTGATTTAGGGAGTAGTAAGAAAAATGTGTGTGTGGTTGTGTTAGGGAGGCAAACAAAGAGGCCATAAAGATCCAAGCAGCCTGCATCATCCTTCCATGCGGTGCAGAAGATTTTCACACATGCCAGCTATAAATGTATGGCAATATGTGATTTGCTGTGATTCTGCCTTGCAGGGGATTGTACTGCATTCATTCATTCAGCCTTTATTGGCATAATTTAGACAATAGTAATCAGAAAAGAAAAAACCATCCATAGTACATTAGTAATTCAGAAGTATTAAACCCATAAAATAGGGTTGCCATACGTCCGTTTTTTCCTGGATATGTCCTCTTTTCCAGGGGTAAAATGCCTGCCTTGGGCGAGTTTTAAAATTTGCCAAAATGTCGGGAGGGGTGTTTCTTTGCTACCCTCGCTCCCACTTTAGGTACGGCTCTATTGGGCGCACCTCCTGTCATTCAGCAGCGCTGCAAAGCGCATTGTGTCAAGGCATTCTCTTACCTACCTACATCCCACCCTCCGCCACCATTGGATCTGGCATCTCCTGCCTGCTGACTTGATTCGCTTCGGGGCCTGCTTTTCAAGTGGCTTTGCAAGCCTGGTTGGGTGACAGCAGCATCCATCAGCCCTCCCTTCAAATTAATTGGGTGAAAACGACGTCTCTCCAGTCAGCATCCTGCCCCATCAGAGGGGGCTGTGATCAACAGCAGGTATAGGCAAACTCAGCCCTCCAGATGTTTTGGGACTACAACTCCCATCATCCCTAGCTAACAGGACCAGTGGTCAGGGATGATGGGAGTTGCAGTCCCAAAACATCTGGAGGGCCAAGATTGCCTATGCCTGATCAACAGCTTTGCAGGAAAAGGCCAGAGAAGCAACTTGGCTGCTGTGTGGTGGGATTTCCTGTTCTGGAGAGGTCAGCTGTTCCCAACCCCTCTTTTTCTCACTCCCACCCTTTTCTGTCTCATTCCCTCTTTTTTCCCCTTCCTACCGCCCTTTCTCCCTCCCCTGCCTCATCTCCACCGTGCCAGGGCTTCACCTCGGTCTGTGTCTCTCTCCCTGCCCCCCTCGCCCGCACCCTCTCCCCCTTTTCTCTGGCGACTTGGTGGTGCCTCTTGGACTCTTTGGGATTTTATACCTAGTGATGTGTAACTTACAGGATGGCCAGTAGCGGTGGCGCTTCCTGCTTTGCAAAGATTTTCTGGCTATTTAATTCACATCCTCTTGCCAGGAAGAAAAAAGGGGGGAGTGATGTATGTTTTTGAGTGAGCAACATACTGGGGAGTGCAAAATGCTTTTTGCTGCAATTAGCCACCCCAAATCAAGCCTCTTGTTTTTATTTGGGCAAATTCAGCTCACCTGCCTTGTCCCTCCCGGACTGGACTCCTGATTTCCCCCTCCTGCTCCCTCCTTCCTTCTCTGCCGGGGAGAGAAATCTTTCCTGTACGGATGGTAGGATGAGAAATTGCCTCTTGGGTCCAATGTATCGTGGGCAATATAGTAAACAGTGCAAGATGTCTTCCACCTGCGGTTGCCCACATGTACAGAGTCTGTCTTCGTATGGCACCCTGTTATATCGTCTGTCTAGGATAGCAGAGGGCATAGCTTGAAAACAAAGCTCAGTAAAAGCGAATAAAGTTGCCTCATCTAAAGCTGACATTTGTTCTATTGCCAAAGAAGGTCACAGTCAATGGGAAGAATTACTACCAGGAACTGCAGAGATTAAGCAGAGAAAATTCAAGAGGTCTAATCAATCTACCAGAGTATCAAATAAAAATTATGCTCCAGATTTAGCAGATTGGACTGTCCCAGAAGAAGAGGATTTGCTGAGTAATTTTATTAACCTACCAGATAAAGAACAAAGTAACATTCTCATCAAACTAGCAAAGTTACAGTCCAGGTTGATCCTAATACAACAGCATAGACAACAAAATGCTGGTGAAATAATTGTCAACCAAGCCTTTCACCCATAACCTGTCTCTCCAAAATGTCACTCTTTGACAGCTATACCCTCAATGAAAGGTGGTAGAGCCATTGGAGGTCTAGTGTGCTTCATCTCCACAAAGTTGAATGCAACTACAACAGCCATGACTCCATGTAACCCATTTGCAACTGCTACTGTGGTTATAGTCTTGAAAGTATGCTTAATGCTGTTTAATGTCTACAATACCACCTTGTAAAAAAAAACAAAAAAACCCCCAAAACACCACTACTGTAAATACTATCTGAACAGAACTAGGGACTTATATAGAATCTCTGGAATCACTATAACCTACTGCAGTGTTTATCATTTCAGGGCGTACGCATGGGAGCCAATGGTGCAAATTTGTACACCCATTACAATCAGATTCCGGAACCAGATATTCACTTAGCTGGTGGTACTTCCCGTTTGTCTAAAGATCATAGGTGTAATTATTCAAGGCTCTGCTTAGCCCAAGGTTCACCTCCTTCGTACGGATGATTTAAAAGCTATTCATACTGCAACTCAGCTACCTCTGTATCTCAGGATACTGCCAAAAAGAACAGGTGGCTGTGAATTACAATAAAACCAAATAAATAAAAATTGTCCAGTAGCACCTTAGTTTGTTCTGGGTATAAGCTTTCATGTGCATGCACACTTCTTCAGATACACTGAAACAGAAGTCACCAGACCCTTATATAGAGAGGGAGGGTGGGGTGGGGTTTTTCTCAGAAGGGTAGTAGGAGATGGGTGATTGACTCAATGGGTATGGTAAACCTGTTGACGACCGTTAACGACTGCAATTTGTCCTACAGGAAAAAGCAAGGAATAGTATGCAGATGACCAAAAATATCTTTAGCATATGTAATGAGACAAGAAACCAACATCTCTATTCAGACCAGGTCTCTCCATAGTTTTCAGTTTAGTAATAAGTTGTAATTCAGCAACTTCTCTTTCAAGTCTACTTCTGAAATTCTTTTGTAATAAGACAGCTGCTTTGAGATCCTGTATTGAATGTCCTGGGAGATTGAAGTGTTCTCCTACTGGCTTCTCTGTCTTGTGATTCCTGATGTCAGATTTATGTCCATTTATCCTTTGGCGTAGGGTTTGGCCTGTTTGTCCAATATAGAGAGCTGAAGGGCACTGCTGGCATTTGATGGCATACACAATGTTAGAAGATGAGCAATTAAATAGGCCTGAGATGGTATGTTTGATGTTGCTGGGTCCAGTAATGGTGTTGTCTGGGTGTATGTGGCAGCAAAGTTGGCACTGGGGTTTATTGCAGGCTCTGGTACCAGTGTCCATGTTAAGTCTGGTTGCTGTATTATTGTGGGTGAGGAGTTGTTTAAGACTGGGTGGCTGTCTGTGGGCAATTAAAGGTCTTCCTCCCAGAGCTTGAGAAAGAGAACTTGGGAGCTGTATGTGATTACTAGTGGTGTTCTGTTATTTTCTCTTTTGGGTCCGTCCTGCAGCAAGTTCTCTCTGGGTATCAGTCTGGCTTTGTTGATCTGTTGTTTAACTTCATCAGGCGGATATTTTAGTTCCAAAAGGGTTTGCTGCAGATCTCTTAGGTGAGAATCCCTGTCTGTAGAGTTGGAACAGATGAGGCTATAACATACAGCCTGACTATATACAATTGATTGTTTGGGATGGTAGCTGGAAACATGTACAGTGGTACCTCGGGTTACATACGCTTCAGGTTACAGACTCCGCTAACCCAGAAATATTACCTCGGGTTAAGAACTTTGCTTCAGGATGAGAACAGAAATCGAGCAGCAGCAGCGCGGCGGCACCGGGAGGCCCCATTAGCTAAAGTGGTGCTTCAGGTTAAGAACAGTTTCAGGTTAAGAACGGACCTCTGGAACAAATTAAGTTCTTAACCCGAGGTACCACTGTAGATATGTTTGTCGGTCAGTTGGTTTTTGGTATAAGGTGGTGTCTATGCGCCCATCCTGTATTTTTATAGTAGTGTCCAGAAAATGTATTTCTTGCATAGATTGGTTCATTGTTAGGTTGATGGTGGAGTGAAAGTCATTGAATGTCTGGTGGAAGGTGTCCATGGTCTGCTGACCATGTGTCCAGAGAATAAAAATATCGTCAATGTATTGCAGGTACAAGAGAGGTTTGAGTGGGTAAGAGTTTAGGAAGCGTTGTTCCAAATCTGCCGTGGAGATGTTGGCATACTGTGGGGCCATGCGGGTGCCCATTGCTGCGCCGCTGATCTGGAGGAACAGGTCCTCTCCAAATCTGAAGTGGTTGTGGGTGAGGACAAAATGGCAGAGTTTGGTAGCAAAGTCCACTGTGTTTTTATCTGAAATGGTGTTCCTTATAGCTTGTAATCCATCGTTGTGTGGGATGTTGATGTACAGGGATTCCACATCCATAGTGGCTAGCATAGTATTGTTAGGTAGATTGTTCAAATAAAGCCAAAGTCATGGTGTTCTCAAGAAACTATAGGGCCCACAGATGGAATATGGATAACCAGTCAATCAAACAAGTTAAACTCTTTAAATATCTTGGTCTTGTTTTTCAGTCAACAGAGTCTTGGACAGCACGCCAGAAATACGCAGAGGAAAAAGTGTCTCAAAGTGACAAAATTCTGACATGCTTCTTCCACACAAAAGGTGGAAATCACATACTTTCACCACTTGAAGTGTTTAAAGCTAAACCCCTAGCACAGTTATTATACAGGGCTCAGATTTGGACCGGTGCTCACCTTGGACCTACAGAAGCCGTTCAGTCCAAGTTCCTAAGGCAAATTTTCTCTGTCCCATCCTGTGTTTCAATTGCTTCACTGTGCTTGGAGGCTAATCTTCCCTCTGTTGAATTACAGATTTGGCATAGGTAGGACATTTAATTTTTGGCTTCGGCTGAATTTAACCCCACCGGTCTACTACCCCTAGTATTGCAAGACCGTCATGACAGCACCTGGACTAAAATTGCCATCTAAAAGCTTTATTCCTCTGTTTTATCACCACCACAACAATTATTAACATTGGACTTCTGCAAAGTAAAGAATTTAATTAGACAGCACCTATATGACATTGAACAACAGAACAATTTGGCCACTATAAGGAAATTTTGTCCATGGTATGATTATTTCTCACCTAGTCATTTTGACACATCAACACCCTATTTGCAAAATTTAACAGTTCCAAAATACAGACGTGCTTTCACTTAGGCAAGATTGAACATACTGCCTTCAGCTGTACTTGAGGGTCGATTCCAAAAAATTCCACTGGAAAACTGTTTATGTCCATGTGGAGATGGCAGTATTGAATCAGTACCTCACGTACTGCTACTGTAGATTGTACTCTTTGTAAAGATTTGAGGAGTGAGGTTATTACCCCTCTACTACTATCTATACCAGGTCGTTCAACCATTGCTACTGTGTCTTTTCTTCTGGCAGATCAAGATAACCAAGTGACAGCAAAAACTGCAAAAAAATTAGCAGGAGCAATTAGAATAAGGTTTATTAGTTGATTAACTTTCTAACATTGCTCAGTTTTTTAAAATTGAAACCAAAAGAAAGCCTATTGGCTCACATGTTTTATCTGTGGCTAAAGGATCATGCATCAGTTCTGTCATTTGTATTGATGTAAACCTCCAGAACGTATTTTGTATAGCTAACTATTTAGCTCTATCCCCAGTATCTTTTATCTTATTGCTATGGCTAGTGGCTAATGCAAATAAAGTTTCTATCGATCTATCCTGGCTAGTAGCCCTCAATAGTCTCCTCCTCCTTCAGGAATTTATCTAATCCTCTTTTCAAGCCGTCCAGGTTGGGGGCCATCTCTGCCTCCTTTCTTTCATCCGTCCTGAAACTACTAACACTCCGCTACGTTGGCTGCCAATGAATTTGATTTTGGTATGAAAATCTGTTCCTAGATGTTTGGGCTCTACGTATCTCCTTTTATTCTCCTTTTATTTCACTTTATTTGGCATCTGTTATTATGTTTTGTTGTGCTATATTAGGTAGAGAGAGAGAGAGACAGACAGAAAAAACCCCAGTGGAAATGGAATGAATGGCACCCTCCAGTGAGGCTGTAGCCACATCAGAGCCTCTGTTATTATTATCCTTGGAGAATGAAAAGTTACCTGGACTCTCCAAGGTGAAGACCTTGGGCCTGCCTCCACTGCTCTGACAACCGTAACCAGTTCCCAAGGAAACAGGATGTCCTACGTCATATGTTCTAATTTCATTTAACTTCAAGCTCCAATTCTATAAACTCCGCTGCTGGCAATGAACAGGGAAAGTGTGTCTGAGAGATCACAAGTAATGAGGGAGCTTTGAATCCCGTCTTTCAGTGCCCCAAAGAGGCCCTGCCAGAATGACAGGAGGAGCATTTGCTAAAGATCATTTATCAGGGTGTTACTCTATTTGACGTGAAGCAAAAAAGGATTCTGTTGCTGATGAACAGTACTCTATTATTACAGGAGAGAACAAAGTTACTCCCCCCGCCCCCCATGAAACCATCATGTCTAGCAATATTTACTGAATAAGCCTAGCAGGGGGTTAAAAGGAGCTGTACACAAAAGGCATAGAATCATAGAATTGTAGAGTTGGAAGGGAAACTGAGGGGCATCTAGTCTCTGCAATGCAGGCATCTCAACAAAAGAAACCATGACAGATGACAATCCAGCCTCTGCTTAAACACCTTCAAAGAAGAAGGACAGTCCACAACCTCCCAAGGGAGTCCATTCTTCTGTCAAACAGCTCTCGCTGGTAGAAAGTTCTTCCAGATGTTTAGTCAGAATCTCCTTTCTTGGAATTTGAATCTGTTGGTCTCCAGAGCAGGCCAAAACAAGTTTGCGCCATCCTCTATGTGACAGCCCTTTAGTTATTTGAAATTGGCTGTCATATCTCCTCTCTGTCTCCTCTTTTCCAGGCTAAACATACCCAACTCCCTCAACAGTTCCTTATAAGACTTGGTTTCCAGGCCCTTGATCATCTTGGTTGTCCTCCTCTGCACACATTCCAGCTTGTCAAGATCCTTCTTTAATTGTGGTGTCCAGAACTGGACACAGTATTCCAGGTGTGACCAAGGCAGAAGAGAGTGGCACTATTACTTCCCTTGATCTGCACACTAGACTTCTGTTGATGCAGCCTAGAATAGCATTCGCCTTTTTTGCTGCTGCATCACACGGTTGATTCATGTTAAGCTTGTAGGCCACCAAGACCCCTAGATCCTTTTCACGTGTACTGCTAGTAAGCCAGGTCATCCCACTTCTTGTATTTGTGAAGCTGGTTCCTCCTGCCTAAGTGTAGAACCTTACATATGTCCCTATTGGAATTCATTTTGTTAGCTTGCACCCTGCTCTCCAATCTGTTACGGTCATTTTGAATTCTGATTCTGTTTTCTGTAGCGACTCCTCCCAGTTTGGTGTCATCTGTAAATCTGATGAGCATCCCCTCAACTCCTACATACAAGTCATTTATAAAGACGTTGAACATCAATGGGCCCAGGACAGAACCCTGTGGCACCCCTCAGCTGTTCTCTAAGAATTCTCAAAGATTATAGACAGAGGCTCTGAGATTACATCCACAAACTCCTTTAGAACCCTTGGGTGCAACTCACCGGGCCCTGGAGATTTGATTTCATTTAAAGTAGCTAGGTGTTCCCTGACCACCTCTTTTCCAATACCTGCCCTTCATTCTAAATTAAAACACAATGTTTAAAACATGCCAGACGCATCTCTGTGGTGAGGGAGGTCTACAGCTTAGGGGGTCACCATGGAGAAGGCCCTCTCCCCCTGGGCCACGACCACCCCTAGCCTCTGAGGGTGGAGGAACTACCCAGAGTGCCCCCTTTCCTGATCAGGGTCTGTAGGGAAGTAGGCAGTCTTTCAGTTATTTTTGGCCTGAGTCTTAATCCAACACTCTAAGCACTACACCACACTGCCTCTTGCACTGGGTGACAATTCTCATCAACCCCAGCTAGGATGGCCATATGATTCTGGGGATGATGGGAGTTACAGTCCACCTATCCAGAGGGCAAAATGTTGGGAGACACCTGAGCTGTTGCCCTACATCTGCTGGTGCACTTAAATCACAGCAGTGGGAACAAAAGCTTAGCAAATATTTCTGTTATGTACTAAGCTTGGATCCTAGAACAATAGGCAAGTAGGATCCTAGAATGCAACAACTGATTGGCTTGCAGGAAAAGACCAATCAGGCTCCAGGAGGGAAGCTGAATCAGCCAATCAGACGGGACTCATTGTGTAAATAATGTATATAAAAGCCTGAGGTTTGGGGGGCAATTCAATCACTGTTTTACAAGCTGCAATAAAAAGCATGAAATCAGTATAGGACTCGATGAGTATATTTCAATTTCAGTTTATGCACAAACATAATCCAACCCCCTGATAATCCATAATCAATGTTTGAAAGGTCCCTACAAATATCGACAGAAGTTAAAATACATGCAAACAAACAAGATTTAGCATTTGGGTGTGGGAGGGTCAAAGTGAATTCTTCTCACCAAGTGGCCTCTTTTCAAGCTAAGAGCATTTCAACAGGGCTCTAAACTGCTTGTGTCTTTTTATGCTCCTTATGACTCCAAAGTGGGGGGCGGGTTATGCTAGATGGCTTTGTTGCAGAAAATGGTGCGTGATCAGGAGTGGCCTATGAAGCTCAAAAACTGAGCTAATCCAGCCTTCAAACGGGGAAATTACAGAGAAAACACACACAAAATTGGTGGAGGTGTAAGAATTCTAAGGTCTCATGTAAAGAATAAGTATTCATAAACGCACACATATATAAGTATATATAAGTATCTGAAGAAGTGTGCACGCACACCAAAGCTCATACCAACTTAGTTGGTCTCTAAGGTGCTACTGGAAGGAATTTTTTTATTTTGTTTCGACTACGGCAGACCAACACGGCTACCTACCTGTATATAAACCACGTATCTGAAATAGTACAGGAGAGCAATCCTGAAGCCATTTTGACTCTCCCAATGACGTCAAATATTCCTCTTACATTACACCACCAGCAGGCTAAACAACTTACACACTGTTCAATTCCCTAATTACTGTGCATGTAATAAACACCATTTGTTTGGTCATGTCCATGTGGGTGAAAAAGTCAGCCACTGACAGGGGTGCCAACTGGAATAAAATATTGGGGGCAGGGGCAAGTTGCCATGAATCTGCCCCATATCGATCCAGAGCAGACCTCAACGTATAGTTAGCAGAGTAAAAACTTAAAACACGTTGCAGAGTTCCCCAAAAATAAACCAGAGGCAATTAACTTCACCCAGTAGAGTTTTCACTACTGAAGGCAAATGAGCTTAGCGGTCACAAATTCAATTCTTCAGGATCGGCACAATCCATAGGAAATCCAGTTGTAGTAAAAAACTTTAACTTAGCTTAAACTTACAATAAGACTAAAACCTTAACACTCAGCATACTGTGTACAAAACACCACACCAGAAGGAAAGAGAGACAGAAAGTGAAACCCAGGCTCCTTCTGGCCTGTTATGATAGGGCACCATGACCTTGAGAGAAAGAAATAACAGAACCAGTTTGAACCAGCTGTTCAGCTTCTCTGAAGGAATAAGCCAAACATCAGGAACATTCTGTTTGTTTCTAGGCACAACAGAAAACTCACTTGTTAGCTAGAAACTTCCAGCTTGTATCACACAGGGCTCCCAGTTACTGCCACTGTAGTTAACAGCACTCAAATTCCCACATTGCAATATTTGCATGAATAAACAACAAAGTGTCTGTGAGAGTTTAACAACCGTTTTTGTTATGGCATGAACTTTTGCGCGCGCGCGCACACACACACACACACACAATACATATAATAGAAATGAGTTTTAAGCAACTGATTTTACAACAATTATAAACCATCATCTTATTGGTATTCTTTTTAGTCTAACTGGAGTCCTGTACTATCCTGATATTATTTGAAGTTAAGCTCTTGTGTTTCTGAGGTTTATGACTTTAAGATCTGTAACTGAATGCCCAAGAATTTGAGTTTCCTATGGCTGCATTCACACATGGGTTTTATTCCATTATTTACACTGATTATAAAGTTAGCACTTTTGTTGCATTTTCTAATAATTTTTTCTTGCACTTTCAAATTGAATTCAACCTCTTATCCCACATGAACACACATTTCAAGAAATAATTTAAGAGAAGATGATGGGAGTTTGCATGGATGCCTAAAAAACAATAGCTCTGGAGGCAACCACACAACGTTGGATTTGAAGAGACCAGAAAGGCCACATGCTGAGTAAGTCACAGTTTTCAGGATGCTGCAAAACCATTGCAGAATTTTAGCACTGGTCTGAAGTGAATCAGACAAGGTTGGGTTTTTGAGTGTATCCCCTGGTTTGAGTATCAATTACAGTGGTACCTTGGTTTACGAACTTAATCCGTTCCGGAAGTGTGTTCTTAAACCAAAGCGTTCTTAAACCAAGGCATGCTTTCCCATAGCAGCGGGGGACTCAATTTACAAATGTAACACACTCGACAGGAAGCGGAACATGTTCTGCTTCCAAGGCAAAGTTCACAAACCAAAACACCTACTTCCGGGTTTGCAGCGTTCTTAATGCAAGTTGTCCATAAACTACCGTATTTTTTGCACCACAACACTCACTTTTTTCCTCCTAGAAAGTAAGGGGAAATGTCTGTGCGTGTTATGGAGCGAATGCCTACGGGTGGCGGGGGGGATCTGCTGCAGTTGTGAGCAGAGGATCCATGGTTCCCCTTCCTTCCCTCCGTGTCTCGCTTTGAAACAGCAAAGCGGGAGAAGAGCCGCTGAGTGGGGAGGAGAGAGGGACAGAGAGCCTGCTTGCTTTAAAGGAGCAATGCAGGAGAGGAGAGGAGCCGCTTACATGAGTGTAAGCGGCTGCTGTCCGGTTGACTCCTTTAAAGCAAGCAGGCTCTCTGTCCCTCTCTCCTCCCCACTCAGCTCGCTAAATAGCATTATTAGCAGCATCCTTCTCCACACACCCCATGCATGCTCCTTGTCCCTTGAGTGCTTTTCCTTCCCTCCCCACTTAAAACGTGGTTACAAAGCACGGATCCACATGTATCCTCAGGATTTTTGCACTGGGTCACCCTAAATTCACCACCAGATCACATAGCATGTCCATGGCTACATCTTGCACCAAAAAAATCACGCACCCACTGTTGCCTGGGGTCGCAGTGGTGCAAAAACGTGGTTACAAAGCATGGATCCACATGGATCCTCAGGATTTTTGCATTGGGCTACTCCTAACTCACTGTCAGATCACATGTCTGTGGCCACAGCATGAACCACAAAAATCATACATCCACTGTTTTGTTTAGAATATTTTTTTTCTTGTTTTCCTCCTCTAAAAACTACGTGCGTGTTATGGTCTGGTGCGTGTTATAGAGCGAAAAATACGGTAAGCTGTTCTTAAACCAAGCTGCCATTGTACTCCGTTTGTGGGGATGCTGTAAAATGCTGGGTTCACACTGCAAAACAATTGCAAAACTTTGGTACTGGTTTGGAGGGGATCCCAGATTTCAGGGTTTGTAGTTAATGAAGCTAAAGTCAATCTTACAACATGGCATTGTGAGTAACAGTGGATCATTATCTGCACTTGGTTATTTTCATGGCACCTTTGACAGGAGCATGGTGTTTAAGAAGCCTGCAAACTCACCTCCCCAACCTCTCTCTAGCCTGTCAAGGATTGTGAAATTTATGGGTGCAGAACTTTCTCAATATTTCTCAAATGTTCCTGAATGTTCTGAAAACAACTCACAGCTGTCGTGTATCAAGTTAGTCATGTGAGACTCAAGGTCACTACCCAGTGGAAGATAATGTATCTTCCTGCCTGCTGGGCAGTTTATCAGTAAATCTTTTCTTTCTTTCTGTTTTTCTGTCTGGTTTTTGCTTCTGTAACTGCACACGCTCCTAGGAGTAGATGATTTTGTACCTTACTAGGGATCCAGTAAGTCCTGTATGCTTTTGAACCTCAGTAAACTATTACTGAAGAATTCTGTTACCTGTGTGTGTTTTACTCTTCTCCTACTCTGCCTTTTCCCTTTCACTGGAGTTGAGGCATGGAAACTGGAGGGGCGTTTGATTTTGCACCACCCCTGTCAAAGCTCACACAACTCACAGAGCAACTTGTTTAGACAACCAAGAGAAGCCTTGACCCCAGCTGCCCCCTCTGTGGTTGCCCTATGGCCAGTAGGGTCAATGGTCACAAAGGATAGGAGTTGTTGCCCAGCAAAGGAAGGCTGTACACAAGCATATCTGTGGTGTAATGCATCAACATCGATTAAACTTTTTAGTTGCTTGTTACCTAAAAGGTACCCAAGCAACTCAAATTTATAAGCCATTTCTTACAGAATCATAAGAGCCTGCTGGATCAGGCCAAAGGCCCCTCTAGTCCAACATCTTGCCATCACAGTGGCCACCCAGATGCCCCAATGGGCAGTGTGCAGGCAGGATTCAAGCACAAGAGCACTTTCCCCTCCAGTAGTTTCCAGCAACTGTCATTGCTTCAGAAGCATTACTGCCTCTGACAATGACAGCACAGCATAGCCTTCATCATTGACTAGTAGTCTTCCTCCTCCATGAATTTGTTCAATTCTCTTTCAAAGCCTCCAAGTTGGTGGCCATCACTGCCTTCTGTGGGAGTGAGCTCCGCAATTTAACTGTGCACCTCATGCACAGTGCACCTCATGCACCTCATGAAGGACTTTTTTTCTCCCTGTCCTGAATCTCCCAATTCAGCTTTGTTGGATGTTCAGGAGTTCCAGGGTTATGAGAGAGAGGGAGGGAGGGAAACTTCTCTATCCACTTTCTCTATCCAGGGTGGCGTTGTGGCTTTAGGTTTTTAATTGGTTTTAATGTAAGTTGCTTTGAGTTTACCCTGTAAGAAGAGTGATTAACAAATTCAGTAAATGATGATTTACTGGGGGGCAAGAGGATGAGGCAGCCAAGAAGCACTAGTGGGCACTGGGGTGGCACTGACCCAGCCACTTCCTTTGAAAGCTACAGCCAGTTGAAACAAAGAGCAAGAGTCATGCCACCTCTTTGCCTGAAAGGTGGAGGAGGAGGTACTCTTAGGGCTTTACACGAAAGGGGGAGTTTTTAGCATTTTATGCACAGCTGCACACTTGCCATATGTGTAAAGGCACAGCAACACAACTAGGTTCCTCAGCTCTGAAACGCAGAGCACAGAGGTCCCACACCCCCTCAAAGATGGATTCGCATGGGAGAAAGACCTGCACATATAAACACAGGCAACTCCCAATTTACGCTGAAGGAGCATCTCCACCCCCATCATTCAGCCCGGACACAGTGCCGAGGGCCTTCTGGCGGTTCCCTCATTGCGAGAAGTGAGGTTACAGGGAACCAGACAGAGGGCCTTCTCGGTAGTGGTGTCCACCCTGTGGAATACCCTCCCTTCAGATGTGAAGGAAATAAGCAGCTATCCTATCTTTAAAAGACATCTGAAGGCAGCCCTGTTTAGGGAAGTTTTGAATATTTAATGCTGTATTGTTGTTAACACTCAATTGGGAGCCGCCCAGAGTGGCTGGGGAAACTCAGCCAGATGGGCGGGGTATAAATAATAAATTATTATTATTATTATTATATTATATTACATGGGCGTCACATTCCAAGGCACCGTGCATTTAAGTGTACAGTGGTACCTTGGGTTACATACGCTTCAGGTTACATACGCTTCAGGTTACAGACTCCGCTAACCCAGAAATAGTACCTTGGGTTAAGAACTTTGCTTCAGGATGAGAGCAGAAATTGTGCTCCGGCAGCGCGGCGGCAGCAGGAGGCCCCATTAGCTAAAGTGGTGCTTCAGGTTAAGAACAGTTTCAGGTTAAGAACGGACCTCTGGAACGAATTAAGTACTTAACCCGAGGTATCACTGTATATTTAAAACACCATTTAATATAAAAAAATCCTGAAGCGTTTCTGTTAGGGATTATTGGGGCAGAAATCCCCCCCCCCAAAAAAAAATTAAGTTGTTTATGTATGTGAGGAACTGTCAGCTTCTAACCTGCCTCCTATTATTCTCATTTGTGATTTCCCTATTTGCCTTTGATATATGTTTTCAGAGCAATCTTACAACTTATAAACTTTCTCTGCTGCTCTGCGGTATTTGCTTTGATCCACCCTCATTAGCATGCTCTAGCCGGTAACTGTCCAGTTCTTATCTTACTAGTCTGTTCACTGCGACCTTGAATGTGCTTTTTGTATTCCTATGTGCACAGCATGAGGGATTGGATATGGCAAGAAATTAGAATTCCCTATTACAGCAGTCTTCTATTAGACAGGCTCTCCACCTTTTCAGGTGCCTTTTGAGGTCCCCAGACAAGTCTTTTAAATGATTTTAATTGTCCTTTTAAAATCATTCTCCAGCTCGCGCTGTTTGTATTCATAAAGCACCTTTAAAATTACAGGCTTTTCATCTGTGGTGATGTCGTTCTTTACACACTTCAGCTTAAGAGGAGCATCTGGAATTCGTTTCATAGCACTAATGAGCTGTCTTGTCCTTAACTGGGACTTCAAAGAGAACTTGCTAGTCATTTGAACTGGTGTTCAGCAGAGAGAACGCCTTTTACATGCAAGCACTTTTAGTGTTGGTATTTTTAAGCTGCCTTTCTCATTTCTCTAAACAAACTTCTTTCTATTAAACTTGCTAGGTTTTTATTTAATCCAAATGATTCTGAGCAATGAATATACTTTATTTTATTTTATTTCCTAATGTGCTTGGGAGAAACTCAGCTGGTCAGTCACTTACTTTAAAAGGCTGTTTTCGTCTTCAAGCCTAAGAAATCTTCTTAATTAGTGGAGCTTTGACAGGTCCTGGGTTCTTACCTCTTCTCACTTCCCTACTACATTTGCAGGCGAGATTCTCTTACATGCTTCTCTCACATGTGTTCCCAAGGTAACCTGGCTATCAGTTTGGAGGTCAAGTTTACCTCTGAGTGAACTCGGCTAGCAGCAGAGAAACAGGTTTTCTTTGCTTTGCATTTTGGGCCTTTGAAACAGGCTCTCTTTGCTTTGCATTTTGGGCCTTTGCAACCAAATACTTGATTGTTTCCTCTCTAAATTGGTGATTAAAATAAATGCCTTTTAATTGACTACTTCATTGGAATGGTGGGAGCCCCCCCTCCCTCTGCTCAAGGCCAGGATCCTGAAACTCCACAGGAGCAGGAGGATAGTATCAACCTAGAGCAATGGTTTGGAGAGGGACACAGTTCAGAGACTGATAGTTGGGCCGAACTGGGAGAACAACAAGGGGAAGAGGAACAGGAGGAGAGAGAGCTGGTTGACTCCCCCTCACTGGAACATAGCTGTCAACGTTTCCCTTTTTTAAAGGGAAATTCCCTTATTCTGAATAGGATTCCTCGCAAGAAAAGGGAAAAGTTGACAGCTATGCACTAGAAAGCATGCAGCCTATCAGTCCTAGAGCTAGACAATTGGATAGGGTAGCCTCTCAGAAGGCTCAATGTGTCGGGATCTCCGCTCGGCCAAGCTGATAAAACTCATTTTCCGGTCGAGCCTTTGGAATCGCCCTCCCAACGAATAATTAACGACCTGAGCCTCTGATAAGGCCTCAGGCACATTCCATTCAGCAGAGAATCCAAAATAGCACACGGAACTGATGAGATTTATGGCTACATCGCTATGCTTTATTTCTTACTACGCAGACAGCAAAGAAATATACATCCTCTTCTCTATGAAAAGCAGAGAGCAACTGAAACAAAGGAACAGGAAACCACTAACGTCACATCCCGTCTCCTCTCCCATGAGACTTCCAACAGCCTGGAATGTCTCTGGAATGTAAACAGAGTCCTGTGACTCTATGCAGCTGCTCAGTGGCAAACAGAAACTAACACAATGGTGGAGGGATCATGTGGTTAGGAGGACAGAAATAGCTAGAGGGAAGTGGGAGGAACTAAATTGGAAGCACCTGCATGGTGAGAATGGACGCTGGATTTTGTGCTGTGTTTAATAAACCTTTCTGTTGCTGTAAAAGACTGCTTTTGCTTTGTGCTGTTATCTACAGAGATGGGGGCGGGATAAGCCTTGCCTCGCAGCCTGACATAAGCCCTGATAAGGACACCTATTGATGGGAAAATTTTTCATTGCCTAGCAACTTGTTCAAGGCCATTTACAAGTTTCTTCTAGAATATTCCGACAATCACAATCTTCTCAGAACTGTTGGGAAAAGAGGCACCTTTCTCCACCTATGGTGGGGCTGCCCACAGGGTTTTTGTGGGGATTAAATGAAGAGGGGAAGAACCATGTATGAAACTGTGACCTTCCTGGAGCAAAAATGTGGGCTATAAATGCAAATTAATAACAATACATCTTAAGGTCTTAATAAGTAGACAAATTGTTCTCACACCCACAGCTTCCCCACACATCCCTAGTTAGTTAAAATACTTTTTAACCCTACCACGGCAGCTAACATGAAAATAGAAAACGGTTATGAAACAGCTCAGCAATAAAATCTAGAGGGGGAAAAACAGGACGAATAAGACATTTCAGTGACATTTAGTTCTACTCTGAGTTTCAAGGTTGATCCAAGATGTCGTCCTGGGTTTCCCACATCTTCCCATTTAAACTAATGTGATAATAAATCCAAATTATTTATTGGGTTCCCAGTGTTACTGAACATGGTTACTTGATCCTAGAAGTGGAACAGGGAAGTTCAAAACTCAGCAAGTGTTTCAAGAAGCATAAATAACTGTCCTCCCAGATTGAGTTTTTTACCTCAATGAAGGTAACCTCCGGTTGCGGGCAGGATCTGTTCCAGAGCTCTGGTCGGATCCCGATGTCTCCGCAACCGGAGGGACCACTTCTGTGCATGCGCACGCAGCAAAACACTTCTGGGTTTGCCGCTTTCACAACCCGAAATTTACGTTACCCAAGGGTAACGTGAGCGCAGGTGCCACTGTATTATTATTATTATTATTATTATTATTATTATTATTATTATTATGTTAATGGGGGTGAGGGAAAGGTCTGCAAGGGTCTTTCACTTGTGTTTGCTGAAACGTAAGTGGGAGCCCTGATTGCACAGCGGATCCGACTAGGGTTCAAGCAAATTTGAGCAGGAAACCTTGCAGTGCAGCCTTGCTCAATGCAAGAAGGTCAAGAACTAAGCTGTTGGAGCTGATGCAGGTGGGGATGTCGCTGCTGTGATCCCACCCATGGTTTGAATGTTCATGGGTTCAGCTGAAAGTGTGCACCTGCCTCACGGAGTGTGGCAACCTGGTATACTGGCACTATGTACCACAATCCTGCTTCATGCATTCCGTGTGTGTGTGTGAGAGAGAGAAAGAGAACATGTGAACCTAAGAAAAGCCCTGCTGGATCAGGCCAATGGCCCATCCAGTTCAGCATCCTGTGTTTACAGTGGCCAACCAGATGATCCAAAGGGAACCAGCAAGCAGGATTTGAGCACAAAAGCTCTTCTCCATCCACCTTCTCCAGGCCATGGATAATTTCATAAACGTCTATCATACTGTGTCTTATTCATCTTTCCTCTAAACTAAAAAGTCCCAAATGCTGCAGCCTTTCTTCATAGGGGAATTGCTCCATCCCCTTGATAATTTTGGTTGCCCTTTTCTGAACCTTTTCCAGCTCCACAATATCATTTTGGGGGTGAGGTAATCAATTGTTTCTACAAGGGTCTCCTGCAGATGCCACTATATCAGGAAATCCATTTCATATGTTGTAGGAATCAGGGCTTGAATGTGAAGGCACATACCTTTGGATCTCCCTTCCAGTGGCATAGCGGGGGGGGGGGGCAGAGAGGCGGTGGCCCTGGGCACAAAATTCTGAGAGGCTGTACCCCACAACAGGCTCCCTTGTGTGGCTGAGCTCCTGCTGCCTTCCGGAACCACAGGGAGGCAAGCTGCACCTGGGCAGGGGCCTTCGGGACAGGAGTGGTGTCTCCTTCTCCTTGTGGCCAGCAAAGGGATGTCTGACCATGCCATGCCCCTGGGCTGGCTGAGCTGGGAGGTGGCAAAACCACCAAGCCAAAAAGGCATGCAGCTGCCACCACCACTAGCAGCAGTGCCGGCAGCCATGTGCCTCGTGGGCTCTGCACATGCCCCCACCCCAGTTGCCCAATCCACCAAGGGGGCGCAACATTTGCCCCACCCTGAGCACCGGCAACCCACATTATGGCATTGCTCCCTCCTGTTACATATCAGGCCTGTGTCATGTTCATTATCCAGTTGTTGCCTGCTGAATCCTTGTATTCAACAGGCTCTTAAAGTGGATTTTTTAAAAATCCAGTCTGTGTCTGTTTCGGATTCGAAATCGTTTTCATACATATATTGAAGTGTTTTTTAGATTTTTTTGCTGTTAAATTTCTCTGAGATGTTTCAGAGGAAATGAGTCACAAATGTATTCATGTAATTAATATATTGTGACTAAGGATACTGTGAGCTACGGTAATTATGTCCTGCCTGGAAAAGATGGACTTAGAAAGCTTTTCTGCTTAGTCTGAAGACCACCTCCCTCTAAAATACAAAATCAGCTGATAAACAAGATAAAAGCCCTTGAGGCTGGAGAAGGGGGTGGGGGGAGACACACAAATAACTAAGGACTAAGGTAAAGGACCCCTGGACGGTTAAGTCCAGTCAAAGGTGACTATGGGGTTGCAGCCCTCATCTCGCTTTCAGGCCGAGGGAAACGGCGCTTGTCCACAGACAGCTTTCCGGGTCATGTGGCCAGCAGGACTAAACCACTTCTGGCGCAACGGAACACTGTACAGTGGTACCTCGGGTTACCTATTCTTCAGGTTACAGACTCCGCTAACCCAGAAATAGTCTTCAGGTTAAGAACTTTGCTTCAGGATGAGAACAGAAATCATGCTCCGGCAGCGCGGCAGCAGCAAGAGGCTCCATTAGCTAAAGTGGTGCTTCAGGTTAAGAACAGTTTCAGGTTAAGTACGGACCTCCGGAACGAATTAAGTACTTAACCCGAGGTACCACTGTAACAGAAACCAGAGCGCATGGAAACGCCGTTTATCTTCCGGCCCAAGCGGTACCTATTTATCTACTTGAACTGGAGTGCTTTTGAACTGCTAGGGCAGGAGCTGGGACAGAGCAACGGGAGCTCACTCCATCACAGGGATTCAAACCACCAACCTTCTGATTGACCCTCCTCCATGAAAATAGCTGTTTACTTGGTCGTTTTCCTATGTCGTGAAGGATGAAATTTCAATTCAGTGGAGCAGGGTCAATATATTAACTGGTATGCATGAAATTTCAGATATAGCTATATAATCCCTAGTGTAGTAAGATAAGACCTTTGGAGCAGGCATTTTTTTTAATGAACCACCCTACTAGATAGGCCATTGGCCTGATCCAGCAGTCAGGCTCTTGTGCTTCTCCCTAAACTATAAAGCCCCAAACACTTTTGCTTTTCCTCCCATAGGAGCTTCTTCAAATGCTTGGGTGGTTTTGGTTGTCATCTTCTGCACACTTCGCAGTTCTGTTTGGGATTCATCTGTCTCAGGAAAAAATGGATGAAAGATGAAGAGAGCAGATTAGAGTTACAGGAGGGGGGAAAGGGGAGCAAGGAGGCAAAAGGGAAAGCAGCAAGCAAGCAGAGGGAGGGAGGGAGACAAATGGACCAACGGAGGAAGAGGGATGGAGATGGAGGAGAGCAGACCCAACCCAATGGCCATGGAGGAAGTCACTAGGGGAGCACAAAAGGCAGTGAAAAGCAAACCTTTTGAGTTTCTGGCCCATGGTCTCTCTGGCCTTCAGAAGCGCCAATGCAGCTCCTTACAAAGACTCAAGGGATTGGAGGGGGTGTATGTGCCAATACAGCTCCTTGCCAAGGGCACAAGGGAGTCTAGGTACCCCTATGTTTCCACTGACTTGCAATTACTACTTGTGCTGCCAAGATCATATATGAGACCAGTTCTTTGGACAATATTGTTAGGATATTTCCGTTCCACCTTAAAAGGGAGCAGGATGTTTGTGTCACAGCCTGCGTATTTCCTGTTCACAGGATGTTTATGTCTTCTGTTGCTTTCGTTTTCTGCTGTTTTGCCTGAGCAGTCGGAGCAGACGGTCATGTTTTCTTTGTTCTGACCAACGCCAAATAAACTGTAAATATGCTCTCATGCTTGTGCAACTTTTGCTGTGTGAATTCTGCTGTTAGAGTGTGCACTAAGGCCTGAGGCTTAGTGTCGCTAAATTGCTGGTACTGCGTGACTACGGGAGGTCGATGGATCGTCCGGCACTGAGCTTGGGGCCTCAGATGGACTTTATCTCCCTGGCAGTATCCCAACAAATATATCAGTTAGTATGTGAGCGCCAACTCTTGGGGTTCCTTTTCTTTGTCTCAGCAGAGTTCCTCAGGCAGCCACACTGACTCACACAGACACTGACGGCCTCACCACACTGCATGCCCTGATAAGGACACCTGTTGCTGGGGAGAATTATTGTTGCTAAGCAACTGTTCAAGGCTGTGCTTTGAGGCTCGTTACAAGTTCCTTCTGATATCCATGTTTCAGCTGCTGTGTTTAAAGATGCAGGAGGATGAGACTTGCAGAGGGAGGTCCAGCACCCCACTTGTCACTTTCCCCCCAGGATAACAAGGAACCATTAATGAGCACTCTCTCGGTTCGGTCAGTCAGCCAGCTACAAATCCACCTAACAGTTACTTCGTCTAGCCCACATTTTGTTAACAATTTTAACAATTTCTCTGCAAGAATGTCATGGAGGACAAGCTACACTATGTCCACAGCTTTCCCGATACACCAAGCCTGTAACTCTACCAAAAAAAGAAATGTGATTTGTCTGGCATGACTTGTTTTTGAGACTCCCATGGAGGACCTTAGTAATCACAGCATCCTTTTCTAAGCACTCACAGACAAACTGTTTAATGATCTGTTCTAGATGTCAAGCTGATCGGTTGGTACTAGGTACCTGTCAAATGAGCCTCATCAACTCACAGAATGACCTGCAATGCTCCTGCAAATGATCTCAAGCTGGGGTGTGAGGGTTCAGTTGAACCCTGAAGTACCCTGGACCTAAGATGCTCAGGTCTTTGTAACTTAATACAAGGACCTTGAGCCTGTATCGGTAGGAGACGGGAAGCCAGTGCAGCTGTTCTAAAAATGGCATCCCCAGCCAGAAGTTCCCATCAGCAATCTGGCCACAGCATTCTTACCCCAGCTGGAACTTCCAAACCAGGCCCAAGGGCAGCCCCACATAGAGCTCATTGCAGTAATCCAGCTTTAATGTTACCAACACATGGACTACAGTGGCCAGGCTGTCCCTGCTCAGGAACTGGCCAACCAGTCAAATATGTTAAGTGTTAAATCACTTTTGGAATTGCGGCCCCGGGAGAGGAATGGGGGTGTGTGTTTCCTAACACCTCTCAGGACCCTTAACAAACTACAATCCCCTGGATGTTTTGGAGTAAGCCATGGCTGGTTACAATGGCATGATGACACTTTAAATATATAGTTTAGTTGGGCCACACACACCCAAACCTTCCTGGCCCTGGAAATAAAGTGAGGTTGGAGAGCTCTCAAACACACCACAATCAAAGAGATTTGCAACCAAGCTAAATAGCCCCAGGGTCTCATAGCATAGCATTATTGAGCTGGAAGGGACCCAAGGGTCATCTAGTCCAATCCCCTGCAATGCAGGAATCATAGCTGACAAATAATAGACCCATCATGGAATTGTAGGGTCTGCTAAGAGACTACAATTAAACACTTTTAAATTACATTTTGTTTTAATGGGAAATAATTTCAGCACTTTCTTGATTCACCCATTGAAATGAATGGGACTAAAAAATGGTGGAAAGGTGACTCTAGTCTGTTTTTTATGATAAGTAGGGAGGGGACAAGCTGACAGTCTTCTATCAAATTGCTCAGTAAAAAATAAACCTGTTCCCAATTTGCAGCATTACAGGAAAAGACACAGGGATCATGAATAGCTTATTGAGCAGCTGTCACATAATTTTTAAAAACCTCATTAATGTTGTTTTAAAAATACAGTAACTTCTTATTGTAGTTGCATTTAGTTATTTTGCTTTATTGGGTAGATCTATGTCACTCACCACCACCAAAGTTCTGACTGCAGGCCTTATGACTGGGGTGGAGAGGGAGAGGAGACATCACCATCTGTCCAATGGAGCTGCAGTCCAGTTTCCCGTAAAATGAAAACAAGCTTTTCTATACTTGCCCGTAAGCAATCCATTAGGCCAGCCATCTGCACAAGCAAGATTCAGCTGTTCCGTTTTGAGGCAAGTGGGTTTTACCATCCAACAATAATGTGAGAAATAAATATTATTTAACAGCTCAGACTGTAATGCTTTAAAATTGCAACGGGGCCACGAATTGCAAATGTAAAGGTCTAATCCAGCTCCGTTGACGTCAATGGGAAGCCTTTCCATTAGATTCCACAGAGGGTTGGATATGGCCCCAAAAAAGTATTAGGAAGGGAAAGGGTAGTCAACTACTGTGCTTAGAAAGTATATTATTTAAAATAAAAAATAAAAAACACTTGGGAAGCCTAGCTTAATTCTCATCCCCAATCTATGAAATTTCTATATCTGAAGCTCCCAAAATGTTTCCCATGGGTGTGGGTGTGGGGAAAATTGATACGTTGAATTCAAGGATGAGACTCCGATGGGAATTTAAATACTTTGCTCCCTAAAAGTCCAACCCAAGTCAAAAACAATTTCTTGGGAAGCAACTGAAATGTTACAGTCACAGTTCCAGGTATTAGGCATGCAAAATCTTCCATTCTGACCTATTTCCACTTTGTCCTGGACGGAACCGATTCTTGCTGTGTGTACAAAATGGCCCACATAGAAGGGTGGTTTAGGCATAATACAGTTGGATTCACACATGAATCAACTTTTGATCCGGGAGACCCAACCCCTTTTCCCCTGACTCTAAAGTTTCTATGGGTCAACATCAATGCATCGCCTAAGATGTTTGCAAGCACCACACAGGTACCATTTGCATTACTCACCAATAGTTTAAGGCTACTTATGGACAGTGACCCTTCCATGAAAATGAGGACTGGGGCAAGGGAGAGGGAGTTGCAGGCCAGAGCACAGGGCAGCATGACAGCTGTGCTTTTATCACTGAGCTGCATTTCTAGAAGGCAGGACAAAATGGCGGGCAGCTGAAGTCTTCAAACCAAAAGCAGCCCAATATGAGATTCATGCCTACACACAAAGGGGTTCTCTCTGTGCCAACGTTTCAAAGTCCTAGGTAGGTTCAGAGTATGGAAATTCTGGCACAAGCACCTTCCCAAACGAGTCATGAGAGAAGCAACGGCAGTGAACTCTACCAGAATCTCACTCAAAACAACAAAACAATGCTACGTTCAGGCAGAGGAATCCAACTGTATTAGGAATCCAAAAGGTCACTATAGCCAATGAAATCAACACTTCAAAAAATTCCCCCGAAATCCTGATGTTCAGAGTCAGTCTAACGAAAGATGCATCATCATCAGGACTGAACAAACTGACAATTTACCCCAATAAAACTGATGTGGGTTTTTTTAAATGTGGTTTTTCTACACCCGATTGACAAGCTCAGCAGGTAGGCTGCAAACCTGGTGGTCTATACCTGTCAATAGCTCCAAAGCAGGGTGGGCCTTGAACCAGCTACCCTTAGATTGAAGCCTTCCTTTGGACCCCTGGCCTGCACCAATTCACACCCAAGCAAATTGCAGGAGATGTGCTCAAGAGTTCATGCAATCCACACACACCCAACCAACCTAAAATAAAACTCAGGCTAAAAAATACTGGTTGCAAGCCTCCCCCTTCTTTTTGAAAACCTGGGATCTTTCCCCTCCAACTCACCTACAAGAGTTTTGCAAAACCCTACCAGCCTTTGGCGAGGACGGTCTTTGCATGTTAGCCCTTTACCTCATGTCTCCGTAGGCCCCTGTGTAGCTCTCCATCCACGGAGGGAGCTCCGTCTTGATGCAGTCAGCGGCAGGGGCAAAGGGCATCCTGCCCACCATGCCCCCGGGGTACAAGACATTGGATGGCTGGAGCGTGGCACCCTCTTGTTCCAATGGGCCCTGGCTCCTGGCATAGCCAAAATGGGCGGGGGGGCCACCTTCATAGAGTTGCGCTTCCTCGGTGAAGAAGTGGTGCCGTCTCTGGCCGGGAGGGCCAGCATAGTGGGGCGCCAAGGCAGCAGGCACGTCTCCAGCACGCCGGCACTGCGGCTCCCAAGCAGCACTGCCGGGTGCGTACTCCAAGGGGCTCTCTAGCTTGATGCACCCCCCATGGGAGGCTAGGGCCAGCTGAAAGTTGTAGTAGTCGCGGTTCGGGAAGGTCCCCAACGGCTCCTCCAGCTCCAGAGAGCACTTGTAGAGGCTTGGGTGGCCCGGCATGTCCATGGCCAGCACGCCCTCGCCACCACCAGCGCCTCCCTTCTTGGCTTCCACGATCTTGCAGCCGTCCAGTGTCAGGGGCCGAGGGTGCGCGCCAGCGAACATGCTGTCGCCGTGGGTCGACGCCATTTCGCCGACGCCGGGCGCATCGAGCGCTTCCACCGCCAAGCCCATGGAGGTGGAGACGGCTTTGCGCAGCTCCTTGGCACTCACGCCCAGGTAGTCAGTTTTGTCGGAAGGGGCTTCCTCACCTACTCCGCGAGGCTCGCCTCCTTCTGCTTTTTGCTGAAGACTGCTGTTGCCAGGAATGTCTTTGAAGTCCCCGGGACGACTCTGGAAAGAGAAGCCTCCCAGCAGGGCCAGAGAATACGGAGCGGACGACGAGGGCGAGGACAAGGACGCCTTCCTCCCATCGGGGGACTGCAGCGTTTTGCTCACCTGGGACTGCTCTTCCAGCAGCAGGTAAGAGGGCGAACCCGAGTCTTGCTGGTAGGCGCTGGGCTCTTGCAAGCGGGACCCCGAGGAAGACGACCCTTCCGTCGCGGACGCCGACGCCTGGTGGCTGGGGCCAGCCTCCTCTCGCAAGGATCCGGGGCTCTGAAACACTTCGCGGACATTCTTAAACAGGCTCTGGAAGGCGCTCCGAAAAGCCTTCGCTGGCGGCCGAGGATTGACCCTGCCCAGACTGACGGGCACGTCCATGATTTCTCCTGGATGCTGATGTCGCTGGAGGGCAGGGCGGTGGGGGTCAGCCTGCTGTGCTACTTCTCTTTGGCCCGGGGCAGGTCCTGGAGACTCCTCGACTGGGCGGGGTGTCAGCTGAGAGAACCAGGCTCTTCTACTAGCTTCCGACGGGGACCAGTAGCCGCAGGGCCACCCTTGGGCCGTGGGGCGCACGCGAGGCGCTCCTAAGTTGGAGCAGGTGCAGTGTCAATGGTGTGCGAGAGAAGAGCCCGTCGACCCTGGCCTATCGGATCCGACGTCCCCTGCCTCTGGAAAAGTAGAAGTCAAGGCTCTACTCCGCTGGGGGTGGGGGGTTCTTTTTTGTTTTTTCAACCTTCCCAGCCGGAGCAAAGACGCAGTCGTTGGCAGTTGCTGCTGCTGCTGCTGTTGCAAACTGACGCCTCTTGCAGGGGTGAGCTGAAGTTACAATCGGGAGAGAGAGAGAACGGACGGACTGACGCTTTGGAGGCAAGGCAGACGAACCACCCGAAGAAAATGAACTCGAGCGCGCAGGGAGGGCGGAGACAGAGGCGGACGTTGGCGAACCGGAGGGAGGCTTGTGAGTCAGAAGGCCGGGGAGGAGAGGCTAGACTGGCCGCCCAATCGGCTCAGCGGCCGAGGAGATCCCCTGGATCCGGGGCGGAGAGATCGGCAACAAGTCGCGGTTGGTGGGATATGAACAGGAGAAGTGGCTTCGCTGGGCTGGCCACACCGCGCGCGCTCGCGCTCGGCTCCGCTGCAGAGCCGTAGCTACGGGCGCCGGTAAGCGCCGGAAGCCAGCCGGTTTTTTTTTGCCCTGGGTTGTTGCAAAAATGTGTCCTTTGTTCGTTCCCTGGATAGGCAGAGCCCAATTTCCTATCAAGGAATAGAGTCAGGAGCAACGAGAGTAGGTAAAACCAGGCTTTATTTCTAAAACATTATCTCAAAAGAATTAAATCTATCTTTTCCCCTTTGTCCATGTCAAGTGGACACAACTTTTGTGTCAGAGTCCAGTTCATTAAATTTGCGCTTGCTATTCCAAAAACAAAACGAAAACTTTCATTAGTGAAGTCAAGATTTTGAAGATGTGGCTTCTGTTTTCACCTTGCACCTGTGATTTTCCACTTAACAAAATCTTCTGAGTTGCCACTTAACAAATATCAGGCTTTTACTGGTAAACCCCCAAAATTACTTGGTCTTGGAATACAAGGGAGTCAAAAACTGCATGAAAACGCAAACCATTTCTTTTTGTCCTGGCATAAACTTTGCAGTGTCTTTAACAAGGAGAGCATTAACTGTTGCTCTCAAGCCTTGTGGCCAATCCTTTCAGCTACACAGATCCAACCTTTTCAGTTTCTGGGTCAGAACTCCAGTTGTCTGCCCTTTTCCCTTTTCATGCACAAACACACAAACACACACACACACACACACACACAGAGTTACAGTTCAAACATCTTCAGGGGATGCCTTCAGTGGGAGTACACCTCATGAGCCTTCTAAACACAATCCGTGGCTCCAGAGCCCTACACAAAATGATCCCCCCCTTGATGCTTCTCATGAAGAGAAACCTAAGGGTACCATAGTCAAAATCCAGATGTGGCAACAAAAAGAGCTAACCATTTCCAAAATCTCACACAGCTGTCTTCCACTGGCTCTTTAATCAAACAGATAGCTTGCTTTCTTCTGTCTGGCATCATAAACTCAGGACTGTAGAGCAGGAAAAGGGACTCCTAAGGGTCATCCAGTCCAAGCCTCTGCAATGCAGAGGATGTCGACCAAAGCATACATAACAAATGTCCATTTCTTGCTCAAAAGCCTTTGCTGAGAGCCTCTTATGAAAAAACCCTCCAATGAAGGAGAGTCCACACTCTTGCTAGGTGTTTCAAGCAAAAGTGGCGAATCCCTTGCTCAGCCTGGTGGTTTCGGCCCATACCATTGATGGTCACTGCCTTTTCAAACTGTAGGATAGAGACTTCAGAGTAACATAAGAGTAACATAAGGAATATAATAGACATAATAGAATATATGGAGGCCAGGAATGACAAGCAAACAGCTCTGATGTTTATTGAGGCGGAGAAGGCCTTTGATAACAACTCATGGATTTAACTCATGTTTAAATTGAAGAATGACAATGGGAGAGTGTGGTAGATCACTGCCAGTTTTTGATATTGAATGGTAGATCTCAGGCTACTTTTGGTTGAACATGCCTTCTCTACATCACAAAAATCTGCTGAGGAACCTGAATCAATGAGGGCTCACAACTGCATCTTGCGCCCATCTGGGAACTGTAGCACCCCAAGCACTGTGAATCCAGGAATAGCCAGTGGCAACTTGCCCCTTTCCCAGTCCTAGGGCCCTCACAGGAACTGGGGGTGGGCGTTTCCCACCTGCTGCTTCGCTGGGCCTGCCCTTCTCTCAGCACTGGCTCCAGAAAGAGTTCACGGGTGTCTTGGCTGGACAATGTCTGGCAAACTGATTCGGCTTCCCACAGTACAAGCAAAGTCTCTCTCTCCTCTTTTTGTCTTTTTCTCCTCTTGAGACACACGATGACTCCGATCTGCATAGCCTCGCAGGTTCATTCCTCATTTTGCTCCCAGGCCTTCTCCCTGGAATGCGTGGAATTCCAAACAGCTTCACCTGCCGGCCTGATAACAGCTCCTCTGCTCCTTTCTCTCTTGCAAGCACTGGTCAATTCTCAAGGCTGCTGGCATCAACGCCTCCAGGGAACTGGGGGGGGGGGGGGAGAATCCATTCTTACCAACTCATTCAGCAGGGTTTCACTCAGCCCTGCATGGTAAATAGCCATCAAGGCTTCCTGATACCACACTAGCTCCTGCGACAGCAAACTGAACTCTGTAATGTACTCCATTACTGAGTTAGACCCCTGCTTCAGCTTCATTAGCTTTTGTGTATTTGCAGGTTTCCACTGTGGGTCCTGGAACATGGACTCCAGATGAGTCATAAAACTGTCTGATCTCAATAAACAAGGGTGTTGATTAATTAGTAAAGGAGTCACTCCGTGTCTGGCGGCTCCTTCCAGAAGATTAATTACAATAAACACACATTCTTTGTCTGACATCTTGCCTCACCTTCAAAAACATTTCTACTTTCACTTTAAACCCAAGCAACTCAGAGGTCTGTCCACTGAACTTTGATGGGGGAATTGGGGGTGGGGGTGGGTCTTACTGACTGTCTCTGCATTTCTGCCATCATTCTGACCATTTCCGCATTTTGAGATTGAACGGCACTCATCAAATGTTCTACATGTCCTCTCAGCATTAAATTTTGTTGTAAAAGCCATTGAAATGGCTCCTTTCAGTTATCAGTGTTGGCAGGCTGCCCGCCGGCAGCTCCTGCACCGTCTGTCATGATTTATGACTTAACCAGCAATTTAAAAGGACTTGGGACAATCTGTCAGGATGTCAGCGGCTACTGGTTGGTTGCCCAGGAAATTATAAAGAGAAGGAAAAGTTTCTTACAGTTCTTTTTTATTTCAAACTTTACAAAGAGAGACTATAGAACTTAGCCTCTTGGATAATGACATTGTCCTGAGTGAATCTCCACCCCGTCACTCCCACTTCCTCATTCGTCATCATCATCACCTCCTGTACAGGTGCTGCTAAGTGCCCTCTGTCTTCAAGCTCTTTGCTCTCCTACTTTTAAGGCTCGCCGGATTCTAGGAGATGGTGGGTCTGGAATGCTTTCTAGTGACAACTTGTCAGCCAGCTGCTCTGCCTGCTCCTACTCACCCATTATTTCCCAACTTTCCCCCTCATCTTCCTCTGAGCTGTGACCTCCCACAAACCACTGTTTCAAATCTTTACTGTTTTCCTCTTCCTCCTCCCTGGAAGGGTCAGGATGAGGAGGCGGTCTCCACCACTCCTTCTCCTCTGCCCAGCGCCTTGACAGTGTGAAACATGGCGGTTTTTGCCACCAAACGTTGCAAAGGGCCTTTTGCTGGTGTTTGGTGCCACTTTGGAGTGAATCAGACAACATCGGTTTTTCGGCAAAATTGTGACCCCGCGGGTTAGGGTGCCAAAGGCTCACTTTATGGAACACAGTGAAACATGGGGTTTTCACCGCCAAGCGTTACAGGGGGCATTTTGCTAGTCTTTGGCGCTGCTTCTGAATGAATCTGATGATGTCAGGTTTTTGGCGAAATCTGTGGCAAACAGGCGTTAGGACCTCAGAGGGTACATTTTGTGGGGTGCAGTGAAACGTGGGGTTTTCATTGCCAATCATTGTAGGGGGGCTGTTTTTAGTGTTTGGCACCGCTTTAGAGTGAATCGGTCAACATTAGGTTTTCGGCGAAACTGAGACTCTGCGTCCTGGCCAGGCCTGCATCTGTTGAACTTTTCTGGCTTTGCTTGGAGATAGAAGGTCTTGTTCCCTTCCCTAACAAACAACTTTCACATATTTCACTATTCAGGTCAACTTTACAAAGTTCAATTTCCATTCCTCTCACCAAACCTTTATTTGACAGGTCTGCTATAATCCTGAAGTCTCTATGTCCAAGCCTTTTTTGCCACAGATGAACACAGGTTGCACTTGAATTCTTCTTGACCATATTCACTCTCTCTTGACCTGTATCTAGCACAAAGACTCCATTGTTTTCAAAACCTTATGCATACAAAACTCCATTTTTGGTAACTGCACATTTGTTGCAATTAAAATTTACATTAAAACCATACATGGTCAGGCTTGGCACACTCAGCAAACTGTCTGTTAATTCCAGCAAGTAAACTACACCACTCACTTCATTACAAACATTTTTTCTACCTGCAACACACTTGAGCAAACCTGCTCCTTTTCCTTGCACATATATGTTGTTACCATTTGCAACTATAACTGTAACTGATGAATTTTCACTTAACTCTCTGAAAAAGATTAACATCACACGTCATGTGCATGGAAGCTGCCAAATCAATTTACCAACTAGAAGAGTTACTGTTAATAGGATCAGTTTTCCTATAACTTGATATTGCTAGATAGTTCTGATGAACTGCAAAAGCATTTTTAGTTTGCAGCACCCTCAGGTGTGCCTTCTTTCATGCCCCCATCTCTGCCAGAGAAACGGTGCCAGTATAGGTGCTGATTTCCTGCATGATCTTGCGAGATCTCATTAAGATGTTAAGGAGAGTAAAATATCTCATGAGATTTGGATGAGATCTTGCAAGCTCTTACAGGGAATCGGCTCCAAAGCCAGCACTGCAGTGCTGGTACAGCAGCCCCTCCAAGTGTCCCTATTTTCCAGGGACGTCCGTGATTTAGAGAAGATGTCCCAGTTTCTGATTTCATTCCGGAATGTTCTGCTTTTCCTTAGGATGTCCCTATTTTCATTGGATAAATGTTGGAGGGTATGAAGTTATCAGATCCCCGGAGCTGTCTGAAGGCAATTTTGTATAGGGAAGTTTTTTAATGTTTAATGTTTAATTATGTTTTATATATGTTGGAAGCTGTTCAGAGTGTTGGGGCAACCCAATAGGATGTGTGGGTATAAATAGCAAAATTATAATTATGGAATGGGACTTCCCTATTTTCATCAGAGAAATGTTGGAGGCTATGGTACAGCTGCAGTGCCACTGGCAGATGGCACAGTGGTGGTGAGTATCCCTTTTTTAAAAAAAATAATATTTATTACTTTTAAACCTTACGAAAAAGAAGGGATTGTTGGGATACTGCCAGGGAGATAATATCCATCTGAGCCCCCAAGCTCGGTGCCGGACGATCCATCGACCTCCCGTAGTCACGCAGTATCAGCAATTTAGCGACACTAAGCCTCTGGCTTAGTGCACACTCTTAACAGCAGAATTCACACAGCAAAAGTTGCACAAGCATGAGAGCATATTTACAGTTTATTTGGCGTTGGTCAGAACAAAGAAAACATGACCGTCTGCTCCGACCCTTAGGTTTCTCTTCATGAGAAGCATCAAGGGGGGGATCATTTTGTGTAGGGCTCTGGAGCCACGGATTGTGTTTAGAAGGCTCATGAGGTGTACTCCCACTGAAGGCATCCCCTGAAGATGTTTGAACTGTAACTCTGTGTGTGTGTGTGTGTGTTTGTGTGTTTGTGCATGAAAAGGGAAAAGGGCAGACAACTGGAGTTCTGACCCAGAAACTGAAAAGGTTGGATCTGTGTAGCTGAAAGGATTGGCCACAAGGCTTGAGAGCAACAGTTAATGCTCTCCTTGTTAAAGACACTGCAAAGTTTATGCCAGGACAAAAAGAAATGGTTTGCGTTTTCATGCAGTTTTTGACTCCCTTGTATTCCAAGACCAAGTAATTTTGGGGGTTTACCAGTAAAAGCCTGATATTTGTTAAGTGGCAACTCAGAAGATTTTGTTAAGTGGAAAATCACAGGTGCAAGGTGAAAACAGAAGCCACATCTTCAAAATCTTGACTTCACTAATGAAAGTTTTCGTTTTGTTTTTGGAATAGCAAGCGCAAATTTAATGAACTGGACTCTGACACAAAAGCTGTGTCCACTTGACATGGACAAAGGGGAAAAGATAGATTTAATTCTTTTGAGATAATGTTTTAGAAATAAAGCCTGGTTTTACCTACTCTCGTTGCTCCTGACTCTATTCCTTGATAGGAAATTGGGCTCTGCCTATCCAGGGAACGAACAAAGGACACATTTTTGCAACAACCCAGGGCAAAAAAAAAACCGGCTGGCTTCCGGCGCTTACCGGCGCCCGTAGCTACGGCTCTGCAGCGGAGCCGAGCGCGAGCGCGCGCGGTGTGGCCAGCCCAGCGAAGCCACTTCTCCTGTTCATATCCCACCAACCGCGACTTGTTGCCGATCTCTCCGCCCCGGATCCAGGGGATCTCCTCGGCCGCTGAGCCGATTGGGCGGCCAGTCTAGCCTCTCCTCCCCGGCCTTCTGACTCACAAGCCTCCCTCCGGTTCGCCAACGTCCGCCTCTGTCTCCGCCCTCCCTGCGTGCTCGAGTTCATTTTCTTCGGGTGGTTCGTCTGCCTTGCCTCCAAAGCGTCAGTCCGTCCGTTCTCTCTCTCTCCCGATTGTAACTTCAGCTCACCCCTGCAAGAGGCGTCAGTTTGCAACAGCAGCAGCAGCAGCAACTGCCAACGACTGCGTCTTTGCTCCGGCTGGGAAGGTTGAAAAAACAAAAAAGAACCCCCCACCCCCAGCGGAGTAGAGCCTTGACTTCTACTTTTCCAGAGGCAGGGGACGTCGGATCCGATAGGCCAGGGTCGACGGGCTCTTCTCTCGCACACCATTGACACTGCACCTGCTCCAACTTAGGAGCGCCTCGCGTGCGCCCCACGGCCCAAGGGTGGCCCTGCGGCTACTGGTCCCCGTCGGAAGCTAGTAGAAGAGCCTGGTTCTCTCAGCTGACACCCCGCCCAGTCGAGGAGTCTCCAGGACCTGCCCCGGGCCAAAGAGAAGTAGCACAGCAGGCTGACCCCCACCGCCCTGCCCTCCAGCGACATCAGCATCCAGGAGAAATCATGGACGTGCCCGTCAGTCTGGGCAGGGTCAATCCTCGGCCGCCAGCGAAGGCTTTTCGGAGCGCCTTCCAGAGCCTGTTTAAGAATGTCCGCGAAGTGTTTCAGAGCCCCGGATCCTTGCGAGAGGAGGCTGGCCCCAGCCACCAGGCGTCGGCGTCCGCGACGGAAGGGTCGTCTTCCTCGGGGTCCCGCTTGCAAGAGCCCAGCGCCTACCAGCAAGACTCGGGTTCGCCCTCTTACCTGCTGCTGGAAGAGCAGTCCCAGGTGAGCAAAACGCTGCAGTCCCCCGATGGGAGGAAGGCGTCCTTGTCCTCGCCCTCGTCGTCCGCTCCGTATTCTCTGGCCCTGCTGGGAGGCTTCTCTTTCCAGAGTCGTCCCGGGGACTTCAAAGACATTCCTGGCAACAGCAGTCTTCAGCAAAAAGCAGAAGGAGGCGAGCCTCGCGGAGTAGGTGAGGAAGCCCCTTCCGACAAAACTGACTACCTGGGCGTGAGTGCCAAGGAGCTGCGCAAAGCCGTCTCCACCTCCATGGGCTTGGCGGTGGAAGCGCTCGATGCGCCCGGCGTCGGCGAAATGGCGTCGACCCACGGCGACAGCATGTTCGCTGGCGCGCACCCTCGGCCCCTGACACTGGACGGCTGCAAGATCGTGGAAGCCAAGAAGGGAGGCGCTGGTGGTGGCGAGGGCGTGCTGGCCATGGACATGCCGGGCCACCCAAGCCTCTACAAGTGCTCTCTGGAGCTGGAGGAGCCGTTGGGGACCTTCCCGAACCGCGACTACTACAACTTTCAGCTGGCCCTAGCCTCCCATGGGGGGTGCATCAAGCTAGAGAGCCCCTTGGAGTACGCACCCGGCAGTGCTGCTTGGGAGCCGCAGTGCCGGCGTGCTGGAGACGTGCCTGCTGCCTTGGCGCCCCACTATGCTGGCCCTCCCGGCCAGAGACGGCACCACTTCTTCACCGAGGAAGCGCAACTCTATGAAGGTGGCCCCCCCGCCCATTTTGGCTATGCCAGGAGCCAGGGCCCATTGGAACAAGAGGGTGCCACGCTCCAGCCATCCAATGTCTTGTACCCCGGGGGCATGGTGGGCAGGATGCCCTTTGCCCCTGCCGCTGACTGCATCAAGACGGAGCTCCCTCCGTGGATGGAGAGCTACACAGGGGCCTACGGAGACATGAGGTAAAGGGCTAACATGCAAAGACCGTCCTCGCCAAAGGCTGGTAGGGTTTTGCAAAACTCTTGTAGGTGAGTTGGAGGGGAAAGATCCCAGGTTTTCAAAAAGAAGGGGGAGGCTTGCAACCAGTATTTTTTAGCCTGAGTTTTATTTTAGGTTGGTTGGGTGTGTGTGGATTGCATGAACTCTTGAGCACATCTCCTGCAATTTGCTTGGGTGTGAATTGGTGCAGGCCAGGGGTCCAAAGGAAGGCTTCAATCTAAGGGTAGCTGGTTCAAGGCCCACCCTGCTTTGGAGCTATTGACAGGTATAGACCACCAGGTTTGCAGCCTACCTGCTGAGCTTGTCAATCGGGTGTAGAAAAACCACATTTAAAAAAACCCACATCAGTTTTATTGGGGTAAATTGTCAGTTTGTTCAGTCCTGATGATGATGCATCTTTCGTTAGACTGACTCTGAACATCAGGATTTCGGGGGAATTTTTTGAAGTGTTGATTTCATTGGCTATAGTGACCTTTTGGATTCCTAATACAGTTGGATTCCTCTGCCTGAACGTAGCATTGTTTTGTTGTTTTGAGTGAGATTCTGGTAGAGTTCACTGCCGTTGCTTCTCTCATGACTCGTTTGGGAAGGTGCTTGTGCCAGAATTTCCATACTCTGAACCTACCTAGGACTTTGAAACGTTGGCACAGAGAGAACCCCTTTGTGTGTAGGCATGAATCTCATATTGGGCTGCTTTTGGTTTGAAGACTTCAGCTGCCCGCCATTTTGTCCTGCCTTCTAGAAATGCAGCTCAGTGATAAAAGCACAGCTGTCATGCTGCCCTGTGCTCTGGCCTGCAACTCCCTCTCCCTTGCCCCAGTCCTCATTTTCATGGAAGGGTCACTGTCCATAAGTAGCCTTAAACTATTGGTGAGTAATGCAAATGGTACCTGTGTGGTGCTTGCAAACATCTTAGGCGATGCATTGATGTTGACCCATAGAAACTTTAGAGTCAGGGGAAAAGGGGTTGGGTCTCCCGGATCAAAAGTTGATTCATGTGTGAATCCAACTGTATTATGCCTAAACCACCCTTCTATGTGGGCCATTTTGTACACACAGCAAGAATCGGTTCCGTCCAGGACAAAGTGGAAATAGGTCAGAATGGAAGATTTTGCATGCCTAATACCTGGAACTGTGACTGTAACATTTCAGTTGCTTCCCAAGAAATTGTTTTTGACTTGGGTTGGACTTTTAGGGAGCAAAGTATTTAAATTCCCATCGGAGTCTCATCCTTGAATTCAACGTATCAATTTTCCCCACACCCACACCCATGGGAAACATTTTGGGAGCTTCAGATATAGAAATTTCATAGATTGGGGATGAGAATTAAGCTAGGCTTCCCAAGTGTTTTTTATTTTTTATTTTAAATAATATACTTTCTAAGCACAGTAGTTGACTACCCTTTCCCTTCCTAATACTTTTTTGGGGCCATATCCAACCCTCTGTGGAATCTAATGGAAAGGCTTCCCATTGACGTCAACGGAGCTGGATTAGACCTTTACATTTGCAATTCGTGGCCCCGTTGCAATTTTAAAGCATTACAGTCTGAGCTGTTAAATAATATTTATTTCTCACATTATTGTTGGATGGTAAAACCCACTTGCCTCAAAACGGAACAGCTGAATCTTGCTTGTGCAGATGGCTGGCCTAATGGATTGCTTACGGGCAAGTATAGAAAAGCTTGTTTTCATTTTACGGGAAACTGGACTGCAGCTCCATTGGACAGATGGTGATGTCTCCTCTCCCTCTCCACCCCAGTCATAAGGCCTGCAGTCAGAACTTTGGTGGTGGTGAGTGACATAGATCTACCCAATAAAGCAAAATAACTAAATGCAACTACAATAAGAAGTTACTGTATTTTTAAAACAACATTAATGAGGTTTTTAAAAATTATGTGACAGCTGCTCAATAAGCTATTCATGATCCCTGTGTCTTTTCCTGTAATGCTGCAAATTGGGAACAGGTTTATTTTTTACTGAGCAATTTGATAGAAGACTGTCAGCTTGTCCCCTCCCTACTTATCATAAAAAACAGACTAGAGTCACCTTTCCACCATTTTTTAGTCCCATTCATTTCAATGGGTGAATCAAGAAAGTGCTGAAATTATTTCCCATTAAAACAAAATGTAATTTAAAAGTGTTTAATTGTAGTCTCTTAGCAGACCCTACAATTCCATGATGGGTCTATTATTTGTCAGCTATGATTCCTGCATTGCAGGGGATTGGACTAGATGACCCTTGGGTCCCTTCCAGCTCAATAATGCTATGCTATGAGACCCTGGGGCTATTTAGCTTGGTTGCAAATCTCTTTGATTGTGGTGTGTTTGAGAGCTCTCCAACCTCACTTTATTTCCAGGGCCAGGAAGGTTTGGGTGTGTGTGGCCCAACTAAACTATATATTTAAAGTGTCATCATGCCATTGTAACCAGCCATGGCTTACTCCAAAACATCCAGGGGATTGTAGTTTGTTAAGGGTCCTGAGAGGTGTTAGGAAACACACACCCCCATTCCTCTCCCGGGGCCGCAATTCCAAAAGTGATTTAACACTTAACATATTTGACTGGTTGGCCAGTTCCTGAGCAGGGACAGCCTGGCCACTGTAGTCCATGTGTTGGTAACATTAAAGCTGGATTACTGCAATGAGCTCTATGTGGGGCTGCCCTTGGGCCTGGTTTGGAAGTTCCAGCTGGGGTAAGAATGCTGTGGCCAGATTGCTGATGGGAACTTCTGGCTGGGGATGCCATTTTTAGAACAGCTGCACTGGCTTCCCGTCTCCTACCGATACAGGCTCAAGGTCCTTGTATTAAGTTACAAAGACCTGAGCATCTTAGGTCCAGGGTACTTCAGGGTTCAACTGAACCCTCACACCCCAGCTTGAGATCATTTGCAGGAGCATTGCAGGTCATTCTGTGAGTTGATGAGGCTCATTTGACAGGTACCTAGTACCAACCGATCAGCTTGACATCTAGAACAGATCATTAAACAGTTTGTCTGTGAGTGCTTAGAAAAGGATGCTGTGATTACTAAGGTCCTCCATGGGAGTCTCAAAAACAAGTCATGCCAGACAAATCACATTTCTTTTTTTGGTAGAGTTACAGGCTTGGTGTATCGGGAAAGCTGTGGACATAGTGTAGCTTGTCCTCCATGACATTCTTGCAGAGAAATTGTTAAAATTGTTAACAAAATGTGGGCTAGACGAAGTAACTGTTAGGTGGATTTGTAGCTGGCTGACTGACCGAACCGAGAGAGTGCTCATTAATGGTTCCTTGTTATCCTGGGGGGAAAGTGACAAGTGGGGTGCTGGACCTCCCTCTGCAAGTCTCATCCTCCTGCATCTTTAAACACAGCAGCTGAAACATGGATATCAGAAGGAACTTGTAACGAGCCTCAAAGCACAGCCTTGAACAGTTGCTTAGCAACAATAATTCTCCCCAGCAACAGGTGTCCTTATCAGGGCATGCAGTGTGGTGAGGCCGTCAGTGTCTGTGTGAGTCAGTGTGGCTGCCTGAGGAACTCTGCTGAGACAAAGAAAAGGAACCCCAAGAGTTGGCGCTCACATACTAACTGATATATTTGTTGGGATACTGCCAGGGAGATAAAGTCCATCTGAGGCCCCAAGCTCAGTGCCGGACGATCCATCGACCTCCCGTAGTCACGCAGTACCAGCAATTTAGCGACACTAAGCCTCAGGCCTTAGTGCACACTCTAACAGCAGAATTCACACAGCAAAAGTTGCACAAGCATGAGAGCATATTTACAGTTTATTTGGCGTTGGTCAGAACAAAGAAAACATGACCGTCTGCTCCGACTGCTCAGGCAAAACAGCAGAAAACGAAAGCAACAGAAGACATAAACATCCTGTGAACAGGAAATACGCAGGCTGTGACACAAACATCCTGCTCCCTTTTAAGGTGGAACGGAAATATCCTAACATCCTCCCCCTTTCCGTGTAACCTGTAGTACCTGTGGTTCAACCCAATTGCAACCTTTGTACGTAAACCTTAAGTTGTTCTCTGTTAACAACCTTAGACAACAGATCAGCAGGAATTTCATTTCCTGGCATGTAGGACACCTGAATGAGTCCTTTCTGAATACACTCTCTTGCACGATGTAGCTTAATCTGCAAGTACTTGGTCCTTTGCTTGCAACTCTCCGAGTTCAGCAAAGCCAAACAAGATCTATTGTCTTGATACACTTGTATAGGACATTTCACAGAAACTCCAATGTCCTTAAACAGTTGCATCAACCATTCACAATCCATGAGTGAAAATGACAGAGCATTGAGTTCTGCTTCACAGGAACTTAGGCTAACTGTCGTCTGCTTTTTGCACAACCAGTCAAACAGGCAGTGGTTGTACAAGTAGCATACTCCAGAAGTGCTTGTACCATCCGTGGTGTCACTTCCAAAACTTGCATCTGCAAAGATTTCAAGACCTCCAGTCTTCTGACTGGTGAACCTCAGCCTGTAGTGCATAGTCCCTTTCAAATACCGGGCTATGCGCTTCAGAGCTTTCCAATCCTGAACAGTAGGATTGTTAGCATGTCTGCTAAGCAGGTTAGTGCTTACAGCAATGTCAGGTCTTGAACATCTAGCAATGAAATTCAACTTGCCTAGAATGCATCTGTACAGCGTTGTGTCAGAAAACGCTTCAGCAGTACTGTCTACCTGGTAACCTGTCACCATCGGTGTGTCTGCTGGGTTTGCATCAACCAAATTCAACCTGGTTAATACATCAGCAATTTTCTGTGTTTGGTGTACCAGAAAATTACCTGCTTGGTCCCTCTCCACCTGCAGAGAAAGATAGTTGGATACCTCACCAAGATCCTTCATGTCAAAGTGCTCCTTCAGCTGAGCTAGGGTGCTTTGGTAGAAAGCCTGATTCTTCCAAAACATCAGAAGATCATCAACAAAACATAAACAATACAGTTTGTTTTGCCCCTCCTCCTTGACAAACACACACGGATCAGCTTTGCCCTGGTGAAAACCTAGAGAAAGCAACGTTTCAGTGAGTTTTGTGTTCCAACACCTGGCACTCTGCTTGAGACCATATAAGGATTTCCGCAGTTTACAGACCATTCCCTTCTGTATCTGCATCCCGTCAGGTGGAAGCATGTACAGCTCCTCCCCCAAAATCCCGTACAAAAAAGCTGTATTTATGTCATGATGGGAAACATGCAGTTTCTCCTCCGCAGCGATCTTGAGCATCAGCCGAATGCTCTCATATTTGACCGTGGGTGAGTAGGTCTCGTGGTAATCCTGCCCTGGTACCTGTGAAAAACCTCTGGCAACCAATCTGGCTTTGTGTCTGACAACCTTGCCATTCTGGTCTGTCTTGGCCTTGAAGACCCATTTGCTGCCAACCAGTCTCATTCCTGGGACTACCGGTACCAGTTCTCAAGTCTGGTTCCTGTTCAAGGAATCAACTTCAGCCTTCATGGCATTAAGCCAAGGCTCAGCATCTTTAGAGGTTAACTCCTGGACCTCTTTGAAGCTTGAAGGTTCCCACACCTTCTCTGAGCTACTAAGAACAGCAGTTGCCGTCTTAGCAAACTCATCAGCAAATCTCTTTGGAGGTCTGCCTTTGGTCGCCCTTTCAGACCTGCGAACTAGACGCAAGTCTTCTGGACTCATCTCCTCCTTCTTAGGAGAAAAGTGACCAATGGTGAACAGTGGTTCTTCCAGTTCATTGTCAGACGCATCAGATGGTCTGACTGAGGCCTTTGCGCTTTTGTAGTCTGCTGTGTCATCACTGTCGCTGACAGCAGCAGCAGCGCCGCCCACTGAACTGGAATCCGAACTCTGATCATCATCACCATCATCATCATCATCCTCAGTTTCCTCAGCTTTCTCAGCATGATCTGCTTTCTTCACATCACCTTCATCCTCCTCTGGGTAACTCTGGAAAATTCCCACATTTTCCCCCCACTTAGGATTGTACTCAACACTCCTTGTGAACTTTATGGATTTAGAGTTAGTCATCCATACTCTGTATGCACCTTTATCGTACCCCATGAACAAACCATGTGCCCCACGCTTCCCAAGCTTGTTGCTTTGTGGGGTGTGTACCCACATGTCAGAACCAAAGATTCTCAAGTGCTTGGTGTTAGGTTTCTTACCAAACATTTTCTCATAGGGAGTGCAGCCAATAGGTGATGACAGTCTGCGATTAAAAGTGTAAACAAAATTCGAGAGAGCCTCCCCCCAAAACTTCTCAGGGAGGTTGGCATCATGCAACAAGGTTTTTATTCCTTGCAGCAACGTTTGATTTGCTCTCTCCGCAAGCCCATTCATCCATGGCGATCTAGGCGTTGACAAGTCATGCTGGATTCCCTTCTCAGTCAGGAAAGCTTCAAACTGCTGAGAAGTGAACTCCCCGCCCCGATCAGTAAACAGACAGCCAATACGTTTACCATGAGCATTCTCCAACCAAGCACAGAATGCCTTGAACCTAGGAAATGCTTGCGATTTCTGCTCGAGCATAAACACATGAATGTACCTGGAAAAAGAATCAATTAGAACCATGAAGTACCTTGCTCCTCCCAAAGAGGGCGCTAGAGGCCCAACCAGGTCTGCGTGAACTAGCTGGTAGGGTTTGGAAGCCTGCCTGCTAGACTCCTTGCCTTTTGGAGCAACCTTCACCTTGTTCTCTGCACAAGATACACATTTCATGTGAAATTTACAAGGTTTGATGTCCAAACCTTCAACCAACTCAGGCATCTTGGCTAGCGCTTGCCAAGAGAGGTGACAAAATCTTCTATGTGCATCGTGAATGCATCCTGCATGAAGAACCTTGTTAGTTTGTGCAACACAACAAGAATCAGCATTAGATATAACAGCATTGTCCTCATAAGTTAGACAGAACAAACCATCCAACAACTTTGCATGCCACATGTCCTCTTTGCCTTTTCTGATGACACATACAGTCCTCTTGAAGGAAACCTCAAAACCACGCCCAGTCAGCTGTGGTACACTAATCAAATTGTCCGCAGCTCCTGGAACAAAAAGTACATCTCTGATGGTAGTATGCAAACTTGCAAGTTTCACAGTCCCAACTCCTGTAGCTTGCAAAGTCCTTCCATCAGCCAGGTGGACCTCTCCATCTTGAGGTGTGAAGGAGATAAACAGATGGCGGTCTTTGGTGAGATGGCGCGTCGCCCCAGAGTCAATAACAAACCTGGCCTTGGCCTTGTTTCCCACCGGCGTGGGCTTTTGCAGCTTGCCTTTAGCCTTTGGTGAAGCTGTGCCAGCATACAAAACCTTGTTTTCCACTGGCGTGGGCTTTTGCTTCTTGCCCCCCTGCTCCTGGCCATCAGACGTGCCTTTAGCCTTTGGTGAAGCTGTGCCAGCAAACAAAGCCTTGTTTTCCACTGGCGTGGGCCTTTCACCCCCCTTCTGCTTCGGGCCATCTGCAGGCATCCGTCTCTGTTTACGTCTGGCCTTCCGGCCTCTGCAAAGTTGACCTTGGCTCCCATGGGAAACAGAGCTCTCAGCTGCCGACTCCTTGGCTCCCCCTGGAGGCTGGAATGCTGCCTGGGATGACATCACAGTCAGCTCCCCCTGCAGCTTGCAACCGGTGCCGTCGGCATCCTTGCATTCACTCGCATTCTGGGAAACAGCCAGGACCTCCGATGCAGTCAAACTCTGGGCTGGGATGACTGGCAGATGGGCTATCTTCAAAGCATTCCACATCTGACGCGCAGTCGTGTTGCCAGCTAGCGTAGCAATTTCCTCCAGAGAGACGGACAAGACTATTACGTCTATGGCTCTCGAATTCTGAGCCTCCCATCTCCCTGTCAGAGGAACTGGAGGGGCTTCACATACAGTATGCCACAACCCAAACTGGCGCAGCAAACTCTCACACCATTTTGCCCAGGTCTCATAATTGTCCCGATTTAACTTTGGGCACTCAGCAGCTTCAGAGGCTTGGAAAAACTCCATTCCACCTCTTAACGCCAGCCGTGAGTCTTCTTCACTTCAGAGACTCCTTATCTTGGCACCCATAAATCACGAAGCCTGCTTGGCTCGGCTCCCAGGCCAATTAGGCCAGCCGGACATCAAAGAGGCTGCCGCGGCAAACAGAAAAGCCTCTTCTTTCGCTTTTCCCACACATACCTCAGCAGTTTGTCGCAGTCTTACTCTCCTGCAAGTGCCGTGAATCTGGGCCCGAAACCTGTTGTTGGGATACTGCCAGGGAGATAATATCCATCTGAGCCCCCAAGCTCGGTGCCGGACGATCCATCGACCTCCCGTAGTCACGCAGTATCAGCAATTTAGCGACACTAAGCCTCTGGCTTAGTGCACACTCTTAACAGCAGAATTCACACAGCAAAAGTTGCACAAGCATGAGAGCATATTTACAGTTTATTTGGCGTTGGTCAGAACAAAGAAAACATGACCGTCTGCTCCGACTGCTCAGGCAAAACAGACAGAAAACGAAAGGAACAGACAGCATAAACATCCTGTGAACAGGAAATACGCAGGCTGTGACACAAACATCCTGCTCCCTTTAAGGTGGAACGGAAATATCCTAACAGTTATCAGATCCCCGGAGCTGTCTGAAGGCAATTTTGTATAGGGAAGTTTTTTAATGTTTAATGTTTAATTATGTTTTATATATGTTGGAAGCTGTTCAGAGTGTTGGGGCAACCCAATAGGATGTGTGGGTATAAATAGCAAAATTATAATTATGGAATGGGACTTCCCTATTTTCATCAGAGAAATGTTGGAGGCTATGGTACAGCTGCAGTGCCACTGGCAGATGGCACAGTGGTGGTGAGTATCCCTTTTTTTAAAAAAATAATATTTATTACTTTTAAACCTTACGAAAAAGAAGAAAAGGAGAAGAAGAAAAAAGAGGAAAAAAACAAAAAAAACCCCAAAAGAAAGCAAATACAATACAATATATAAACAATACACAACATTAACACATTAGGCTAAATAAAACAAAACAACAACAACTTAAAAACATACATCATACCATTTCAATGCCCTATCTTTCATTCCCTCGTTTCATCGACCTCCTCTCACCTCCCTTTTTGTATTCCACTTCTATTAATTATTTCGGCAATTCCTTTCCATCTTTCACTATTTTCCGTCATATAATTTTCTTAACTTATTTTAACCTTATTTTCCATTAATACTATAATACTTATTTATGCTTAACTCCTTATAACATTTCTACTAAAGCCATGTAATTTCATTCCAACATTTTTCTAACACTCATTAATTTTGCAATATTTCTATAAATAAACTTTAAACTTTTTCCAATCTTCTTCCACCGTCTCTTCTCCCTGGTCTCGGATTCTGCCAGTCCTTTCTGTCAATTCCATATAGTCCATCAACCTGGTGATCTTCTGTCCGAGGCTCTTAACTCTTTTCCAAGTCCCTTCTGCGGATCTTCTTCATATTTATACATGCACTTTACTTTGTCTTCTGCTGATCTTGTTCTTAATTTCCTTCCTTTGATGCTGAAGAGTAGGTCTCGGGGAAGCTCCGACTTAGCAATGTTTTTATTCCTTCTCGGCAGTTCAGCCAAATCTCCATAGTTAAAACAAAAATCCAAAAGATATTTCAGGACGTGTTTCAAAATCCATCCAAATCTGAAGGTCCCCACAACTCCAATCTCCTCCTGACCCAAGTCCAGGTCCCAAATGTCAATACATCCCTGCATGGGGGGATCTATCCAACTTTCCTTCTCCAGTCCAAGCAGGGCTCCAATCTTCAAAATCTGACTTTCTCCAAATTTAGTCATGGAAGGCAACAACTTATATTCATCAAATTGCCTCTGTAAGGCTGGGGCTCTCTCCTTTTCCACTTGTATTACTTTAGGTTCCACAACAACAACTTTCTCCCTCACCTTCTCCACAATTTGCCGTGTCAAAGTAGATTCTTGTATCGATTCCTGGGTAGTTTCTGTATAGATATTCACTTTTTGTTCCAAATTAGTCACTTTTTGTCCCATGTTATCAATTTTGATAGTCATCACATCCGTCTTCTTATGGAGCTGTTCCAATGAGTCACTTATCTTGCATAATGCAATCACTAAGGCTTCTTCTGTCGACATTCTTACCGATCCAAGGTCAATCCCTGGTTCTCACGATTTTTTATCTTGCAGCTGGAGATTCCCCCAGCTCAACTCTTGTAACAGTTTCAAAGGCTCCCTGTAGAGGGAAACAATTTCTATTTGTATCAATCCTTTTAAGCACGGTTCAAGCAATAAAATCAGTTTCAATTTTCAGTTACTTTTACTCCTTTTTAAACGCAGAAGGAAACAATGGAAACAATGTATTTCTCTTATTTAACTATCTGTCAACAAACGTTTTGTTCACAGTCAATGAACTTTTCCAAAACGTCAAACTTGCTAGCAGCCCGTTTCCAGGTTCAGAGCGGTGGTAATTTAACTTTCTTCACTCTCTCTCCTGCAGGCTTGCACGGTCCAAAATTTCCCCCCTCTTCTCCTGCCTCCAAGGGGGGTTTAATGATTTTAGCCGATGGAAGTTTAACCCTTTACAAAGGACTTTCCAAGACTTTAGCTTGCAGCCTCTTTGCTTCAGTCTATTTACAAAAGGGGAAGGCGGACTTCCTGTTTAGAACCTCCCCGTTTCAGTGCCAAATTAAGACGTTTAAAAATCCAATTTTCCGTTCTACTCACGGGTAGTTGTTTTAAGATCAAATTGTCCACAGGAAAAAGTCAGCGCTCTCCGGCAACAGCAATGTGGCTTCACTCCGTGAAAAAAGCAGTCGATTCAAAGCACCGCGCCACTCACCCCACGTCGCTCCGGATCCCCGAACCTGGGTTTCCCTGCGAGTAGGGGAGGCGCAAAAGGTGCCAGCCGAATCCCACGTTCACAGGCTTCTCCCGCCTGTGATTTTTGGTGGGTCCCCGCCTTCGCCGTGGCGGCCAGACCCTAGTTTCCACGAAGCAAATTCCTCCCGATCAGAAGAATTCCGCCATTGTCCGGAGGCACCAACCCGGAAGTCCAGGCAACTAGTGGTGGTGAGTATCCCATGGATGGTGGTGGTGTGGCAGAGCAGGGTGGCACTTCCTGATTTGCCTCAAATGGCGAAATGGGACGTATCACCCCTGACCTCAGGATTCCAGAATTTACAGCTGTCAGTTTTGAGGGAAGGTAGGTAAGGACCCACAGCCCAGTAAAGAATTCAATTAGCCTAATAAAAGATAAAATGGGTAATATTCACAATTTGATAAAAGATAAGTTGAGAGTATTTCATGAGTTTTACCAAGAGTTATATTCAGCAGGCAACAATTCTATGGGGAAGATGGAAGAATATATCAAGACACTGGAAGATAAAGCTAGAAAGTAGGGATAAAGAGGTTATGGAACAACCAATTTCAGGGGAAAAAAATAGAGGAGGTTATAGGGAAACTAAAAGGGGGGAAAGCCCCAGGAGCAGATGGATCGGGAATGGAATATTATAAAGTATTTTAAAATATATTGGCTCCTAAATTAAAAGTATTATATAATTCAGTAATCAAGGGTGAGAGGATCCCTTCCATCATGGGAACAATAAATAATTATCTTAATTCCAAAACCAGGAAAAGATTTGAAGGACCCAGGATCGTACAGGCCGATTTCCCTAATAAAGCAAGATGCTAAAATATTGACCGGAATAATGGCAGAAAGGATGAATAATTTCATATATAAATAAAAACCAATGTGTCTTTGTAGGAGGAAGACAGATGTCTAGTTTAATAGGAAGAGTGTTGAATAATATAGATATAATAAGAAGAAATAAATTGAAAGCTGGTATAGTAGCATTGGATATTTTCAAGGCTTTTGACTGTGTAGAATAGCTGGCTTTAAAAATGATTATACAAATCTTAGGATTTGAAGAACGATTTAAGGGATTAATAGATTCAATTATATTTGAACGATGGTATAACAGAACAAATAACACTAGCCTGGGGCACAAGACAAGAATTCCCCCTTTCCCCAATTTTATTTGTATTGGTCATTGAAACTCAGGCCAATGTAATTAGAGAAGATGGAAATACAGTGGTGCCCCGCAAGACGAACGCCTCGCAAGACGAAAAACCCGCTAGACGAAAGGGTTTTTCCATTTTGGAGGCGCTTCGCAAAACGAATTTCCCTATGGGCTTCCTTCGCAAGACGAAAGCCCATAGGGAAATCTCCAGGACAGCGGGGAAGCGCAGCGCGTCTTCCCCACTGTCCTCGGACCTCCTCCGAAGGCTAGCGGTGGGGCGGAGAGACCTCCTCCCGCCGCCAGCCTTCGGAAGGCTCCTCCGAAGGCTGGCGGTGGGGCGGAGAGACCTCCTCCCGCCGCCAGCCTTCGGACGGCTCCTCCGAAGGCTGGCGGTGGGGCGGAGAGACCTCCCGCCGCCAGCCTTCGGAAGGCTCCTCCGAAGGCTGGCGGTGGGGCGGAGAGACCTCCTCCCGCCGCCAGCCTTCGGAAGGCTCCTCCGAAGGCTGGCGGTGGGGCGGAGAGACCTCCCGCCGCCAGCCTTCGGAAGGCTCCTCCGAAGGCTGGCGGTGGGGCGGAGAGACCTCCTCCCGCCGCCAGCCTTCGGAAGGCTCCTCCGAAGGCTGGCGGTGGGGCGGAGAGACCTCCTCCCGCTGCCAGCCTTCGGAAGGCTGCTCGGAAGGCTGGCGGCGGGAGGAGGTCTCTCCGCCTCACCGCCAGCCTTCGGAAGGCTGCTCGGAAGGCTGGCGGCGGGAGGAGGTCTCTCCGCCCCACCGCCAGCCTTCGGAAGGCTGCTCGGAAGGCTGGCGGCGGGAGGAGGTCTCTCCGCCCCACCGCCAGCCTTCGGAAGGCTGCTCGGAAAGCTGGCGGTGGGAGGAGGTCTCTCCGCCCCACCGCCAGCCTTCGGAAGGCGGCTCGGAAGGCTGGCGGCGGGAGGAGGTCAATCCGCCCCACCGCCAGCCTTCGGATGGCTGTCCTGAAGACTTGCGGTGGGAGGAGGGTTTTCCTTCCCACCGCCAACATTCAGAATGCTGTTCTGAATGTTGGCGGTGGGGAGGAAAAACCCTCCTCCCACCGCAAGCCCCGGGAACAGAGGAGAAGCGCTGCGCGCCTTCCCCTCTGTTCCCGGACCTGTCCTGAAGGCTTGCGGTGGGAGGAGGGCTTTCCTCCCCACCGCCAACATTCAGAATGCTGTTCTGAATGTTGGCGGTGGGGAGGAAAAACACTCCTCCCACCGCAAGCCCCGGGAACAGAGGAGAAGAGCTGCGCGCCTTCCCCTCTGTTCCCGTACCTGTCCTGAAGGCTTGCGGTGGGGAGAAAAGCCCTTCTCCGCACCGCCAGCCTGGCAAGCGGTCTCCATAGGAACGCATTAATTGATTTTCAATGCATTCCTATGGGAAACCGTGCTTCGCAAGACGAAAAACTCGCAAGAAGAAAAAACTTGCGGAACGAATTAATTTCGTCTTGCGAGGCACCACTGTATAAGAGGAATAAGCAATAACAGAAAAGAGAAAATAAGCTTATTTGCAGATGACAGCTTGTTAACAATCAAAAATACGTTGGAAAATATGCAGGTAATAGGGGCACATTTGAAAAAAAAATTAGAGAAATAATAGGGTTGCAAATTGGTCCAAATCAGAGATTATGATATTTAACTATGATGAAGATGAAAAATGAATTTTTTGAAGGATATAAAAATAAATATAAAATTAAGAAAGTTAATAAATTACTTGGGAATAAATATAACAAGAAATTTAGAAAAAATTAGAACAAGTGAATTTTAATAAATTTAAGAAAGAAATTAAGGAAAATATGACAATCCCCTGGCAGCGAGCCGTCTGGCAAGCAGTAAGAAGTCTATGTCACTTCAAGATAGCCGGAGCCGGAGCCAGAGCTCCTGGTGTTTTTTGAAAAAACAAATTGAAATAATGGGACTCGGAGAAAGATTTGAAAAGGGGATAGAGGCGATTTATCATAATCAAAACGCAAGGTTGATAATAAACGGAAATCTCACAGAAAACATCAAGATTGCTAAGGGTATGAGACAGGGGTGTCTCTTATCTCCATTGCTGTTCATTTTGGTTTTGGAAACGCTCATGCAAATTTTGAGAAAAGGGGAAAAAATAAGAGGAGTTGTAATACGTGAAAAATCGTACAAAGTAAGATCCTATGTGGACGATCTAATAGTAACAACAGAGAACCCAAAACAAAGTATTCCAGCTGCTATAGACGTGATTAACAAATATGGAAGACTGGCAGGTTTTAAGATGAACTACCAAAAAACTAAATTACTAACTAAAAATATGAGGGCTGAGGAAGGATTTGCAGGAAACTACGCGTCTGGAGATCAAAAGTAAAGTAAAATACCTGGGAATTTGGATATCGACAAAATGTATTAATCTATATGAGGATAACTATGTTAAAACGTGGAAGGATATAAAGAAGAACATGGAAATTTGGAACAGACTCCACCTCTCTCTCTGGAGCAGAATCTCAGTAGTTAAAATGAATATCCTTCCAAAAATGATTTTCCTATTTCAAACAATTCCAATTCTGGGAGGAATGAAATGCTTCCAGGAATGGAGGAGAGATATCGCGAGATTTATATGGAATGGAAAAAAGCCGAGAATTAAACATCAGCTACTTATAGACCAGAGGGAGAGAGAAGGCTTTGGACTTCCTGATTTAGAACTCTATCATGCAGCTGCTGGGCTGGTATGGATCAAGGACTGGATAACATTAAAGGATATGGATGTGCTAGATCTTGAGGGATTGGATAATCAATACGGCTGGCACACGATCTGATTTATGAAAAGGTGAAAGTGCACAAGGGTTTTTTAAATCATATTATAAGAAAATCGCTTTATAAGATTTGGGATAAATATAAAGGATTAGTGGAACCAGAGAGCCCCTTGTGGACCTCTCCAACTGAAGCCTTGGCTGTTAAAAGAAAAAATATGAATGGAGATTGGGCCACATACAGATTATTGTTAGAAGAAGATTATGATAAACCAAATTTAAATAAATTAGAAGAAATTAAAAAACATGACGGATTGGCTGCAATATTTTCAAGTAAATGAAAGACTAAGTCTGGACAGAAAGGAAGGTCTTGCAAAGGAAACATCTAAATTCAAAAAAGAATTCAGTATGAAGGAAAAGACATCTCACAAATGTACAATGTGCTACTAGAATGGGAGGTGAAGGAAGAACAAGTGAAGGCAGTGATGGTGAGATGGGCACAAGATATTGGTTATAACATATACATGGATCAATGGGGAAAGCTATGGAGGGAGGATATTAAGTTTATGGTATGCTATAATCTTAGAGAAAACATTATGAAAATGCAATATAGATGGCACCCCACCCTACCAAAGCTTGCTAAGATGTACAAAAATAGACCACCAATTTGCTGGCAGTGCAAAAAAAGGCATAGGGTCCTATTTGCATATGTGGTGGAAATGCACAACCATTTGAGAATTTTGGAACAACATTTATAATGAATTTGAAAAATTATTTAAATTCTTGTTTAAGAAAAAACCAGAAGCCTTCCTCCTAGGTATAATGTCATCAGAAATCAGAAACAATGTCTGACCTCTTTTCATGTATGCGACAAGTGCAGCCAGAATTTTGGTGGCAAGGAATTGGAAAAGCAAAATCATTCCTACAATAACCGAATGGCAGGTCCAAACGATAGAGTACTTACAGTTGGCTACAATGACAGGGAGAGTCAGAGGTTATTCGAAACAGAAGGTACATAAAGAATGGAAAATATTTAAAGAATATTTGAAAATTTATTGTAATAACAAAAATCTCTTCGCAGAACTTGAATGATTCTTGTAAAATAAATATTGTAAATAATAATTTTCCTTTCATAAGAATTAAGAGAATATTACATAAGATGATACTGTGTGTTAAACAACACAATAAGCAATAGTACAAAGAGAGTATTCGGAAGTCATTCTCAATCTTTTTTTCTTTTTTTTTCTTGTTTCTTGTTTTCTTTTCTTTTCTTTTTCTTTTTGTGTGTGGTGTTTTTTTAATAGCGTTTTATCATGTAAAGTATATATGGATAAATGTTCCAAATGGTAAAATATGTGTTGCAATGTTGTGAAGCATATTATAAGATTAAGGAGAGCAAATTGTAATATATGGCGGTATGTTGTGGATGTTATTGTTGTTTGTCAAATACAGTTTATTATAAAGAAAAGAAAAGAAAGCAAAAGCAAAAGCAAAAGCACTTGAGGCAGTGTCGGAGCCTGTAACAGAGAAACAGCTGAAAACATCCAAAGCCTGAGATACAGGCAGAGCCTAAAACAAGGCCAGGGCCAGAGCCTGAAACAGGACCGGAGCCTGAAACATAGGCAGAGGCAGAGCCTGAAACAGGGCTTGATACAGTGTTGGAGCCTGAAGCAGAGAAACAGCGTAAAACAGAGCCAAAGCCTGAGACACAGGCAGAGCCTGAAATAGAGCCAGAACCAGTGCCAGAGCCAAAGGCTGAAATAGAGCCTGAAACAGAGCCTAAAAAAGAGCCAAAGGCAGAGCATGGAACATAGCCAGAGTCTGAAACAGTGCTTGATACAGGGCCGGAGCCTGAAACAGAGACACAGCCTGAAACAGAGACACAGTCTGAGGCAGAGCCTGAGCCCAAGCCCAAGCCCAAGCCTGAAACGGAGCCGGAGCCGGAGCCGGAGCCAGAGCCAGAGCCAGAGCCAGTGCTTGATACACGGCTGGAGCCTGAATCAGAGAAACAGTTGGAAACAGCCAAAACCTGAAACACAGGCAGAGGCAGAGCCTGAAACAGAGCCAGAGCCAGACCTTGAATCAGAGCCTGAGCTACTAACGGCATCAATTAGAGGCTGCTCTAATCAAAAAACTTACAAAGAATGGGAATTCATACAGGAATATATGATAAGATTTTGGTTCAGAGCTTAAATTTAACATGCAATAGCCTGAAGTATGCAAGGATACAAGAGAATATTACAATACAAATGGAAAAAACAACTTTAATAGCTGTCAACAAAACAATAAATAACAGTATGAAGAGAAGATCGCACATGGGTGAAGGGAAGTAATTGGTAAAGGGGGAGGGAGGCATAAGGCAGTAACTGGAAAATTGTAGAGCACAAATATGCGATTTAGGAGGTTAAGAACAAGGAATCAAAAGAAGAAGATTCAAGTTAAAGAATAGTAAAATAAGGAAATCTGAGAAGAATTTAGTACAAATGAAAACATGTGAGTTATGTTATTGCTTCTATCTTGGTTTATTTTGGTTTTAAAGTCTTCTGTTGTAAAGGTTTGTTTTGGTTGTAAAGTTCTCTGTTGTAAAGATTGTACATAAAATCAATAAAACAATATTTAAATAACAACAACAACAATTTATTATTTGTACCCCGCCCATCTGGCTGCGCTTCCCCAGCCATTCTGCTCGGCTTCCAACAGAGATTAAAAATACATTAAAACAAAAAGCTTCCCTATACAAGGATGCTTTCAGATGTTTCCTAAATGTTATATAATTACTCATCTCTTTAACATCAGATGGGAGGGTGTTTCACAGGGTGGGCACCACTACTGAGAAGTCCCTCTGACTGGTTCCCTGTAACCTCACATCTCGCAGTGAGGGAACCACCAGAAGGCCCTCGGTGCTGGATCTAGTGTCCGAATAGAACGATGGGGGTGGAGACGCTCCATCAACACTCTGAATTGTGCTCGGAAATGTACACAATTCTGTGTTCTGTGAAGTGGGACTATTGTCCTTTGTTTTTTTCTTTGCTGTCTGATGCTAGAGAGAGAGGGAGCCATGTTGCAGTGCTCCGTGTGTGTTTATATGGAAATAAAGCAGATTAGCCAAAATGCTGAGTTGCTGAGTTCTTTTACGCAAACTGCGAAGACTCTGTGGATCGCTAAGTGTGCCGGTGTCTGTTGGCATCGGTCACTGTGATGTTCGGGCTGAAGACAGCTTTTGAAGCTCCCGAACGATCGACCAGGAGGGAGAGAACATGCCAGTCGGGCATGTGTCTCTACCAGGGTCCTACTCGAGTGTAGGATGAGCTCCTGACAACAGTCATGGGCCCAGGGATCGGGGGCCACAGACCCAGTGCCAGCAGAGGAAGAACCAGGGGCTGTTTTGTCCTGGTTGGAGTCTCCTGGAACCGGCAGCATGAGGCAAGCCTCTTCAGAGACGGAAGGAAAAAATCTGTGAGGAGACAGACACTGTGAGTAAGAAGCTGCCTAAAAGTGAAAGTAAACAAAGGCAGGCTGGACTGTTTTGTGCCAAAGCCAGTGGCTCATGCACAGAAGAAGGCTTGATTCATAGCCGTCTGATAAGGACACTAAAAGGTTGTTCCAGCTTGCACTAAGCTGCGGAATGGACCTTTTGAAGGGGTAGGATCCCAAGTCCCTGAGTTACATAGAGGGAATGCTTGATGCGGCAGGTCTTTGCCAAGAATGTAGCCTTGATTTATGTGCTACAGAAGGGAGGACATACTCTGATGCTTATGAAGCTGGATTTGCACAGCAGCAAGCTTTGCCAGGACAATAGCTGGATGTGAAACATCAGCTATGGGGGAGGGAGCAATTTCCCCCGATGCTGAGTTGAAGTAGCAGGCATGAACTTTAAGAAGATAGGAATCTTCTGATTCATTCCCTGTGAGTTTGGGAATGTGAGGGAGCAGTGATTTTGTTCCTGAAACTGCAAAAGGCAGTTTGAGACACAGTCTATGCCTGATATTAGACAGAGTGTGTGTTTGGCAGGAATTTCATCTGTGACACACTTGGACATTCCAAGATGGTGACAAGCTATCTAGGATGCCAAAGAAGTTCGGAGGGCTGGACTTTGCTGTCTCCGATGCCCACATGCCCTGGGAGGGAATGGCTCAGCAGACTGCCAGAATCACGCGCCGGGGGAAAGCTGATACAGTATCCCAGGTGATCGTGCAGAGCTCTGGTGGTGTCATGGATGAGAAGACGCAGAGCTGTTTTCCAGAGTGCACAAGAGGGGTGTTTCCTGTTGAGGGGGAGAAATCTCCAAAGCAGGAGGAAGAAGGGGTACTGACTGTGACATCATCCCAACCATCACTGCAACCAGCAGGTGGCACTGCTGAGGTCGAAGCAGTGGAAAGTTTGTCCTGTGAGAAGTTTGGACAGGATCCAAATGTCAGGAAGGTTTGCAGCATTTCCAACAGGCAACATGAAGCAAGGCCAGAGATGCAGAGCTTCAGTGCAGATTTGGTGACCAGCTGTTTCAGGACAGAGGTGCAAGAATCTTTTGTACTAGATTCTGATGTGAAGGCACACCTTTGTGGAAGATGGAACTGGTTCACCACGTGTACGCCACAGAAGGATTCGATCCACCAGTCGAGTGGAGATTCCTTGGGGGTGCATAGCACCTGGACCGTGGAACTAAAAAGCTGTAACGTTGTGATGTCTAACGTGTTTTTCATTCCAGGTCGAGAAGCCCAGCTGATGCAGCATGGCTATACTATTTATGGCAACAAACAAAACGCAACCATCCAGAAGAACCAAAGCGATATTTTACATTGTGATGTTTATTGTGTAAATGGCTTGTTCTTGCTATGTTATAATGTAAACATAGGGGATGGTGGAATGGTTCAAGAGACATGTAATGTTTTGTCTGTTAACCATGTTTTTCATGCAGGTTGTAACCATGAAGCTCCCAGATTGCTGGTATCTAACATGAAGATGGGCAGGTGTTCCTGTCAGGAGCTCATCCTACATTTGAGTAGGACCCTGGTAGAGACACATTCCTAACTGGCATGTTCTCTCCCTCCTGGTCGATCGTTCGGGAGCTTCAAAAGCTTTCTTTAGCCCGAACATCACAGCGACTGATGTCGACAGACTCTGGCACACTTACGGATCCGCAGAGTCTTCGCAGCTTGCGTAACAGAACTCAGCAACTCAGCTGTCAGTTGCTGGTGTGGTTGCTCAACAGTAAAAAGCCAAGACTCCGACCTGTCTTTCCAAGCTTTATTCTTGGTGCAATCTATTTACAGTGAAGAGCGTCGTAAGTTCATGTCTGGCTCAATCGCTAGCAGAATCTGGGAGTGGTCTGTCTTTGTACCTCCCCCAGCATAAAAATTGTGTCACCCCCAGACTTTTCAGCCCCTCCCTGCGCCGAAGCCTACTGCGCAGAATGGGCGCTGGCAAAGGGGGACTTCCCTCCTCTCCGGTTTGCTCAGGCTTGGTGTTGAGGCTCTCCCTAACATCCCCTGGTCCCTGCACCTCCTCTCGACTGGAGGTAGGGCTTTCCTCCTCGCCGGAGGAGGAACTGCTTCACAAGATTTTAGGAGGCTCCCTATAACACAACTGCCATTTCACCTCTTGCCTCCGAGCTGATGGCAGTTCCATCATCCACCCCCCCTCAAGACCGCCCTCGCCGATGGTGGAGTCTCTAGCAGCATCCCCCTCCTGGGCATTGGTAGGAGGGGGGGGGACCCCGGAAAGAATAGTCGTCTTCCTCTGTGGATTCAAAAACTGCTTCTCATTCCTCCATCTTCCCCCTCTCCGGCGGGAAGCCCCAGTCAGGTTCTCCCCCATGAGACAGCTCAGTGACTTCGTCCTGGAGTCCCTCCCCCCCCCCCCCGAGGATGTAAATCCTACGAAGTCCCCCTCATCCTCCATGGGTCCAAACACTTCCTGCAACAACCTCCCCTGGGGTTTTGGCTTGCGTGGGAAAAGAGCATGGAACACCTCCACAAGATTCTCCTCCGTGACGGATTCTGCGGGATGAACTCATGCATTTTCTGAACTGGGCTCCCCCTCCCAGGCAACCAAGTACTCTAGCTGATGCCCTTTCCACCTGGAGTCAAGTATTTCCGTCACTTCATTACAGAGTTCCCTCTCCTCTATGCTGGGATGGGCGGACATCCCTTCCTCCCTTCCTGGGATGCTGTGCCCCTCCCTGTAAGGTGAAAGCAAGGATCTATGAAACACGGGATGAATTCTCATGCTGTCTGGCAATTCTAGCCTGAATGGCACTCGGTTGATTTGATGGATCACCTCAAAGGGCCCCAGTCGTCTGGGCTGCAGTTTCTTAAGGGCAACCCCTGACATGACAACCACACTTTGTCCCCCACCCGTATGACCTCCCCTGGCATGCGATGCTTGTCTGCCTCCCTTTTATACATCTCTTTGGCCCTCTCCAGGTTCAATTGGAGCTGCTGGTGCAAAGCCTCCATCTCGTCTGCAAACTGCTCTGCAGCCGTAACACTCCATTCCTCCTCCCCCCGTCCTGGGAAGGCCCTGGGGTGACACCCGTAGTTGGCCATAAAGGGACTCATCCCCGTGGACACATGTTCAGCATTATTGTATGCAAACTCAGCCAGCGCTAAGTTCTCCACCCAATCATTCTGCCTCTGACTGACGTAGCAGCGTAAGTATTGCTGTAATATGGCGTTAGCTCTCTCGGCCTGCCCGTTGGTTTCTGGGTGTCTTGCTGTCGAGAAGCTCACCTCTACCTGTAACAAACGCATGAGTTTGCGCCAGAACCGCGAGGTGAACTGCCTTCCATGGTCTGAGATCACCCTTGATGGTGTCCCATGCAGCCGAAAAACGTGATCCACAAACAGCTTGGCAGTCTCCTTGACTGTCACTGCATGGAAGCATGCCACGAAGTGACACATTTTGGTCAGCAGATCGACCACCACCATCACCGCCGTCTTACCTCGTGACCTGGGCAGATCAGTCATGAAGTCTATGGACACCACCTCCCAGGGTCTCCCCGGTGTTGGTAAGGGTTCCAGTAACCCCACCGGTGCTGCTCTTTCTCCTTTGACCCTCTGACACCTGTCGCACCCTCGGACATATTCCCGTACATATTCCCTTACCTTGGGCCACCAGAACTGCCTGGTGACTAGCAACATGGTCTTATGTTGCCCAAAATGCCCAGCTGTGGGGTTGTCATGGAGCTGTTTGAGGATTTTGGCTCTCAATGGCTCTCCCGGTACATATAGTGCCCCTTTGTAGAACAACAGCCCCCTTTCTCCTCAAAACCCCCATTTGCTCCCTGACCATCCTTAAGTTCCCTAATTTTAGTTTGAGCAAATTCATTGTGTCTGGTGAGCCCAACCAGTTCCGCCTCCCCTGTCAGTGCTCCCCCACACGACCACTTGTCCTCTTGGAACATTTGTCTCGCCACGGGTGGCCCTTCCTCTTCCATGTACTCTGGCTTCCTGGAAAGTGCGTCCTGTGAGGAGAACCTGAGCTTACAGGGTTAAACAGCTCAGAGTGTATGCCCTGCCTACAATTTGGGAGGGGGGAAATCCTGCGTCATTTCCGAGAGTCTCCAGCCTTTGTTCTCTCTCTCTACTTTCGCTTTTGAGGAGAGTGGACGTGTTTTCATGATGCTGTTCGACAATGGATAGTCTGCTGTAAATAAAAACTGCTTCTAGCTGCTAAGATCCTGAGTGGACTTTATTTAAGCACACTGAAGAAAGCACTTGAGTTTCCAGCTTTCTCTGACCGCTGCTTATCTCTGCGTGTTGCTCAGAGCCTTTGGAATGTGGCCTTTGAAGTCCGGAGGCCTGGCCGGTAGCTGCACAGCCAAAGCGGGCTGGACGCCAGGCTTTATCTGAGCAATAAATATTCCTCACGTCCGCCCTCATGTTTTGCCCCCCAGGGACGTATTGTATCTTAAAGATAAACTGAGCAAAATGCTCCGCCCATCTGATATGTCTCTGGTTGAGCACGCGCGCTGTTCACCAATATTCCAGGTTCTTGTGGTCTGTTCGCACCTGGATCTGGTGCTGCGCCCCGATCAAAAAGTGTCTTCACTGCTTTAAAGCCGCATAAATGGCTAGCAATTCCTTGTCATAAATAGTGTAATTTTGCTCCGATTTGTTCAGTTTCCTGGAGAAAAAGGCACAAGGCCTCCAATCCTCCCTTGGACCTTGCTGCAACAGCTCTGCTCCTATGGCTCGGTCTGAAGCGTCCGTTTCCACCCTCGAAGGCTTCCCTGGATCAACGTGCAGGAGCTGCTGCTCTGATGCAAAGACCTTCTTTAAACTTCCAAAGGCCTGCTGCGCTTCCCTTGTTCACGAAAACTTCTTCCCACTGAGACAATCAGTTATAGGCGCTGTCAAGTGTGCAAAGTTCTTGATAAACTTTCTGTAGAAGTTGCTGAATCCTAGGAACTGCTGCACATCTTTTTTTGTCTTGCGGCTCTTCCAGTCCAGCACTGTCTTCACCTTCTCCGGATCCATGGCTAGCCCTTTATCCAATAACCGGTACCCCAGGAACTCGACCTCCCAAGCATGGAATTGGCATTTCTCCAGCTTGACCCACAACTGATGCTCCTTCAATCTCTCCAACACTTGCCTGCCGTCTCTCACGTGCTGTGCCTCGTTCTCCGAAAAGATTAAGACGTCATCCAAAAAGGCAACGCAATTCCTGTACAGCAGGGAGCCCAACACGTGGTGCATGAACGCCTGGAAGCAGGCGCTGCCCCCTTGCAATCCAAATGGTGAGCGGTGCGCACCAAAACTGTGTCAACTGTTGGCACCATGATCAAGGGGCAGGAGAAGGGCTGGAAGGACACCAGGAAGTGTTTCATATGCAACCAGTCTGGGCACATTGCCAAGTGATGCCCACGACGTAGAACATGGGAGTCGCTGTCAGGAACAGAGGTGAAAGAAAGCGACGGAGCCCAAGGACAGGAGCAGGGAAACGGGAATGCCTGGCTGGAAGTGGGGGCCAACAGCCAGGGACAGAAGAAGTGAGAGGGCCCCAAGCTGACACACCGGTCCCAGGGATCACGCTGACAGTGAAACTACAACTCCCAAATGGGTGCTACCGGGAAGTTCATGCCTTGGTTGACTCAGGTGCCTCAGCGAATTTCCTGGACCTGCCGCTTGAACAACAGCTGGCGCTACTCCCTCTAGGTTTTCCCTTACAGGTCAAGGCAATTGATGGACGACCGCTGATGGCAGAAGAGGTATCACACCCGACCCCACCCATGAGGATGGAGGTGTCTCGTCACACAGAGACACTGGCTTTCCATGTAACCAAGCTGTGCGGACACCCGGTGGTGCTAGGAATGAGTTGGTTGGCGAAACATGACCCAGCGATAGCTTGGCACCAGAAATCACTCACATTTGCTTCTGCGCATTGCGTCCAACATTGTTTGGGAGGAGGGTGGGGCAAACAGGTGGGAGTTAGGGGGGCAGACGTGGAAAGAGAAGGGGGAACCAAAGCGGAGGTAAGCATCCCCCACCAAACAGTGACGTTTTTAGTGAACAGGAGGCCGATAAGCTGCCCACCCCCACAGATCTTATGACTGCAAAATAGATCTAGTCCCGGGGGCCAAATTGCCCCCAGGAAAGCTCTATTCCATGTCTGAGGCAGAGACACAAGCGCTGAAGGAGTTAATTGACAAGAACTTTAAAAAAGGTTTTATTAGGGAATCCACTGCAGCAGGGGGTCCCCCAGTTTTCTTTGTAGATAAGAAAAACAAGGAACAGAAGAGGCTTATTTGTGATTACAGGCGACTCAACTCAATGACTGTACCAATAGCCTATCCTTTACCAAGGACAGATGATTTGCTGGAAAGGGTGAAGACTGGTAAGATTTTCACCAAATTGGATTTAACGGGGGCTTATAATCTGATTAGAATTCGGGAGGGAGATGAATGGAAAACAACATTTTTTACCCTTTTTGGATCATATGAATTCCTAGTTATACCATTTGGCTTGCAAGGGGGCAGCTATTAGGTATTGCAGCTTGTTCCTATGCCACCTGGAATCTAGAACCTCCCCCACCTCCCACATTGGTGGAAAGAGAGCAGGGGGGTGAGGTGGAGGGGATTCTAGATTCCAGGTGGCATAAGAACAAGCTGCAATACCTAGTAGCTTGGGAGGGTGATCCTGCAACTGAGAACTCTTGGGAACCGGCAGAGAACATCTAGGCGCCTGAGTAACAAGAGGAATTTCATGTACGCTACCCCCACAAACACAAACCCCACAATTGGCAACTTAAATAAATATTTGCACAAACCAATGAAGAAGAGGAAGACATTATGGGGTTTCAATCCTCAGAGGACAGCGAGAGCGACACAGATGGGGGGGTCTTAGAAGGGGGGGGTGATGTCACGGGACTGCCAAGCGATGCCTTGGAGTCGGGGAGAGGAGAAGAGTCAGAGCGGGAACAGTCAGAAGGAAACGGTCCGGAGATGACGGAAGGGGAAGAGGGGGAGAGCCAGGAGGAGGCAAGGCTCTCCGATGCTGAAGCAGAGCCCCAGCACTGCACAGGAAGCTCAGGTACAGACGGGGAGCCTATGCCTGTGCCTTCATCACAGGAAATGAGAGGGTTAAAGTGCAGGGATCAGAGACATCCCATGAAGCTTCCCTGCCTCTTCTGTTGGAGGAGAATCAGGAGAAGACCACTCCCCGAATCTGAACCAGACAATTCGGATGCATGATTGTACTGTGCTGCTTGTACATATGCAAAATAAAGAACTGAGTGAGCAGAGGGTGCTTATTGCGAAGAGCATACACAAACCATCACAATCACCTTGCCCAAGAATGAAAGATTTGAGACTGGGCGATAGCTGGCCATATTGGCCGGGTCTAAAGATTTTTTTTAAGAAGCGGTTTAATGACCGCCTCTTTCAAGGGTCTGGGAAGGCTCCCTCACAGAGGGAGAGCCCCGCAGAGCCCATCGCCCAGCCCTTCCCAGCTCGCTTTTATTAGCCTGATTGGAATCGATTCCTTGCAATTTGACCAGACAACACTATAGCACTCTACCACCCCAGCCCTACTCTCACAGTGGTGTCTACCTCTTTCTGAATCTAAGCGACTTTATCTGCAAAAACTTTGCAAAAGCACTGCAGGAGATCTTGGGGTCTTGATGTCGCCTGTCGTAAATGCTGTAAACCTTCCTGGCTTTTGGAATCTGTCCAAACTTCTCACAGGACAAACCTTCCACGGCTTCGACCTCAGCAGTGCCACCTGCTGGTTGCAGTGATGGTTGGGATGATGTCACAGTCAGTACCCCTTCTTCCTCCTGCTTTGGAGATTTCTCCCCCTCAACAGGAAACACCCCTCTTGTGCACTCTGGAAAACAGCTCTGCGTCTTCTCATCCATGACACCACCAGAGCTCTGCACGATCACCTGGGATACTGTATCAGCTTTCCCCCGGCGCGTGATTCTGGCAGTCTGCTGAGCCATTCCCTCCCAGGGCATGTGGGCATCGGAGACAGCAAAGTCCAGCCCTCCGAACTTCTTTGGCATCCTAGATAGCTCGTCACCATCTTGGAATGTCCAAGTGTGTCACAGATGAAATTCCTGCCAAACACACACTCTGGCTGTTGACATAAGACACAGTATCAAACTGCTTTTGCAGCTTCGGGAACAAAATCACTGCATTCCCAAACACACAGGGAATGAATCAGAAGATTCCTATCTTCTTAAAGTTCATGCCTGCTACTTCAACGCAGCATCAGGGGAAATTGCTCCCTCCCCCATAGCTGATGTTTCACATCCAGCTATTGTCCTGGCAAAGTTTGCCACTGCGCAAATCCAGCTTCATCATCTCCTTCCAGCCATCACGCTGCGAAGATCCTCCGATCCCTGGTGCGACATAAATCAGTGACCCAAGTCTGCTGACAAGGTCACACTTTATTTAGCAGAGCAGACTGCGCAATGAAAGAGGCTTGAGGCATGTGAAGACATACAATATAATATGGATTTATTAAAGATAAATCAAGACAAAGAAACATGTCATCTCTCCTTGCCGTCCTTCCGAGAGAGAGAAAAGGAAAAGCAACACAGCGGATGTTCTGCTTATGCCAGCAAACAGTGCTGGAATGTAAACAGACATGTGACACGCAACAGTTCTATGTCTGAACCAAAAGGTGGAATGGAATCTCCAACATCCTCCCCCTTTCCATGTAACCTGTGGTGCAGTGGAATCTCCAACACGGTTTTCCCAAACACTCACAGCAGCCGCAGTGTCCCAAGGCCTCCCTGGAGCCTCTTAAGCTGTGGAGGTTAGTGTGGGCCCCGACCCGTAGGCCCGATGGAATTGACTTGCAACTAGATACAGCGACGAAGCCTGAAACAGAGACACAGCTAGAGCTACAGCCAGAGCGCAGAGGCAGAGACAGAGCCTGATACACTGCTTGATACAGTGTAGGAGCCTTCTTCTGCTGGTCTTAATTGCCTGACAAAAACTTCAAAGGCCTCTTGCCTTCTTCTGTGCACGAGCCTGCGCAAAACAATCGAGCCTGCCTTTTACTTTCTCTTTTAGGCATTTGCTGTACTCACAGTCTGTCTCCTTCTGCAGCCGTCTTTCTTTTCCGTCTGTGAAGAGGCTTACTTCACTATGGCATTTCCAGGAGACCCCAACCGGGACAAAACCAGCCCCTGGTCCTTCCTCTGCTGGCACTGGGTCTGTGGCCCCAATCCCTGGGCCCATAACAATTGTTAGAAGCATCCTACTCTTGTGTAGGACCCTGGCAGAGACACATGCCCAACTGGCATGTTCTCTCCCTCCTGGTCGATCATTTGGGAGCTTCAAAAGCTTTCTCCAACCCAAACATCACAGCGACTGATGCCTTGGAGACATCAGCACACTTAGGGATCCGCAGAGTCTTCACAGTTTGCGTAACAAACTCAGTAGCACAGCATTTTGGCTAATCTACGTTTATTTACATATAATATATTTGGAACATTCTGACTTAGCTCCTGCCTCTTTCTCATCAGACAGCAAAGAGAGAAAAGAACAAAGGACAATAGTCCCACTTCAAGGAACACAGTAGCACAAAACATCCTGTCTCCGTCACTTCCCACACTGTGGAATGAAAACATACACCGTCATGTGATAGACAACAATCCCATGACTGCAGACACGGAGAATGAATCTCCAACAAGACACAGCCAGAGCCAGAGCGAGACCCTGAATCAAAGTCAGAGCGAGACCCTGTGTGATGGCCTGGGAATCTGATTCAGAGGCTGAACCGGAGGAATCCCAGCCTGCACAGGAGTCCCTGCCTCCAGGGCCGGCTGAGCCGGGGCAGGGCCTTGAATCTGAAGCACCTGCACCTGTGCCGGATCCTCAGGAGCAGACACCAGATGAATCCACTCTGGCTCCGGAGGTTCTTGAGTACCCATTGCCTGCAGGTGCGCCTCTCCCAGCCCTGTCAGGGGAAGGTGAAGCTGCCCCTGGGTTCAGTAACCCTCCAGCCTCTCCTGAGCTGCAGAGGCTCAGGGCAGAGAGGCGGAGGGAACTACGTTCTATCAGGAGGAGTGCTCGCCTTAAGGCCAGGAGAGGCGGGTCACCTGTGGGCCGGGACCGCCCCTGGCCTCAGAGAAGATAAAGGCCAGTCAGCCCGGTCCCAGGTTGTGGGAGCAACGTCGTTGGAAACCTGTTTCTGCCAGCACCCAGACCTGTTCTTCCGGAGTTCCTGACCACGCCCGGCTTCCTGCTTTGGACCCTGCTTCGTCCTTGGTGGACAGTCTCCAGACCCTCGACCCAGGACCGGACTCTGACCACGTCTCTTGGTAACCCCCCCCGGGTCCAGCACAGTTTGCTCCCGCCACACCCGCACTCCCCCTTCGTTGGGGTGCATTCGGGAAGAGCCAGAAGCCATGGCCGACCAGGCAGCTGTGTTGGTGGCACTGGCCCAGGAGAACTAGGCCTTCACTCACACCGTTCAGCAGCTCAGCAATGCAGTTACAGCACTTCAGCAGCGGTTGGACGCCTTACCGGCTCCTGGGGCCAATGCCCCAGTTTCTGGCAAGTACCCAGTGGCCCTGCCAGAGAAATTTGATGGGTCCCTGGCCAGCTTTCCCATGTTCCTCACACAGGCCAAGCTGTATATTCAGGGGCGAGCCCGGAATTTTCCTGACGATCACACCAAGGTGCACTTCTTGATCAGCTTGCTGAAGGACCAGGCGGCCAAGTGGGCTTTGCCATTGCTCCAGCAAGATTCTCCTTTGCTGACAGACTATGTGGGGTTTTGTAACCACTTGGAGACTGCGTTTGGCAACCCTCTGAAGGGGAGCCAAGCCAATCGGGCAATTTGTCAGTTGAGACCGGACAAGTCCACAGCCGCCGCCTACGCCACAGAATTTCAGCTGTTGGCGCAGGACTTGTCCTGGAATGACTCTGCACTGCGGGACCAGTATCTTGAGGGGCTTTTGGATGAGATACAGGACCAGCTGGCCACGATGGATCATCCCACCACGCTGGACGCCCTCATTCAGCGGAGCCTGCAGATAGACGATCGGTTGGAGGACCGTCGCCAGGCCCGGGACCACCAGCCGGAGCCAGAGAGCCAGCGAGCCAGCGAGCCAGCGAGCCAGCGAGCCAGCGAGCCAGAGTGCCAGAATATTTACTTCTTATAAACTGTTTCCTTTATGAATGGGAGGTCAAAGACGAACAGGTCAAGGAGGTAATGATCAAGTGGGCTTTAGATATTGGGAAAACCATTAACTTAACAGCATGGGAAGAACTATGGAGAAAGAACTGGAAATTTACAGCCTGTGAAGTATTGAGGGAAAATCTAATCAATTTTGATATTACCTTAGTTTTGTTTTATAATTACACTTTTTCTAATATTGAAGGTTCGTTTGAGAAACCTTTTTTCTTATCTTTCCTGAACACTTCATGCAATTGATGGTATTGGATCCAACCCGTAAGGTGTTGTTTAATTTCCTCATAATCTTTAATTACCAATTTATTATCGTTTTCCTTAATCAGATCTTTATATGTGGCCCATTCTAATTCCATATTTTTCTTTTTCATTGTAATTGCTTCTAGAGGTGATGCCCACCATGGTGTTTTCGGTTCTAGGAGATCCTTATATTTTGTCCATGTTTTATATAATGATTTCCTAATGACATGGTTCATAAATCCCCTGTGTATTTCCCTTTTTCATAAGCTAAATACGCATGCCAACCATAACGCTTGTTAAATCCTTCTAGATCTCAGAAATCACTTTAATACAACCCACTTTTTTATCCAATTTAAACAGACAGCGTCGTAATATAAATCTAGGTCAGGTAGCGCCAGTCCACCTCTATGTTTTTTATCTATTAGAAGTTTGTGTTTAATTCTTGGTTTTTTATGCTGCCATATGAATTTGGATACCTCTTTTTGCCATAATCTAAGACTTCCCACTCCTCCAATTATCGGTATCATTTGGAATGGATACATTATTTTTGGCAATACGTTCATTTTAACCACCAATATTCTGCCAACAAGTGATAATCTTAACTTCTTCCAGATTTCTAAATTTCTTTTGATTCCTTACCAGGTTTTTGTGTAATTATCTTTGAATAGATTACTATTATTATTGGTCAGCCAAATTCCTAAATACTTGGTCTTATTTACAATTGTTAATCCTGATATCTCCTGTAGTTCTTCCTTTTCTTGCTTGGTCATATTTTTTGCTATGTTAGTTTTATTCTTCTTTAACTTAAAGCCGGCTACTTTCCCAAATTCTAATATTTTGTCAGTTATCTGTATTATACTTTCTTTGGGGTTTTCAACAGTCAGAATCAGATCATCCGCAAATGCTTTGATCTTATATTCCTTTTTCCCTAATTGAATACCTTTTATTTTATTATCATTTCTTATGGCATTCATCAATAATTCCAGTACCATAATAAATAGTAGTAGTGACAAGGGGCAACCTTGTCTTCTCCCCCTCTCTGTACAAAATTCTTCTGTTATTTCATTATTAAGAATAAGTTTGGCTTTTTGTTTCCTATATATTGCCTCTATAGCTTTAATATAATCTTCCCCCAGTTTCATTTCCTTTATGACCCTTTTCCTGAAGTCCCATGACACCTGGTCAAATGCCTTTTCCACATCTATTGATATTAAAGCAGCCTTTTTGATCTTTCCTCTAGGTATTCTAGTAAATCTATTACATTCCTCATGTTGCTGTGTATGTATCTACCTGGCAGAAAGCCAGCTTGATCTTTGTGTATAGTTTCGTTTAATAATTTTTTTTCAATCTGTTGGCTAGAATGTCAGCGAATATTTTGTAATCACTGTTCAGCAGTGATATGGGCCTATAATTTTAGATTAGCGTCTGGTCTTGTCCTTGTTTTGGTATCAGCACGACAAAAGCATCTTCTCATGATCCCGGTATTATTCCACATTTTGAAATTCTGTTCATTACCAATTTCATTGGTGTTATTAAGAATTCCTCTAATTTTTTATAATATGCTGCCGTCAAACCATCTGTTCCAGGTGCTTTTCCTACTTTTGCTTTCATAATTGCTTGGTGCACCTCCAGTGTTGTAATCGGCTGATTTAATTGTTCCCTTTTCTCTGCTCCTATTGTCTGGATTTTATTCTCTATTAGGTATTCTTCCATATCCTCCTGATTCCCTTTCATTTCTTTATATAAGTTACTATAGTACTTTATAAATTTTGCTTTGATTTCCTTCGGGTCTTCTATTATTTTCCCATCCTCCATTATTTTTTCTATTATTCTTTCCTTCTGTCTCTTCTTCAGCTTCCATGCTGGCAGCCTACCTGGTTTACTGGCAAATTCAAAAGAATTTTGTCTTATCCTCTTAATTTTTTGTTCCACTTCGTAATTCAGGATCATGGAGAGTTGCATCTGCAGTGTCTTGATGTTGTTTTTTGGTGCTTCGTTTCTTGGGTTTTGTCAGGGGATGATTGGTGAGTGCTAGAAGAGATAAGAGTCCGGGAATCCAGCCATATTTACAAGATTTATTGGTTTCTTGCTGCTATTTACACGGAGCTCTGAGAGTATATCTGCATCATGGAGTGTCAGTTGCAGAGACTGACGATGCTTTCGCTTTCTTCCAGCATAACCACTTCCGGAGCCCTCCCCCTTTCCTTCCTCTGTTACGAGAGTGGCTGGGCCCCGGAAGCTGCCCCCCCCCCGATTCATTGCTTCCTGACAACCCTTCGTCACCCTCCTCCTCTGAGGAAGTACAACTGCTAAGTATTGGAGGCTTATCTCTGTAGGTCCCCATTCTCTCCCCCTTCTCTGCCTCCAATTCCCTGACAGGTTTGGGGCCAAATCTTTCTCATTTCCCCTTATTTCCCTTAAAAGTTTCTCTAAGTTTTTTTCCCCTTTTCTTTCCTTTGAATTATATTTTGCTGGATGAAAAAGCCTCTTTTTACTGCCTTACTAGCATCTCATACTATATTTATATCTGTCTTTTTATTTAAGTTATTATCGAAATGTTCTTTTAACATCGATTTGGCCTTTTCTAGAACTTTGTTATCATTCAGAATAGCTTCATTTATTCTCCATCTTCTAATTTTCCTCTCTTCTCCCTTTATTTCTAATGTCGTTGGATTATGGTCAGATATTGTTTTTACTTGTATTTCTGCTTTCTTTATCTTAGTTAATATTATTGAAATCCATATTGCATCTATTCTTCCAGAGGAGTTTTTGGTTTCAGAGTGGTATGTGTATTGCTTCTCACTTAGATGTTTAAATCTCCATGCATCATGTAGGTCTAGGTTTTCTATTAGATTCATGAAGTTTATTGGTAATTTCCCTTCCTTACTTACTTTCTCCCGTGTTGTTCTGTCCATTTCTGTTGATATGACTCCGTTCAGGTCACCCATGATTTTTAGTTTTTCATCACTATGATCTAGCAATTTATGTTCAATTTTTTTTAATATAAAATTCAGCTTTCTTATTATTTGGTGCAAATATTCCTACCATTAATATCTTTCCTTGTTGGGTTTTAATCCTAATTGCTATCATCCTCCCTTTTTCATCTTTAAATACAAATTCTGGATATAGTTTGGGATTTGCATAAATAATAACCCCTTTTTTTTAACTACACCTGAGAATATAAATTCTTGGACTTCCGGTCGGCCCCAGCGTTCAATGGCGGTCTCCCGCTGAGCTCCGTTCAGGGAGACTGCTCCACGAGTTTGGGTCTGACCGCTACGGCGAAGCGGGAACCCCTAAAATCACAGGCGCGGAAGCCTGTGAACACGGAGGCTCGGTGGGCACCTTAAGCGCCCCCCCTTACTGCAAAGGAGCCTTTTTAAAGGCTCCGGAGCGGCATCGGGTGTGAGCGCGGTGCTGAGAGTCGCTACCCAGCCCGTGGAGTGAAGCCGCGTCGCCATGGACGGAGAGCGCCGATTCCTTCCTGACATTTGGAACTTAATTTGACTACCCGTGAGTAGGACTGAACAACAACTTTAAAATAACCCTTGAAATTCGGGGAAGGTAAAATAAAATAACCCTTGAAAACGGGGAAGGTAAAAAGTAAGGAAGTCTGCCTTCTCCGGACTGCATGACAGCTAAAGCAACGAAATACAAAACTGCAATTTGACAGGAAACAATTTTAAAACTGACTAACTCGGACATTGAATTTGAACCTCCCCCTTAGCAAGCAGGAGCCGGAGGGGGGAAGATTTAATTTGTATTACCTGCATGAAAGAAGTAAAGAAGTGGAATTTTCTGCCGTTTTAAATCCTTGGGAAGGACTGTCTGGAAAGTAAGTCACCGGGACTGAGCACTGCCATTAGAGATTTGTTATAAAGTTGGTGCTTTGCCTATTTACTATAAAGTGAGGACTTTATTTGTTATAAGTTTGGGACTTTGCAGAAGTTACTAATTGACAGCTCTACTACTGGAAACATATTGGAAAATTTGTTGCTACTTTTGAAGGGAATCCTTGTTTCTTTGTATTTGGGACTTTGGACTGCTCCCTCTAGAGGGTTGTAGGGAAACAGTTACAAATTAGATTGTAAAGAGCAAGCCAGTGGAGTTTTCCATCTAAAAGTAATTCCCGTGGGAAAGACCTTGGGACATGAGTGGCCCAGCAGAAGAGATAACAACAAGAGCTAAAAGTAAAGCTGCACAAAAGAAACGGGGCTCTATATCAGGTTCAACTCCAGCAGGCGCAGTTGGACAGGAAAAAGTGACAACTATACCTATGGAGCCAGTGACACAGGCATTAGTCAAAATAAATGAGGCCTTGGAAGCTCTGACTAAGCAGAGCACAGAAAATTCCAAACAGCTGACAGAACTGTCAACAAAATTAGATTTAAATACCAAAAGTGTCACGTCCAATACAGAGACAATAAATAAATTAATTGAAGAAAATGCTACAATTCGAAAGATTGCTGAAGAGGCAAAAATTTCTGCAGAAACTACACAGGAAAAGTTAGTACCAGTCTGCAAAAAGCTGGATGAGCATGAGGCGGCCCTGTCTTTACTGGAATTGCAGAGAAAAGAGAGGAATCTGAGACTGAGACTGGTTCCAGAAAGTGAAAATGATAATTTGATAGACTTTCTCACAAAAGAGTTTTCGGAATTTTGGCAGGGAAATTTGAAGGAGGAGGAATTCAAGATAGTAACTGCTTTTAGATTGGGCAGGAGACAAAATAGAAAGAGTCCAAGGGACTGTTCGATAACTTTAAGATATAAGGAGAAGAGGGATAAAATATTAAATCTACACTTTCAAAGAACTCTGGAGATTAAAGATTCCGATGTGCAGATATATAAAGACATCCCTAAATATATTTTGGAGGTGAGAGCTCATTACAAGGACTTGGTCACTCTGTTGAGAAAGAATAATATACTATTTAGATGGGAGTTTCCACAAGGCTTGTCTTTTAACTACAAAGGAAAGAAAATTAAAATAAAAACAGTGCAAGACAAAGAACAATTTTTGGGAAGGAACGAGGAGGACTTCTTGAAGGAAGTGGTGGAACCTACAAATGCAAAGGAAGTAACAGATATTTCAAATCTAACATTTGGGCTTAAAACACCGACAGAGGAAGAACAACTGCTTGGGGCAGTTGGGGGAACAATTAAGTAAATAACAAGATGGCTCTGCAATTCCTAAGTTGGAATTGTAATGGACTGAATCTTCCCAGAAAAAGGCATGAGGTTTTTCATATTTTAAAAAGAGAACAATTGGATTTGATTTGTTTGCAAGAAACCCACGTGACCAGAGTACACCGAAAATTACTTATTAATAAAAGATTAGGACAGGAATTTATTTCATCAGATAAAGTGAAGAAAAGAGGAGTGGTGATCTATGCAAAGGAAAAGTTGGCCCCTAAGTTAATTTTTAAAGATGAACAAGGAAGATATTTGGCAATTGAAATACAAGTCCAAGGAGAAAGATTATTGATAATAGGAATTTATGCTCCAAATGAAGGGAAGTCAGAATTTTTCAAGAAATTGCATGAGACATTAATGGACTATCTGGATTACAATGTAATTATGATGGGAGATATGAATGGAGTGGTCTCTACAAACACGGATAAAGCACAAAGACAGGTGGTTTCCAAGGATGGGAGACTACCAAAGACTTTTTTTGAAATGACAGACAATATGGACCTGATTGACATTTGGAGAACAAGGAACCCTCTTGAGAGGGAGGGAACTTTCTTCTCTGAAGCAAAAATGACCTGGACCTGGACTAGAATTGACCAAATTTGGGTAACTAGTGGGATGGCACCAAAGATAAAAAAAGTGGAAATCTGCCCAAAGACTTGCTCCGACCATAATGCTGTAAAGATGGAGATGAACTTAACAACAGCTGGCTCCTTCAGATGGAGGATGAATGACTCCCTATTTAGAGATGTACAAAAAGGCCCAGAAAGTGGTGAAGGATTACTTTGAGATAAATCTGAGAACAGAGGTGGAGAAAAGAGTAATTTGGGACGCAAGTAAAGCCGTCATGCGAGGATTTTTAATACAGCAGAATGCTATAAAAAGGAAGAGACAGAATGAGAAGAAGGACAAGATTCTGGAAAGGATAAAAGAAGGAGAAAAAAACCTGAGATCAAAGCCAAAGTCACATGAAATTTTGAGAGAAATTAAGTTTTATCAGAGGCAATATATGGAACTGATGAATCAGGAGATAGAATGGAAGATAAAACAAATGAGACAAAGGACATTTGAATCGGCAGATAAATGTGGGAAACTTCTGGCATGGCAATTGAAGAAGAGACAAAAACTGAATATGGTTACAAGCCTAGAAGTTGAAGGAAGGAATATTTATAAACCAAATGAGATTAGAAACTGTTTTCAGAGTTATTTCAGGAGACTTTACGCACAAGGGCCGGTGAATGAAAAAGAGATAGAAGAATTTCTTTAAAAATATGGATTACAAAAAATTTCTGAACTAAGTAAAGCGATTTTGAACCAGAAGATAACCGAGCAAGAAATAGAGGGAGCCATTCAAAATATGCAATTGGGAAAATCTCCAGGACCAGATGGATTGACTTCCAGATACTACAAAGCTTTGAAAGAATGGCTGGTACAACCGTTGAAGGAAGTCTGTAATGAAATTTTAGAGGGGAAGAAGGCACCCGAATCGTGGAAAGAAGCGTATATTACACTTATACCAAAATCGGAGACTGAGAAGAACCAGATTAAGAACTACCGCCCTATATCATTACTTAATGTGGATTACAAAATTTTTGCAGACATTTTGGCAAAAAGACTGAAGAGAGTTTTGGTGGGAGAGATTCACAAAGATCAGCCGGGCTTTCTTCCAGGAAGACATTTATCTGACAATGTGAGAAACATAATAGATATTATGGAATTATTAGAAGCCAATATTAATACTAAGGCAGTATTAATATTTGCGGACGCGGAGAAAGCCTTTGACAATATCTCTTGGAGCTTTATGAAAAAGAATCTTGAAGGGATGGGGGTAGGCCAAGGTTTTGAGAATGGTATAGGTGCAATTTATTCTGAACAAAAAGCAAAACTAATTGTAAATAATGTGGTTACTGAAGAATTTGCTATTGAAAAAGGGACACGACAGGGGTGCCCAATGTCCCCATTACTTTTTATATCTGTCTTGGAGGTTTTACTAAACATGATCAGAGGGGACCAGCTGGTCAAAGGGATTCAGGTCGGAGCTAAACAATACAAACTGAGAGCGTTTGCAGATGACCTAGTATTAACTTTACAAGAGCCAGACACTAGTACGAAAAGAGTTTTAGAGCTAATACAAATATTTGGTCAAGTAGCAGGTTTTAAGTTGAACAAACAGAAAACGAAAGTACTGGACAAAAATCTAACAGTTGCTGAAATAGAGAAGTTTCATAGTGAAACTGGTTTAATGGTAGCAAAGAAAGTGAAATACCTGGGGATTAATTTGTGGGTAGTTCTTGTGTCTTCCAATACTTTGCTAAAAGAACTCTTGCTGCTGTTGTAGCATACAAAAAGAACGTCCTATCTTTCCTTGACACCAATTGGCCTACCATGCCCAGGAGGAACGCCTCTGGTTTCTTATGAAAAGTACACTTAAGTACCTTCTTAATTTCATTATAGATCATTTCCCAGAAGGCCTTGATCCTTGGGCACGTCCACCAAAGGTGGTAGAAAGTACCTTCAGTTTCCATACATTTCCAGCATTTATTATTGGGCGTGTGATAGATTTTTGCAAGCTTGACTGGGGTCATGTACCACCTATAAATCATTTTCATAATGTTCTCTCTTAAGGCATTACATGCCGTAAACTTTATACCGGTAGTCCATAACTGTTCCCAGTCAGCAAACATAATGTTATGACCAATGTCTTGTGCCCATTTAATCATAGCTGATTTAACCGTCTCATCCTGTGTATTCCATTTCAACAGCAAGTTATACATTCTTGACAAATTCTTAGTATTGGGTTCCAAAAGCTCTGTTTCTAATTTTGACCTCTCCACCTGGAAGCCAATTTTCCTGTCCTGTTTGAAAACTTCATTTATCTGGTAATAATGAAGCCAGTCTCTTACTTTAGACTTCAATTTCTCATAACTCTGCAATTTCACTTTTCCCTCCTCATGTTCTATAATTTCCCAATATTTTGGCCATTTGGATTCCATATTAAGTTTTTTCACTTCCTTAGCTTGTTCCTGCAGTTATTTCTATGTTCCTGCAGTTACTTCCTTCTCCAGCTGGTGTCGCTGTCTTCTGTTGGCAGCCTGCTTCATTTATTATACTTGCTTCAATCCTCCCCCTCCTTCTTGGGCGTCGTTTCTCAAACAGTCATTCAAGCAGCATGAGACAGCAGTTTTTCCCTCACCATTTTCCTCTTTAGGGCCTTCCGTCACTCACCACCCCTCCTTCCAAGCTCCACCGTTTGTCCCTCTTTTCCTCTTTCAGTCCTCAAAATTATCTTAATGAGCTGTAGTTCTCCCTCTCACTCCACTGTTTTTTGGCAACTCATCCGTAGCTTGGGGAAACCCCTTAGAATGTGGCTTGACACATTTGAGATTATATTTGCAATGGGGGGTGGGAGAATGGGGAAGGGGGGTTAAATATTAGTAAAGTCTTCCTCTCGTCTATTCCTTTCTGACCCAGAGTAACAAAGCAACAATGTCTCAGTTTGTCTCCCCCCTCTCTCTTGACTTTCCTTTTACGATACTTTATTATTTTATTGTTAACGTCTGCTCAAGCATCGCTTCCTCTCTGCCCACTTCTCAAGATGTCTCCTGTCTTTACTCTGTTGAACAGTCTACTGTCCTGTAAACTTAATAAATAAACAAACAGAGCCAGAGGCAGAGCCTGAAACACTGCTTGATACTGCGTCAGAGCCTGAAACAGAGCCACAGCCACAGCCTGAGTCAGAAACACTACTTAAGGCAGTGCCGGAGCCTGAAACAAAGACACAGCCTGAAAGAGAGCCTGAGCCTGAAAAATAGCCAGAGGGAGAGCCAGAGCCAGAGCCAGAAACACTGCTTGATACAGTGTCAGAGCCTGAAACAGATACACAGCCAGAGCCAGAGTGAGACCATGAATCAGAGCCAGAGGCAGAGCCAGACGCTCATTCAGAGCCAGAGCCACAGCCACAGCCTAGAGCCACAGCCTGAGTCTGAAACAGTGCTTGATACAGTTCCAGAGCCTGAAACAGAACCAGAGCCACAGCCACAGCTACAGCAACAGGCACAGCATAGTGCCACAGCCTGAGTCTGCAACAGTGCATGATACAGCATCGGAGCCTGAAGCAGAGATACAGCCAAAGCCAGAGCGAGACCCTGAATCAGAGTCAGAACCAGAACCAAACCCTCATTCAGAACCAGAGCCTGAAAGAGAGCAAGAGCCAGAACCAGAGCAACAGCAACAGCCGCAGCACAGAGCCACAGCCTGAGTCTGCAAACAGTACTTGATACAGTCCCGGAGCCGGAGCCGGAGCCGGAGCCCGAGCCCGTTTTTTGGCTAGGCCTGAGCCTGAAAAATGGCCAGAGGGAGAGCCAGAGACAGAAACACTGCTTGATACAGCGTCAGAGCCTGAAACAGATACACAGCCAGCCCCAGCCCCAGCCCCAGCCCCAGCCCCAGCCCCAGCCCCAGCCACAGCCACAGCCACAGCTGAAAACAGAGCCAAAGCCTGAGACAAGGCCAAACCCAGAGCCAGAGCCTGAAACAGTACTTGAGAAAGCTTCAGACCGTAAAACAGAGAAACAGTTGGAAACATTGCCAAAACCTAAAACACAGGCAGAGGCAGAGCCTGAAACAGAGCCAGAACTAGACCTTGAATCAGAATCAGAGCCAGAGCCAGAGCCAGAGCCAGATACAGCGTTGGAGCCTGAAACAGAGACACAGCCAGAGCCGAAAACAGTGCTTGAGACAGTGTCGGAGCTTGAAACAGAGAAATAGGTGAAAACAGAGCCAAAGCCAGATACACAGCCAGAGCCTGAAACAGAGGCATAGGTAGAGCCTGATACAGTGCTTGATACAGGGCCAGAGCCAGAGCCAGAGCCAATTACATGGCTGGAGACTGAAATAGAGAAACCATTGGAAACAGAGCAAAAACCTGAAAAAAGGGCAAAGCCAGAGGATGAAAAAGAGCAGAGCCTTAGCCTGAGACAGCACTTGAGACACCATTGGAAGCTAAAACAGAGAAACAGTTGGAAACAGAGCCAAAACCTGAACCACAGGGAAAGCGAGAGCCAGAGCCAGAACCTGAAACTGAGTCAGAGCCTGAAAAAGGGCGACCTTGAGCCAGAGCCAGAGCAAGAAACAGAGCCCGGAGCCTAGATAGCGTTGCAGTAGTCCAAGTGGGAGAAAACTAGTGCATGCACCACTCTGGCAAGACAGTCTGCGGGCAGGTAGGGTCTCAGCCTGCATACCAGATGGAGCTGGTAGACAGCTGCCCTGGACACAGAATTCACCTGCACCTCCATGGACAGCTGTGAGTCTAAAGTGACTCCCAGGCTGCACACCTGGTCCTTCAGGGGCACAGTTGCTCCATTCAGGACCAGGGAGTCCCCCACACCTGCCCGCCCCCTGTTCCCCAAAAAGAGTACTTCTGTCTTCTCAGGATTCAACCGCAATCCGTTAGCCACCATCCATCCTCCAACTGCCTCCAGGCACTCGCACAGAACCTTCATCACCTTCACTGCTTCCGATTTGAAAAAGAGGTAGAGCTGGGTATCATCCGCATACTGACGAACACCCAGCCCAAACCCCCTGATGATCTCTCCCAGTGTCTTCATATTAAAAAGCATTAAAAAGCATGAGGGACAGGACAAAACCCTGGGGCACCCCACAAGTGAGAGCCAAGGGGTCTGAACACTCATCCCCCGCAACCACGTTCTAGAAATAGCCCAGGAAGAAGGAGCGGAACCATTGTATAAGAGTGCCCCCAGCTCCCAGCTCCTCTAGACGGTGCAGAAGGATGTTACGGTCGATGGTGTCAAAGGCCGCTGAGAGATCCAGCAGAACTACGAAACAGCTTTCACTTTTGTCCCTAGCCCGCCGGAGATCATCAACCAACACGACCAAGGCAATTTCAGTCCCATGGTGAGGCCTGAATCCTGATTGGAAGGGATCCAAACGCTCCGCATCCTCCAGGCGTGCTTGGAGTTGTTCAGCAACCACCCGCTCAGTCACCTTGCCCAAGAATGGAAGATTTGAGACTGGGCAATAGTTACAAAGTGCTCCTGTTGCTTCCATAGGTCTGGCACCTTTGCAAATGCCCAAACACTTTCCCTTCAGCCAGGCATTTGATAAATGATAATCTTCACACACTTGAACTCAGTAGGTCTGACATCTGAGGAGATGCACAGAGAAACATTCCTGGCTGAGTTTTGCTTTTACTGGTATAATTTTATTTGTTTATTCATTCATTTCATAAAATTTATATACCGTATGATTGTAAGAAATACTCCAAAGGGGTTTAATATGAAGTTTCTGGATGGGGTAACTGAGGTGGATTTGTAGATGGCTGACTGAATGAGCCCAAAGAGGGCTTATAAATGGTTCCTCATCATCCTGGAAAAAAGTGACAAGTGGGCTGATGTAGCACTCTCTCCTGGGTCCGTTGTTGTTCAACGTCTTTATAAATGACTTGGATGGAGGAATTGATGGGATGCTCGTCAAATTTGCAGGTGGCACCAAATTGGGAAGGGTAGCAGAAAACAGAATCGGGATTCAATATGACCTTAAGGCAGGCATAGGCAAACTCGGCCCTCCAGATATTTTGAGACTACAATTCCCACCATCCCTGACAACTGGTCCTGTTAGCTAGGGATGATGGGAGTGGTAGTCCCAAAACAGTTGGAGGGCCGAGTTTGCCTATGCCTGCCTTAAAGGATCAGAGAACTGGGCCCAAATTAGCAAAGTGACTTTCAATAGGGACAAACGTCAGATTCTATGCTTAGGCAGGAATAACCAGCTGCAAAAATATAGCATGGGGGACACCAGGCTTGCCGGTAGGACATGTGAAAAGGATCTAGGGGTCTTAGTAGACCACACATTTAACATGAGTCAACAGTGAGATGCAGCAGCATGAAAACCCTAATGCTATTCTAGACTGCATCCACAGAAGTCTAGTGTCCAGGTTGAGGGAAGTAATAGTCTATTCTGCATTGGTGAGACCACACCTGGAGTCCTGTGTCCAGTTCTGGGCACCACAATTTAAGAAGGATGTTGGCAAGCTGAAAGGTGTGCAGAGGAGGGAGACCAAGATGAAAAAGAAGAAGAAGAGTTTGGATTTGATATCCCACCTTTCACTCCCTTTAAGGAGTCTCAAAGCGGCTAACATTCTCCTTTCCCTTCCTCCCCCACAACAAACACTCTGTGAGGTGAGTGGGGCTGAGAGACTTCAAAGAAGTGTGACTGGCCCAAGGTCACCCAGCAGTTGCATGTGGAGGAGCGGAGACGCGAACCCGGTTCCCCAGATTACGAGACTACCGCTCTTAACCACTACACCACACTGGCTCTCAATGATCAAGGATCTGGAAACCAAGCCTTATGAGGAACGGTTGAAGGAGCTGCATCTGTTTAGCCTGGAAAAGAGGAGACTGAGAGAAGATATGATAGACATATTCCTATAATAAATTAAACGTCTGCAACTCAGGCCCTTAATGAGGTTGTGAGGGTTTTTCTTTTGGTGGGGGGGAGTCAGTCTGGATGATGCCTTGGTCTCTTCCAATTCATTATTATAGATAGTCTATAGATAACTTTTTACGGCCGGAGACCAGCTTGGGGGTACAATCCCAGAAGGAAAGCAAACATTTAAAACAATGTACAACAATAAATTTAACATTTATAAATGCAATAAGCGTATAGACACTTAAAACTTTAGGATAAGCTACCACAAAGAGATTTACCCAGAGTCACCCATGGAACCAAGTTTGGGGATTTTCTTAACGAACTAGTTTGGGTTGGGGGATGGTCTGCGCCTACAGATCTGTACACAGAATCTGGCGATCATCCAGGTCGTCTTATGATCTTTGCCTAACAGGAGAAGGTCAAATTTTTGCTTTTCCGGGAGGTCAGCGAGCCTCACCAGCAGGGGATCAATGGTCTCACTACGTGCCTCTTCATAAAAGGGACATCTAAAGAACAGGTGCTCCGGGCTTCCTATCTCCCCCAATGAACAGTCGCAAAGTCTCTGAGCATATGGGACTTTTTAAAAGGATTCTTCCAGGACCGGTGAGGGCAGAGCCGAGTTTCTGGTGATTCATTATTATGTACCACCCTAGATGACCTTCCTGGTCTCTTCCAACTCTGATTCTCTGATTCTGTGAAAGGAGATTCTAAATGGAAGAACTATCTGATGGCAAGAGCTGTTCGAGAGTGGAACAGACTCTCTCAGAAGGTGCTGGACTCTCTGTCCTTGGAGGTTTCTAAGCAGTGGTTGGGTGGCCATCTGCAAAGGATTCCTTAGCTGTGATTCCTACATTGCAGAGGGTTGACCTTCAGGATCACTTCTACCTCTGTAAGTCTATGATTCCAGGACGTGGTGCAATTTTTGTAGCTTGGTATAAAGTTTGGTCATTTATCAACAAGTCATGCATCCACAGTTCTAAGCAGGTGTTGTCCACAGACTTCCATTAAGGTGAGAAACTTTTAAGTCTGAATTTCTTAGGAAGCCGCAAAATTGACCTGCAACATGGCCCTTCTAGCAGAGGAAATTTGCAGAAATAAGCTATATTACAGGTCAACATGTGGAATGGACCCCAAGTTTATGATTGTTAACTATTTTTAAAGAAGGGCAATCTGACCTATGTTATAAAGAACTAATTACTTTTCTTTTTCGTAGTGACATGCCAACTAGTGACACAGAATTGAAAGATTGGAAAAGGTGTGTATCTCTCGTTGGAAGCAGAATGTATGGTCTGTTGCTGTATCAGAAAAATTAACAAAGATATTGCATACATTTTGCTGAATTATGGCATCCTTTTATAAAATACTTCACTGATAATCTTGAAAACCACAGATTTGACTTCTGCAAACTTAACTAGATTGATCCGTCCTGGAGGGGGAAAGAGTTGGGATTTTGTTTTTGTATTTTTTCTCTTTTTTGTAATTGTTATATATTGGAAATTAATAAAACTATATTAAAAAACGAAAACGTGTATTTTTGTTTCCGGCCTGTTCTTCCAGCAACCTGAATTGGATCTGGTTTGCCTATCTGGTCAGAGGTGTAGTATTTGGGGGGGGGGCTGGGGGGCTGTGGCTCTGGGTGCATTTTTTATGGGGTGCTTAGGTTCACAGCATCAACACCCCAAATAGGTCTTGTTTCTCCCATAGCCGCAGCCTTGGGCCCCAGCAGAAATCAGCTATGGCTCTCTCTCTCTCTCTGCCTTCCCAGCCTGCTGCTTCTGCCTCCAGCTTCTAGTACAAATAACTCCTCCCAAATTCTGGCTTTTGTCCTTGTCACTATTTTCAAGTTTAGTTGCGATTCATGCATTGCACGTTAGACTAGGTGACTCCTGGGGTCCCTTCCAACTCTATGATCTGCCATATTGCACAGAAGCCTCTTTCCTTTGATCTCTTAATGGCCCATCAGGGAGGTAAAGGTAAAGGTAGCCCTGACTGTTAAGTCCAGTCACGGACAACTCTGGGGTTGCGGCACTCATCTCGCTTTACTGGCCGAGGAAGCCGGCATTTGTCCGCAGACAGCTTCCGGGTCATGTGGTCAGCATGACTAAGCTGCTTCTGGTGACCCAGAGCAGCGCACAGAAACGCCGTTTACCTTCCTGCTGGAGCGGTACCTATTTATCTACTTGCACTTTGACGTGCTTTTGAACTGCTAGGTTGGCAGGAGCAGGGACCGAGCAACAGGAGCTCACCCCGTCGTGGGGATTTGAACTGCCGACCTTCCAATCAGCAAGCCCAGAGGCTCAGTGGTTTACACCACAGCACCACCCACATCCCTATCAGTGAGGTTTGTATTTTAACACATGCTGGATCCAGGGATTAAAGAGGTCTGTCACCTACAAACTCATAACAATAGATAGATAGATAGATAGATAGATAGATAGATAGATAGATAGATAGATGACAGACAGACAGACAGACAGACAGACAAACAGATGCATGTCACCCCAATCTCTGAGCAGTGAGATATTTCAGGGGTCCCTGGTGCTTACCCAGTTTTGGTTTCCTTGGAATGAGGGACAGTGGAGAGCCAGATGCTGCATCAGTTTCACAGCAGTGGGACAGTCCCTCTTCATCTAGCCAGCCTCCGCTGTCACTCAGATCATGAAGAGTCTTGCACGTTGCTGAGCAGCAGGCCAGAGAAGCCCAGAGGGGGTTCCCTCCATCTCACCATAGTTTACATCTGCTTGGGAGGAGTCCAGAGGCAGGGGGCTAGGGGGGGCCAGATGCCAGTCCCAGCAACGTCTTCAACTAGGGCCGTTGAGCCTAGGTGAACTCTGCTGTGTTTTCCCTTTTCTGAATAAAAAGCTGACTTCACATTGAGTCTTGTGTCTTCCTTCTGACCTGTGGAGGAACCAGCCTTCCTGACAGCCCCCTGACACAGCCTTGGAATCTAGCAGAAGTCAAGCTTGGCTCTGTCTCTCTAGCTTCTGCCTGCAGCCTGCTTCCAGTTCAGCTCTCACACAACTGCCCCAGCTTTTGTCCTTCTAAGTATCAGTTTCGGGGAGGGGGGGCAAGTGTCGTAATCTTCAAAGCCATGTCAGAGGAATTTGGCACTCTCCAGGTGCCCGGCTTTGATTCCCTGTTGACCTCCCCGTCAGCGGCTCCCGGCAAGACAAGGCGAGGTCTCTATCGGCCGATCCTTCTTTAAACGTGAGAAGAACACAACCACTCCTCCCCCACTCCCTGCTATCCCCAGGGAGGGGAAAGAGACAGACAGAAATGTCTTTACATGCCTTTATTTCTGTCTTTCCAGCAGTGCAGAAAAGAACATGTCTGCACTCCTCAGCAGCCACAGCAGAGAGAGAATAACTCCACCCATGTACTTCTGGTACAGGGTCATGTGACACTCTGAGCTAACATCCGGTGCTCAGTGCACATAATAGACTGTTCCTTGTTCCCACGGTACAGTCCCAAAACATCAACATCCTGTTTGGCTTTCCAGCCACCTGGAGCACTCAGCAGCATCGCTCCTTTTTCGTAATCTATTTGCCCAGAGGGCACCATCAAAGTGGTCCTTAGGTGGCAACTATGACCGTTAACAAGAACCTTGCCTGGCTAGTTCAGCGATGGAAATCTGTTAGATTTTCACTTTGCTGAGGGGACTTGGGAATCAATCCTCTCACCAAATTAATATATATATACAGTGGTACCTCGGTTTACAAACTTACGGTAATCCATTCCGGAAGTCCGTTCTTAAACCGCAACCGTTCTTAAACTGAGGCGCACTTTCCTTAATGAGGCCTCCCGCTGCTGGTGCCCTTCCACCGTTTGGATTCCGTTCTTAGACAAAGGTAAAGTTCTCCTGATCTTATTTTTATTTTCCTTCCTTTGAAGCTGAAGGATAGACCTTGGGGAAACTCCCACCTGAAAATGATGTTATTCCTTCTCAGCAGCACTACCAAATCCCCGTAGTTAGGCCTAAGAGCCAAAAGATATTTCGGAACGTCTTTAAAGATTTCCACTCTTGACTGTTGTACTTCTAGGTTCTTCTGGTAATGCCAACTCAATATTCTATCTCTCTCTTCTTTAGTTCGAAGGGTGATCAAGCAGTCTCTTATTATATTCTTCTCTTTTTCCCCTCCTCTTCCAAGTCTGAAGGCCCTCACAATTCTGAACTCTTCTTGACCCAAGTCCAAGTCCCAAAAGTCAGCAATTTCCTGTGTAAGAAAGTCTATCAAACTTTCCTTCTCCAATTCCGGTAGGGCTCTGATCCTCAAATTAGTCTGTTTTTCTTTAAGTTTGATCATAGCAAGCGTCAACTTATGCTCATCAAGTTGCCTCTGTATGGCTGGGAATTTCTCTTTCTCCAGTTGTGTTACTTTACATTCAGCAGCAACGGCTTTTTCCCTGGCTTCCTCCGCGGTCTGCCGTATCAAAGTAGATTCCTGTATCAATTTCTGGATGGTTTCTGTATTGGTATTTACCTTTTGTCCCAGATTATTTATACTTTCTGTATTTAAATCAATTTTAGTAGTTGCAACATCCACTTTCTTATTAAGCTGTTCCAATGAATCATTTATCTTACTTAATGCAGCCGCTAAGGCCTCTTCTGTTGACATTCCTCTTGATTTAGAATGTGCTGATGCAGCAGCAGAAGAAGCAGGGGGACCTGATGTAGCGGCTCTCCTAAATTGCTGCCAAGTCTTCCCAGACCTTAGTGTTTTTTCAGGGATTGTCTGGTCTGATTTTTCCTTTCCATTTGCCATAACACTTAAAGGATTCAAGGTCAGTCCCACAGTCACACAGTTTTTATCTTACAGCTGGAAATTCCCCTAGCCCAGCTCTTGTAACAGTTTCAAAGGCTTCCACTAGGGGGAAACAGTTTCTATTAATATTCATCAATAATGTCCTCTTTTAAACACAGTTTCCAACGATCCAAAGTTAGTTTCGATTTTCAGTTACTTTTGCTCCTTTTTAAGAGCAGACGGAGACAGTAGAAACAATGTATTTCTCTTATCTAGCTAGCTGTCAGAAGATAAACTAAAGTTTTTGTATAAATACGAAGAAGATCTTGTCGGAATCTCAGCCTTCAGTCAGAGGAATTTGGCCACTCTCCAGGTGCCCGGCTTGGATTCCTTGTTGATCTCCCCCGTCAGCGACTCCCGGCAAGACAAGGCGAGATCCCGGCGATCCTTCTTCAAACGTGAGAAGAACACACCTTCCCTCCTCCCTCATTCCCCAGGGAGGGGAGAGAGACAGACAGAAATGTATTTACATGCCTTTATTTCTGTCTTTCCAGCAGTGCAGAGAAAACATGTCTGCACCCTTCCAACACCAACAGCAGAGAGAGAATAACTCCACCCCATGTACTTCCAGTACAGGGTCATGTGACACTCTGAGCTAACATCCGGTGCTCAGTGCACATAATAGACTGTTCCTTGTTCCCACGGTACAGTCCCATAACATCAACATCCTGTTTGGCTTTCCAGCCATCTGGAGCACTCAGCAGCATTGCTCCTTTTTCGTAACAGATCTGCAGAAGGGACTTGGAAAAGAGCCAAGAGCATCGGATAGAAGATCACCAGATAGAGGACAAGAGCAAAGAGTATCGGATAGAAGATCACCAAATAGAGTAATATTGGACATATCAGCATTATCTTTTGGATTGGATCGCCCAGTGAACGACTCATCACCACTACCAACAGAAGAGGAGGAGGCATTGGTGCAGTTGGAGGAAAATTAGAGTAATTACACGATAGCGTTGCAGATCTCGAGCTGGAATGTTAATGGACTGAACTCCCCAGAAAAAAGGCGGAGAGTCTTTCATTTATTGAAAAAAGAACATTTGGACTTGATTTGTTTGCAAGAAACACATGTGATAAGGCTACACAGGAAGATATTGAGTAATAAAAGATTGGGCCAAGAATTTATTTCATCAGATAAAGTAAAAAAAAGAGGAGTGGTTCCTTATGCAAAGGAGAGCCTATCACTGAAATTCATATTTAAAGATGACCAAGGAAGATTTGTTGCAATTGAAATTCAATCACAAGGAGAGAAATTTTTGATTGTAGGTATTTATGCACGAAATGAAGGAAAATCGGAGTTTTTTAAGAAGTTACATGAGCCTCTGATGGATTACATGGACTATAATATGATCTTGATGGGAGACATGAATGGAGTGGTGTCTACAAATATGGACAAGGCACAGAGACAGGTAGTCACCAAAGATGGTAGACTACCAAAAACCTTTTTTGACATGACTGAAAATATGGACTTAGTTGACATTTGGAGAATGAAGAACCCTCTGGGAAGAGAGGGAACTTTCTTCTCTGAGGCTAAAATGACATGGACAAGAATTGACCAAATCTGGGTAACCAGGGGAATGGCTCCGAAGATCAGCAAAGTGGAGATCTGCCCTAAAACCTGCTCTGACCATAATGCTGTGAAGATGGAAATGAAATTGACGCCAATTGGTTCCTTTAGATGGAGGATGAACGATACTTTGTTTAGGAATGAAGAGGTGACCAAGAAGGCCCAAAAAACTCTTAAAGACTATTTTGAGATAAATATGAATACTACAGTGGAAAAAAGAGTAATTTGGGACGCAAGTAAAGCGGTTATGAGAGGATTCTTAATACAACAGAATGCAATTAAGAAGAGAACTCAGAATGAAAAAAGGGATAAGATCCTGGAGAAAATAAAGGAAGGAGAGAAGAAACTGAGAGCAAAACCAAAATCACAGGAGATCCTGAAAGAGATAAAATTTTATCAAGTACAATATATGAAGCTGATGAATCAGGAAATAGAATGGAAGATTAAACAGATGAGGCAAAAGTCATTTGAATCGGCAAATAAGTGTGGAAAACTGTTGGCCTGGCAAATGAAAAAAAGACAGAAACTTAATACCATCACGAATTTGGAAGTGGAAGGAAAGAATATACAGAACCCAATGGAGATTAGGAAGTGTTTTCAGAGTTACTTTAAACAACTTTATACACAGGGGAAGCAGAAAGAAATGGATATTGATCGATTTTTGAAAATAAATGGACTACACAAAATCTCTCAGGAAAAACAGTTAATGTTGAATTACAAAATAACGGACCAGGAGGTGGAAGGGGCCATCCAGAACATGCAATTAGGTAAATCTCCAGGACCAGATGGCTTGACTTCAAGATATTACAGATCTTTGAAAGAATGGATAATACAACCACTGAAGGAAGTCTGTAATGAAATATTGGAAGGGAGAAGGGCACCAGAGTCGTGGAAGGAAGATTACATTACACTTATACCAAAAACAGAGACTGAAAAGACACAGCTCAAAAACTACCGCCCCATTTCGCTGCTTAACGTGGATTATAAAATCTTTGCAGACATTCTGGCTAAAAGATTAAAAAAGGTGTTAGTAGAAGAAATTCATAAAGACCAAGCGGGCTTTCTCCCGGGCAGACATTTGTCTGATAATACGAGGAATATAATTAATATTCTAGAAAAATTACAAGTGAATATTAATACTAAGGCAGTTTTGATATTTGTGGATGCAGAGAAAACCTTTGACAATATTTCTTGGAGTTTTATGAAAAAGAATCTACAGGGGATGGGAGTAGGTCAAGGTTTTGAAAATGGTATAGGTGCAATTTATTCAGAACAAAAGGCAAAATTAATTGTGAATAATTGTCAGGGAACTGTCATCGGAAGAACCAGTGGTGCAAGGGCTCCCAGAGGTTGAGAGAGACTTATCAGCGGAGGAGGGAACCAGCAGGGGGCGAGAAAGAGCTCCAAGGGAAAGCGAGTCAGAAGAATGGCTCAGAGACAATTCCAGCGAGAAGGTTTCAGGACCTCCTATAGGGACACCCACTCCTCGCCGGAAATTGTCATGTAGAGAGTCCAGAAGACGTGTTTCCATTAAGGAGCTGTTATGCTGGAAGAAATTCCGTAAACGCCCACTGTCGGATTCTGCCAGCGACTGACGGAGCCATGCTTATGGCGCTCCGTTACAGACAGTGGTTTGTGGACTTAGCCAAACACTGAGGGACTAGGAACTTTACGCACAAGCAGCTCAACATCCCATCACAGCAGGATTTAAAATTAACAAAAGTAAAACAAAAATGATGGTAAAGAATACGAATGAGGAACAATTAGACCAACTACAAAGCAAAACAGAAATAACAAGGGTAAAGAAAATAAAATATTTGGGTGTCTGGCTCTCCCCGAAAAATACAAACCTATTCAAGGATAACTACACGGTATATGACCGAGAACTACTCGCCATTCACGAAGCGTTCCGGAAATGGAGACACTTACTAATTGGTGCACAACACAAGGTGCAAGTATGCACGGACCACAAGAATTTAGAGTACTGGAGAACGGCACGAGTGCTCAACCAACGGCAAGTGAGATGGGCACAGGAGTTCTCCAAATTTTATTTTGAAATTTGCTATGTGCCAGGCCCAGAAAACGTCAGGGCGGACGCTCTCTCACGCAAACCTGAATATTTGGAGGGGCAGGGAGCACCCGAAGAGAGACATATCATCCCAGAGGACCGCTGGGTGTGTGGGGCGGCGTTGGTGGGGCAAAGGGAACTGGTAGAGGAGACGCAGAATGATGAATACGCCCAGAATAAGCTCCAAGGTCTAAGGAGGGAGGGAGAAAACTCCGGAGGTTTTGAAGAAAGAAACGGGGCATTGTATTACAAAGGGGCACTATATATACCCGAAGGGGAATTGAGAGGGAGAGTACTCAAACAGATGCACGACAGCCCTACAGCAGGGCATTTTGGGCAACACAAAACCATGTGGTTGGTTACCAGGGAATTTTGGTGGCCCAGGGTGAGGGAAGATGTAAGGGAGTATGTAAGAGCGTGTGACCAATGCCAGCGAGCCAAGGGAGAAAGGCGGGCACCGGCGGGGTTGTTAGAACCGTTGCCCACACCAGAGAGGCCATGGGAGGCGGTATCGATAGATTTTATGACTGATCTGCCGAAATCCAAGGGGAAAACCGCCATACTGGTAGTAGTAGACCTGTTAACTAAGATGGGCCACTTTGTAGCTTGCTCACATGCAGTCACGGCGGAAGAGACAGCTAAATTGTTTGTAGAACATATTTTTAGACTGCATGGCGCCCCCTTGAGGTTGATCTCAGACCGGGGCAAACAATTCACGTCCAGGTTCTGGAGGAAGCTCATGAGCTTACTGCACGTGGAGGTCAATTTTTCGACTGCCCGGCACCCAGAAACCAACGGGCAGGCGGAAAGAGCAAACGGTATCCTCCAACAATACCTGAGGTGTTATGTCAATGACAGAGAGAACGATTGGGTGGAAAAGTTGGCGCTGGCGGAATTTGCCTACAATAATGCGGAGAATGTGTCCACCGGGATGAGCCCCTTTTTGGCTAATTATGGGTGCCACCCCAGGGCATTTCCAGGGGGAGGAGGGGAGAGATGGAGCGTCCCAGCCGCAGAACTGTTTGTAGAAGAAATGGAAGCGATCCATCGTCAACTCCAACTCAACTTAGAAAGGGCCAAAGAACAATATAAGAAGCAGGCAGACAAGAACAGAAGGGAAGGTGAAACCATAAGGGTGGGGGATCAGGTGTGGCTGTCCACCCAAGGACTGCCGTTCAAGGGGGGTTGCAAGAAATTGAGACCCAAAAGATTGGGACCATTTGAGGTCATTCAACAGGTTAACCCCGTAGCTTTCAGACTCCGGTTACCGAACCACATGAAACTGCACCCAGTATTCCACAGGTCATTACTGTCACCGTATAGGGGGGGAAAAGAAGGGGTTTCCCCACAGGGACCAGTCTTAGAAGAGAGGGAAAGCAGCAACCATGTGGCGGAGATCCTCGACTCCAGGTGGAAGGGTAATCAGGTGGAGTATTTGGTAGCGTGGGAAGGGGAACCGGAGTCAGAAAACACCTGGGTGACGGCAGAGGAAGTCAATGACGAGGTCTTGATTGAAGCGTTCCATCAAAGGTTCCCCAGGAAACCTCAGTCAGTAGCGAGGTTCCGGAGGGAGTACTTTGGCACCACCGACGAGGAGGAGGAATTGGAAGGATTCACGGGGTCTGAGTGGGAAGAAGGAATAGATTCCGAGGAGGATGAGTACTTAGAAACCCGAAACAGCAACCGGTGGAGGAAAATGTTTGAGACTTCGGAAGATGAGGGAAGTTCTTTCAGGGGTTTTGCTCCCTCGCCTCCAGCAGAGGAAGGGAGGGGAGGGGGTGGAGGGGGCCCTGGAGGGGAGGTGGATGTCAGGGAACTGTCATCGGAAGAACCAGTGGTGCAAGGGCTCCCAGAGGTTGAGAGAGACTTATCAGCGGAGGAGGGAACCAGCAGGGGGCGAGAAAGAGCTCCAAGGGAAAGCGAGTCAGAAGAATGGCTCAGAGACAATTCCAGCGAGAACAGCGAGGAGGTTTCAGGACCTCCTATAGGGACACCCACTCCTCGCCGGAAATTGTCACGTAGAGAGTCCAGAAGACGTGATTCCGTTAAGGAGCTGTTATGCTGGAAGAAATTCTGTAAACGCCCACTGTCGGATTCTGCCAGCGACTAACGGAGCCATGCTTATGGGGCTCCGTTACAGACAGTGGTTTGTGGACTTAGCCAAACACTGAGGGACTAGGAACTTTACGCACAAGCAGCTCAACATCCCATCACAATAATGTAGTGACAGAAGAGTTTAAGATTGAGAAAGGGACACGACAAGGCTGCCCAATTTCCCCATTGCTCTTTATATCGGTCCTTGAGGTTTTGTTAAACATGATTAGAAAGGACCAAGAGGTTAAAGGTATACAAGTGGGAGCTAAACAGTACAAACTGAAAGCACTCGCTGATGCCTTAGTATTGACTTTACAGGAGCCAGAATCTAGTACCAAAAAGGTACTGGAATTGATTCAAGAATTTGGACAGGTAGCAGGTTTTAAGTTGAATAAGATGAAAACTAAAGTTTTAGAGAAAAATCTAACTGTGAATGAGAGAGAGAAGTTTCAGGAGGAGACAGGATTAACATTGGTTAAGAAAGTGAAATACCTAGGGGTTAACATGACTGCCAAAAATGTGAATTTATTTAAGGATAATTATGAAAAATGTTGGATTGAAGTGAAAAAGGACTTAGAAATATGGACAAATTTGAAGTTAACATGGTTAGGCCAAATTGCTGTGATAAAAATGAATGTGTTGCCAAGGATGTTGTTTTTGTTTCAAACATTGCACATTTTGGACAAGATGGATTGTTTCAAGAAGTGGCAGAAAGATATTTCTAGATTTGTCTGGCAGGGCAAGAAGCCTCGAATAAAATTTAAGATATTAACTGATGCTAAAGAAAGAGGTGGATTTGCCCTGCCAGACCTTAAACTCTATTATGAATCAGCTGCTTTTTGCTGGCTGAGAGAATGGCTGCTTCTTGAAAACACCGACGTGCTAGATTTGGAAGGTTTCAATAATGTATTTGGTTGGCATACATATCTGAGGTATGATAAGGTAAAGGCACATAAAGCGTTCAAAAATCATATTGTTAGAAAAGCATTGTTTAATGTTTGGATAAGATACAAGGATTTGTTAGAAAAGAAAACCCCAAGATGGTTGTCACCAATGGAAGCGAAGGCACAGAAAAAACTCAATATGGAGGCCAAATGGCCGAAATATTGGGAAATTTTGGAACAAGACGGTGACAGAATAAAATTGCAGAGTTTTGAAAAATTGAAAAATAAAGTGCGAGATTGGCTCCATTATTACCAAATAATGGAGGCATATAATTTGGACAAAAAAGTTGGTTTCCAGGTGGATAAATCAAAATTGGAAACAGAATTGTTAGATTCAAAAATTAAGAATTTGTCAAGAATGTATAACTTGCTGTTGAAATGGAACACTCAGGATGAAACAGTAAAATCAGCTATGATTAAATGGGCACAAGATGTTGGACATAACATAATGATGGCTGACTGGGAACAGTTATGGACCACAGGTATGAAATTCATGGCATGTAATGCCTTAAGAGAAAATTTAATGAAAATGATTTATAGGTGGTACATGACACCAGTCAAGCTTGCAAAAATTTACCATTTGCCCGACAATAAATGTTGGAAATGTAATGAGACTGAAGGTACATTCTTTCACCTTTGGTGGACATGCCCAAGGATTAAGACATTCTGGGAGATGATCTATAATGAAATGAAAATGGTATTTAAATATACCTTCCTGAAGAAACCAGAGGCCTTTCTCCTGGGCATGGTCGGCCAACTGGTGCCAAAGAAGGATAGAACTTTTTTTATGTATGCAACAACAGCAGCAAGAATACTTATTGAGAAGTATTGGAAGACACAAGATTTACCCACCCGGGAAGAATGGCAGATGAAGTTGATGGACTATATGGAACTGGCGGAAATGACTGGCAGAATCCGAGACCAGGGAGCAGAGTCGGTGGAAGAAGACTGGAAAAAGTTTAAAGATTACTTACAGAAATACTGTAAAATTAATGAATGTTAGAAAAAGGTGGAAATGAAGTGATATGGCTTTAGTAGAAATGTGATAAGGAACTAAGTATAACTAGATTATTAGAGTATTTAAGGGAAAGTAAGGTTAGAAATGTTAAGATAATTACAGGATAGAAAACAAAGGAAGATGGAAAGGAATTGCTGAAACAATTAATAGAAGTGGAATACAAAAAGGGAGGTGTGAGGAGGTCGTTGAAATAAGCGAATGAAAGAGAAGATATTGAAATTGTTTGGTGTGTTTTAAATTGTTTTTATTTTGTTCTGTTAGTCTAATGTGTTAGTGTTATGTAGTGTTTTTATGTTATATTATGTAGTGTTTTTGTATTGTATCGTATTGTTTATTTTGTTTTGTTTAAATTGTTGGAAAAGCAATAAATACTATTTAAAAAAACAAAACAAAGGTAAAGTTCTCAAACCGGGACACTATTTCCAGTTTTGCGGAGTTTGTAAACCGAATTGTTCGTAAACAGGACTGTTCTTAAACCGAGGTAACACTGTACACATGACTATTCATGCTGCTGGCATGCAAATCAGCCTGGCAGGTACTGGCTGCAAATTATTGCAAAGATACTCTGGGGGCCTGACCTGCTCTGCTCCCCTCTCCCCAAGGTCTCTGGTCTGGGCCCTGAAATCCCTGCACCATTGCAGGGCTGGGTGGGGGCACCTCCTGGGCAAGATGGGCTTTCCAAATGCAGACCACCACTTGCCAGTTCTCAATTATTGTCCAGAGGCTTTGGCTTCAAACCTCATCCCTTCAAATACCTGACGATGGGACTTCCAGTCGGATCGCGAGGTGGAAGCAAGCGGGTTTACCCTCCGGAGAGGGAGACCAGCTTCTAGGAGGCAAATGGGGGTGCTACAAGGGCGCCGTAGCCCCCCAACTATCCCCTGAAAGGAGATTCAGGGGCCAGGATCCCGGCGCTGCCGACGAGTGGTTCCCCCGGTCGCCAGGTATCCTCTTTTTTAGAGGAGAGAAGAGCGACGGGGTAGAAAGGCTGGCAGCGGGACGCCATTGCTAGCCTCCAGAAGCGAAGCCCCGAGCTTGTGCACCGGAGCGATCGGCTCTCCCCCCAAAAAAGAAATCGAATTGGAAACTTTTAAACGGACTAAAATATTATTAATTTGGACCTAATTCGATACAGATAAGATGAAAATAGGAGGTCAGCCTTGTCTGGATTCCCAAGACTACACAGGGACTATTCTCAGAACGGAACGGAACAGTGAGTAAAGACAAACGGGGGTTGTTTTGGTGATAGGATTTCTCTCTCTCGTGGATTTTTATTTCTAACTTTGAACAGGCTCCAAGTAAGGAGTAAAACAGACGGAGGGGAGAGATGAGATAAATGTTTTTTGTTTGTGTGGATGGATTAAACGTCGGGAAAGGATCTTTGGATGGTTATTTACTTTCAATTTTAAAAGGAACTACGCAACAAGTAAGACTGATTAAAACTCTTGGAACTGTATTCACCCTCTCCACCTTGTATTACCAGAGAGAAGAAGATATAATTTGTTATTTTTCTTTCCTTTCTTTTATGTTGGAGTCTAAGTATTTAAGGGACATAGTCAAAGTGCTTTTTAAGCGGATTGGATTTACTGGAGACTGCACCCCCACTCTTTTGTTGGGAATCGCCATTTTGATTTCCGGAATAGATGAAGCGCGGTCTCTCCCCTTTATAAGACTGTGGACTGTGGATTTAACTTTCTCCCCTTTATAAGACTGCGGATTGTGGACTTAATTTTTTCCCTCTCTCAATTGAACTCTGCTCTTCTTCCAACAAAATTGGAACAAATGGATAAAAAAATAGATGTGACTAAAAAAAATGATGAATCAGTTAATGAGATAAAAGGACAGATGAAGGAAATGACAAAAAGGACACAAAATTTGGAAGAAGGGATGAAGAAGACTAAATTAGATCTTAGGGAAATTAAGAAGGAGGAAGAAAAAATTAAAGCAGAGGTGTCCGAGGTGAATAGAGCTCAAGAAGAAATGTGGGACGCTATTGCTATGAATGAACTGAGACAAAGAGAAAATAATTTGAGATTTAGATTGGTACCAGAGGTTCAAGGAGAAGAAATAAAGGAGAAACTCATTAAAGAGATTGCCTAATGGTTAGAGATGCAGGAAGAAGATGTTGCAAAGACAATACAAAACGCGTTCAGAATTAAAGTCAGGACAACCAAAGCAAAGAAATTTCCTGGAGATTGCTTAGTTATTTTCAAAGATAGAGAAATAAGAAATCTAATCTTGCAAAAGAATAGAGAAAAAAGATTAAATATTGATGGATATTATATAATTATTTTTAAAGACGTCCCACTTCGCTTATTGAAGAAACGTGACCATTACCAATAGCTGGTGCAAATACTGAGGAAAAACAAAATTGAATTCTGGTGGGAATTTCCAGAGGGGCTATCATTTGCTTCTAAAGGAAAAAGACACTGGTTTACAAGACCAGATGAAATGGATAAATTCCTGAGAAGATATAGAGCGTTAGAAAGAGAAGAAGAAGAAGCAGAGGCAATGGGAGCAGGGGCGGAAGGTGGAGGATCACAAGAATCTGAAGAAGATAAAGAAGAGAAAGAAGAGGAAGAGGAGAAATAGAATCAAAATTTATTATTAAAATTAATTCGGAATCATCATGGCGTTGAAATTATGGACTTGCAATGTCAATGGGATGAACGATAGAAAAAAAAGAAATAAAATTCAACAATATTTAAAAAAAAGAATTTGGACATTATTTGTTTACAGGAGACACATGTGATGAGAAGACACAGAAAAATTTTAATGAACAAAAAATTAGGAAATGAATTCATTTCATCTGACAAAAGCAAAAAGAGAGGGGTGGTATTATATACTAAAAATAAATTAGAGGCTCAACAGATTTTTAAAGATGAAGAAGGTAGAATAGTGGCAGTACAAGTCAAATGGCAAGGTGAAAAATTAATAATAGTCGGAGTATATGCACCCAATGAAAACAAAATGGACTTTTTCAAAGAATTGGAAGATAAATTATTTGAATATTTGGATCAAAAGATAATAATAATGGGAGATATGAATGCAGTAGTGTCAATGGAAATGGACAGATTAAGAGTAACAGGAAAAACAAAGGAAGGGAAGTTACCAAAAACATTTTTCTCAGTGGTAGAGAACTGCAATTTAATTGACATTTGGAGACTAAGGCACCCATTAGAAAAACAATTCACCTTCCATTCAGAGGCAAATCAATCAATGTCCAGAATTGATCAGATATGGTTATCTAATGAATTAACACCAAGAATATCACAGATTGAAATCCAACCTAAGGTACTTTCGGACCATAATGCGATTAAATGTATATTAAAAGGATTTGAGGAAAAATCTTTCCGGTGGAGAATAAATGAAAATCTTTTTGATGACCAGGAAATAGTAGAAAATGCACAAAAGTGTTTGAAGGATTATTTTATTAACAACATGAACCAAGGAACAAAAATGAGTACAGTCTGGGATGCTGGAAAGGCAGTAATGAGAGGTTTCTTTATCCAACAAAATACAATTAAAAATAAATTTAGAGAAAAAGGGAAAAAAGAAATCTTAAAACAAATAATGGAGAATGAGAAAAAGCTAATTACCAGACCCCAGGATAAGAAATTGAAATTGAACATCAAAACATTACAATTGCAATTTTCTATGATAATAAGTAAGGAAGTAGAATGGAACATCAAAAAAATGAAGCAGAGGAACTTTGAGTATGCAAATAAATCAGGAAAACTTCTGGCCTGGCAGATTAAAAAGAGGAAAGAGCAAAATACTATACAAAAAATTATAGTAGAAGATCAAGAGTTTGAAGATCCGAAAGGAATTAGAAAAGGATTTGTGGATTTCTATAGACAATTGTATAAAAGAAAAGAAAAAGTAAATAAGAAAAAAATTGAAGATTTTTTAAAAGAAAAAGGGGTGCAGAAAATTCTGACGGAAAAAAAGAATAAATTAAACGAGATGATTGAGATAGAGGAAATAAATTGTGCAATTAAAGAATTGAAAAGTGGAAAAACACCAGGACCGGATGGCTTTAGCACGAGATTTTATAAAGAAATGAAGGACACCCTACTTGCACCATTGAAAGAAGTAATGAACAACATACTAATAAAAAAGGAAATACCAGAAACGTGGAAGGAAGCTTATATAACTTTTATTCCTAAACAAGATTCCAATTTGTCCCAAGTTAAAAATTATAGGCCTATTTCACTTTTAAACAATGATTATAAACTATTTGCAAGTATACTAGCAAATAGAATGAAAAAGGTTTTAAAAGAATTAATACATAAGGATCAAGCAGGGTTTCTTTCAGGCAGACAGATGAAAGATAACATAAGAAACATAATCAATATAATTGAATATCTGACTGCCAGGAGTGATAAACAAGCAATGTTAATATTTGTGGATGCGGAAAAGGCTTTTGATAATATTTCATGGGAATTTATGTTAAAGAATCTAGAAATGATGGACATGGGACAAACGTTTTTAAATGGTATTAAGGCAATATATACGGAGCAAAGAGCAAAATTAATAGTTAACAATGTGACAACTGAAAATATTGCAATAATGAAAGGTACAAGACAGGGGTGTCCTCTTTCACCATTGTTATTCATCGTGGTGCTGGAGGTTTTACTTAAGACCATAAGAAATAATGAACAAATAAAAGGTGTGTCAGTGGGATGTAAGGAATATAAAGTCAAGGCTTTTGCCGATGACTTGGTTATTACTGTGGAGGATCCCATAAATTCAGTAATAGAAGTGTTGAAAGAGATACCATATTTTTTGCACCATAACACTCACTTTTTTCCTCCTAGAAAGTAAGGGAAATGTCTGTGCGTGTTATGGAGGGAATGCCTACGGGTGGCATGCCTACGGATTTTCCTCCTCTAAAAACTACGTGCGTGTTATGGTTGGGTGTGTGTTATAGAGCGAAAAATACGGTAGATCAGTTTGGTCAAGTGGCAGGATTCAAACTGAATAAGAAAAAAACCAAAATAATTGTCAAAAATATGGACCAAGAAATAGCGGATAAAATGCAGCAACAAGTAGAGATGGAAGTAGTTTAAAAAGTGAAATATTTAGGAGTGTGGTTGACCCCCAAGAGTATTGATTTATTTCAGAATAATTATACCCTAATTTGGAACAAGATTAAAAGAGACCTTGAGGTGTGGGGAAGAATGAAACTGTCATTTTGGGGAAGAATTGCAAAAATTAAGATGAATGTGCTACCGAAATTACTATTTCTGTTTCAAACAATTCCAATAACCAAAGGGGCAGCAATTTTTAAAGAATGGCAAAGAGTAATTTCAAGGTATATCTGGCAGGGTAAGAAGCCGAGAATAAAGTTTAAGTTATTGACAGATGCAAAAGAAAGAGGAGGCTGCGCCCTGCCAGACTTGAAATTATATTATGAAGCGTCATCCCTCTGTTGGTTGAAGGAATGGATGAAATTAGAAAATACAGAATTGTTAGATTTGGAAGGTTTTGATAATAGATTTGGGTGGCATGCATATTTGTGGTATGACAAGAAACGTGTACATAAAGGTTTTGAAAACCATGTAATACGAAGGTCTCTTATAGAAGTCTGGGAGAGGTATAAAAATTTATTGGAGTCAAAAACTCCATATTGGTTATCGCCATTGGAGGCAATGAGTGTAAAGAAAATTAATATGGGGGGGGGATGGGCAACATATGAGAAGTTAATTGAAAGAGAAGGAAGTAAATGGAAAATAAGACCATATGAAGAGGTTAAAGAATATGTTAATGATTGGCTGCATTATTTTCAAATTAATGAAATGTTTAAGAAAGATATGCTACAAAGAGGTTTTGCTGATAGTCTAAATTTCAGAAAGAAATATTGAATAATGAATTCAAAAGTTTAGCAAGAATGTATAAATTATTGTTGGAATGGTATACAAAGGATGAAGAGGTGAAATAGGTTATGATTGACTGGGCCAAAGATTTTGGATATAATATACTAATAGATGATTGGTTAAAATTGTGGAAAGATGGAATAAGATTTACGGCGTGCACTGCTATAAAAGAAAATGTAATGAAGATGATGTATCGATGGTATATGACACCTGTAAAACTGGCAAAGATGTATAAGATAAGTAATAAATGTTGGAAATGTAGAGAAAAGGAAGGAACGTTTTACCATATGTGGTGGGACTGTAAAAAAGTTAAAAACTTTTGGGAAATGATTTATAATGAATTGAAGAAAGTATTGAAATATACATTTGTAAAGAAACCAGAAGCATTCTTACTAGGAATAATAGGTAATGAGATAGATAAGAAAGATAGGAAGATATTTTTATATGCAGTGTCAGCAGCAAGAACTTTGATGGCCCAGAAGTGGAAACAAGAAGAGTTACCTATGATTGAAGAATGGAGAATGAAAATGATGGATTATGCGGAACTCGATAGACTAACAGGAAGGATCCGGAACCAACGTGATCAAAGATTTACAGAAGATTGGATTAAATTTACTGAATATATGCAAAAATTAAGTGATAATCAGATAACGTTTGTAAGTTTTAAAGAAGCTCTGTAAAGAGAAAAGGTAGGAATATTGTTAGATTGTAAAAAATTAATTAATAATATGGTGAATTTAAATTTAAGAAATGTGGAGAAAGTAAGTACTAGGAAGGTTTTTCAGGCGGGAGGAGGGAAGTCAATAAGGAGGAATTTGGATGTAAAAAAAGATGTTTTGGATGTATAATTTGTTATGGAAAAAGAATAAAAAAAATATTAAAAAAAAAAAACAAATACCTGACGATGGTGCTGTTTGCCCATCTCTTCCATACAAAGGCATGTCTGCAGTTTCAACAGTCCCTCTGATCTTGCTGGTGCTCCTGGGAACATCTGCCAGTGCACTGGATTGGTCCCTGGAAGGAGAATGGAAAGGATGGAAGGAAGTTCGCGCCAAGCAATACCTCAAGGTGCGTTTGCCGTGACAAGATGTCAGTTTCCCCAAAGTACTAGCACTGTTGATTATTGCAGAGAGAAATTTCCCTTGGGAAATTCAACTTTTCTTCAAGGGACCTAAAGGCAAAGACACTCTGTGCACATGCAAAGTGCCTGGTTCCTTATAAAAACGTATTTGCTTTGTTGGATTAGACAAAGGTTCCCTCTAATTCAGCATTGTGTTCTAGCGAGGGAAGTTTTCTTGGACATATGGGCCACAGCCCTTCTGTGCCCCCAGCAGCTGGTATTCAGAGGTAGACTGCTCCTGGGCATGGAGATTCTTATAATGAGCAGCTGGAAAAGGAACATTTCAGAGGCAGGCAGCACCAAATGGGCTCCTTTGGAGGAAGGTGAGAGGTATAAATAAATATAATGGTGGTGGCCTTTTAGTAGAATAAAAATAATAGCATTATTTTTTTCCCCTTGCTTTTTATTTTTGTCCTAAATTTGCCTTCTCACGCGAGATAAAGAAGAAAATACAGTTATAAAAGGGGGAACCAGTGAAATTTATAAAATATTAGTAGAAATGGAGGATCAAGAAGATCAATTAAGGAGTTCATTTTACATAAATATTTACTAGATAAATGAACTGGAATTCCTCTCAAAATGTAGATCATTCTGGGAATAATGTCCTGAGAGTGCGTTCTATGTTACAAATCAAGCATTGCTAGGAGGTTTTTCTTTTTGTTTTCTAATGTATTTCTTGTCGGGAGCTCCGTTCGAACGAGCCTTTGAAACCGCCTCTGACAAACAATTAACGACCTCGAGCCTTTGATAAGGCTCCAAGCACATTCTTCAATCAGCAGAGTTCCCAGCAGGGAAGGATGAGATCGTATGAGCTACATTTTTAAAGAGTTTTATTTCTAAACTACGCAGAACAGAAAAGACATCCTCTCTCTATAAAAGCAGAGAGCAACTGAACAAAGGAACAAAGGAAACAGGAAACCACTAATGTCACATCCCGTCTCCCTTCCCGTGAGACTGCCAACAGTCTGGAAGCCCTGGAATGTAAACACAGTCCTGTGACTCCAAGCAGCTGCACAGTGAGAAACAGAAACTAACATCCTCCCCCTTTCTGTGAACACCACTGGGCAGCGTGTCAGTACAATCTCAGTACAAACCCAATTTCAGTACATAGGTACAGTGTTGATCCTTCGGAACAACCTTGGACAATAAATCAGCAGGAATTTCATTACCTGGCATGTAGGACACCGTTACGAGTCCTTTCTGCACACATTCTCTAGCATGTTGCAGCTTCAATTGCAAGTGCTTCGTGCTTTGCTTACAACCTTCAGATGTCAGCAAAGCCAAACATGCTTTGTTGTCCTGATAAACCTGGATTGGACATTTGACAGGAATTCTCATGTCTTTGCACAACTGTAACAACCATTCACAATCCACAAGTGAATAAGACAGTGCATTCAGTTCAGCTTCACAAGTACTTAAGCTAACTGTTGTTTGCTTCTTGCACGACCAGTCAAATAGACCCTGATTGTACATGTAGCAAACTCCAGACGTGCTTTTCTTGTCTGTAGTGTCACTTCCAAAACTCGCATCAGCAAATATCTCAAGACCTCCATGTTGCCTATTTGCAGTATAGTAGCGCTGCAGAGAGCTTGCTGGGGAGACCATGCATTAAAAAGGGACTCAAAAATAACTTAAACAAGGTTTTAATAAGAAAAACAAAAACTCCTTATACACTAAATACATCAAACATGACCCAACCACCAACCCATCCCCCAGGGAAATGGGAGAGCTAGGTGCTGCTCCTTATATACTACACCCAATTGCTGACAGAGCTTAATCAATACAACTCAGCAGCACCTGCTATGTTTCACAGCTGTAAAGCTGGGTCTCGTTATTTAGCTCTGGCCCTTGCTCTGGCCCCTTAAAGACATACACATCGAGTGGAACAATGATGAACCTTTACATTTAAAGAAACCATTCAACACGCCAGACTTCTGATTGTTAAATCTCAGTCTGTAATGCATAGTGCCTTTCAAATAGCGAGCTATGCGTTTCAGAGCTTTCCAATCCTTAACCGTAGGATTGTTGACTTGTCTGCTTAGCAAATTACAGCTAACTGCAATGTCAGGTCTTGAACATCTGGCAATGAAGTTTAGTTTGCCTAGCACACTTCTGTACAGTGTAGTGTCAGAAAATGCTCCTTCAGTGTCATCTAGCTGATAACCTGTTGTCATCGGTGTGTCTACAGGGTTAGCATCCATCAGGTTTAGTTTGCTTAACACATCAGCAATTTTCTGTGACTGGTGTACTAGAATATTACCATCTTGGTCTCTCTCTATTTCCAGAGATAGGTAGTTGGTTACCTCACCAAGATCTTTCATGTCAAAGTACTCCTTCAGTTGAGCTAGGGCACTATTGTACATTTTGACATCCTTCCAAAAGAAAAGAATATCATCAACATAAAACAAGCAATACAGCTTATTTTGCCCTTCCTCTTTGACAACTACATAAGGATCAGCTTTACCTTGCTGAAAACCTAGAGAAAATAACATTTCAGTGAGTTTAGAGTGCCAGCATCGTGCACTTTGTTTGAGACCATATAGGGACTTCTTCAGAGAACAAACAAATCCCTGTTTTACCTGTATGGCATCAGGTGGAAGCATATAAAGTAATTCACCCAAGGTTCCGTACAAAAATGCTGTATTCACATCGTGATGAGAAACGTGTAGATTCTCTTCTGCAGCAAATTTGAGCATAAGCCTAATGCTCTCATATCTCACGGTGAGTGAGTAGGTCTTGTGATAGTCTTCTCCTGGTACCTGTGAAAAACCTCTGGCTACCAATCTGGCTTTGTGTCTGACTATCTTGCCATTTTGATCTGTCTTTGCTTTGAATACCCATTTGCTGCTAACCAGCCTCATTCCTGGGACTACTGGAACTAGCTCCCATGTTTTGTTCCTCTCTAAGGAATCAAGCTCAGCCTTCATGGCATTTAACCATGGCTCAGCATCCTTCGAGTTCAAAGCCTGGATCTCTTGGAAACTTGAAGGTTCAAATACCTTCTTGGAGCTATTAACAGCAATTACAGCTTTTGCTGCTTTAGCAAATTCATCAGCAAATCTCTTTGGAGGTCTGCCTTTTGTGGCTCTTTCAGACCTGCGAATCAGACGTAGGTCTTCAACACTCTCCTCTTCTTTCTTAGGTTCTTAGGAGAAAAGTGGCCTATAGTGAACAGTGGTTCCTCCAATTCTCGATCAGAGCCTTCAGAGGGTCGCATAGAGGCCTTAGCACTCTTGAAATCCTCTGAACCATCTGTTTCAGTTTCAGATTCAGAATCAGAACCTTCATCAGTGGGTGTGGAGTTTTGCTGCTGTTTATCCTCAGATTCTTCACTGTCATCAGAATAACACTGAAAAATTCCCACATTCTCCCCCCACTTGGCATTATACTCAACACTTCTAGTGAGCCTAATTGTCTTAGAGTCAGTCATAATTACTCTGTAATAACCTTTCTGATATCCTAGAAAGATACCATGCAAACCACGTTTGCGTAACTTGGAGCTTTGTGGTGTGTGAACCCACATGACAGAACCAAAAATTCTCATGTGCTTGATGAATGGTTTCTTGCCAAACATCTTTTCATAGGGGGTACAACCAATCGGTGATGATAATCTGTGATTATAAGTGTAAACAAAACAGCTGGGCGATTCTGCCCAATAACTCTCTGGAAGATTGGCATCATGCAGCAAGGTTTTCAAGCCTTGAAGCAATGTTTGGCTTGCCCTTTCACAAAGGCCATTCATCCAAGGAGACCATGGACTTGACAAATCATGTTGAATTTCTTTCCCAGTCAGAAAAGCTTCAAACTGCTGAGAAGTGAATTCTCCCCCTCGATCTGTAAACAAACATTTCACCTGTTTGTCATGCACATTTTTCAACCAAGCACAGAATTCCTTGAACCTAGGAAACACTTCTGATTTCTGCTTGAGATTGAACACATGAATATACCTGGAAAATAAATCAATGAGGACCATGAAGTACCTGGCTCCACCCAAAGAGGGTGTTAGAGGACCAACGAGATCAGCATGCACTACCTGGTATGGTTCTGTAGCTTGTCTACTAGACACCTTACCTTTTGCAGCCATTTTGACCTTGTTTGCTGTGTATGCCTTACACTTCATGTGGTGTAATGGTGAAGTCATAACAGGTACCCCCCCCCCAGCTCCAATGACGGATGAATGGGCAGCTAAGGATTCCAAAGCAAGGGGAACTCTTACATTGATAGTATCCCCAGAAGAGCTCTGTCTGTTGCGTGATACGACCTCAGCCAGAGAGATTTGGGACACTTTAAAAGATGCCCATTTGAGAACAGAAGCTGGTGCTTCTTTGTTCTACTATGCCAAGCTGCATGATATGGCACTTGCTGAAGGTGCAGGTGTGCGTACACATCTGATGGAGATGCAGAATCTGAGACATGAGCTGCAACAGAGAGGACTCACCTTTCCAGAGGCTGTGTATTCCTTCATGATACTACATTCTTTGGGTTCAAGTTGGGAGTCCGTTGCCACTCAGATTGCTGTTCTGCCAACTGCTCAGATCACAGTAGAGCATGTCACTGCTGTGATTCAGAATGAAGCTGACCAGCGAGGTGCTAGCTGCATGGGTAAGGGGGAGTCTTCACAGACGTCATCCCAGAATGCAGTGGAACCACCAGATGGCACCAAAGCTTTGAAGGCAGTGAAGTACTACTCGTGTGGACGTCTAGGCCATATGAAGAGGGAATGCAGATTTCCCAGGGCCAAGACAGAGCAACGCAGCGAAGGCTCAACGCGTGGAAAAGGCAAAGGCAAAGGCAAAGGTCCAGTGTCCAGGACAACGCAGCACAAGGCAATGGTCTCACGCTTCACTCCAAAGGTTGCAAAGGTCCAGAAGACATCTAGATCTTTCTTCGTGATTGATTCAGGAGCCACCAGACACTTATGCAACAACAAATGACTGTTCGTGTCTTTTACACCACAGGAAGGTGCGATTCACCAGGCGGATGACCACACAATCTCCAGTCAAGGCTACGGAACTGTTGTTCTTCACAGTTTGGACTTGTCGATACACAATGTGCTCTACGTTCCGGATGCTGCACACAATCTACTCAGTGTTGCGCAGCTGAATGAACGGAACATTGACGTTTCCTTCAAGAACAAGAAGTGCACCATCACAAAGAAAAACTATTATGTATTGCATGCTGAATATGTTGATCGTTTGTTTGTATTGTATTTTGATGATGATGTGCAGGATGAAACTTGTTGCATTGCAGGTTCTAACAAGGTGTTGCATGCAGGATGTATTCATGATTTTCACAGGAAATTTGGTCATTTACATTTTGAGGCAGTATCTAAAATGCCTGCCTTGGTTGAAGGTATGACTATTAAACCCTGCAGGTACCACATGAAGTGTAAGGCATGCGCAGCAAACAAGGTGAAAATGGCTGCGAAAGGTAAGGTGTCTAGTAGAAAAGCTACAGAACCATACCAGGTTGTTCATGCTGATTTGGTTGGTCCACTATCGCCCTCTTTGGGTGGAAACAGGTACTTCATGGTCCTCATTGATGCATTTTCCAGGTATATTTATGTGTACAATCTCGAGCAGAAATCAGAGGCTTTCCCAATGTTCAAGAAATTCTGTGCTTGGTTGGAAAATGTACATGGTAAGAAGATAAAGACTCTTTTCACTGTTCGCGGGGGGGGGGGGGAATTCACTTCTCAGCAGTTTGAAGCTTTTCTGACTGAGAAAGTAATTCAACATGATTTGTCTAGTCCTCGTTTGCCATGGCAGAACGGTCTTTGCGAGAGGGCAAGCCAAACATTGCTTCAAGGGTTAAAAACCTTGCTGCATGATGCCAATCTTCCAGAGAGTTATTGGGCAGAATCGCTCAGCTGTTTTGTTTACACTTATAATCGCAGATTATCATCACCGATTGGTTGTACCCCCTATGAAAAGATGTTTGGCAAGAAACCTTACATCAAACACATGAGAACTTTTGGTTCTGACATGTGGGTTCACACACCACAAAGCTCCAAGTTAGGCAAGCGTGGATTGCATGGTATCTTTCTAGGTTATCAGAAAGGTTCTTACAGAATAATGATGACTGACTCAAAGACAATTAGGCTCACAAGAAGTGTTGAGTATAATGCCAAGTGGGGGGAGAATGTGGGAATTTTCCAATGTTATCCTGATGACAGTGTTGAGACTGAGGATAGGCAACAGCCACAGCAACAACAGCAGCAACAGCAACAGCTGCCGCAACCACCCACACCCACTGATGAAGGTCCTGATTCTGAGTCTGAGACTGAATCAGATGATTCAGAGGATTTCAAGAGTGCGAAAGCCTCTATGCGACCCTCTGAATGCTCTGATCGAGAATAATTGGAGGAACCACTGTTCACTATAGGCCACTTTTCTCCTAAGAAAGAAGAGGAGAGTGTTGAAGACTTAAGGCTAATTCGCAGGTCTCAAAGAGCCACAAAAGGTAGACCTCCAAAGAGATTTGCTGATGAATTTGCTAAGACAGCTGTAGCAGCTGTTAAAAGCTCCAAGAAGGTATTTGAACCTTCAAGTTTCCAAGAAATCCAGGATTTGGATTCAAAGGATGCTGAGCCATGGTTAAATGCCATGAAGGCTGAGCTTGATTCCTTAGAGAGGAACAAAACATGGGAGCTAGTTCCAGTAGTTCCAGGAATGAAACTACTTGGAAGCGAATGGGTCTTCAAAGCGAAGACTGATCAAAATGGCAAGATAGTCAGACACAAAGCCAGATTGGTAGCCAGAGATTTTTCACAGGTACCAGGTGAAGACTATCACGAGACCTACTCACCCACTGTGAGGTATGAGAGCATTAGGCTTATGCTCAACCTTGCTGCAGAAGAGAATCTTCATATTTCTCACCACGATGTGAATACAGTGTTTTTGTACGGATCTCTAGGTGAATCTCTTTATATGCTTCCACCTGATGGCGTACAGGTAAAACAGGGATTTGTTTGTTCTCTGAAGAAGTCCCTTTATGGTCTCAAACAAAGTCCACAGTGCTGGCACACTAAACTTACTGAAGTATTGTTTTGTCTAGGTTTTCAGCAAGGGAAAGCTGATCCATGTGTATTTGTCAAAGGGTAGGGGCAAAAGAAGCTGTATTGCTTGTTTTATGTTGATGATATTCTTTTCTTTTGGAAGGATGTCACAATGTACAATAACACCCTAGCTCAACTGAAAGAGCACTTTTACATGAAAGATCTTGGTGAGGTAAACAACTACCTATCTCTGGAAATAGAGAGAGATCAAGATGGTAATATTCTAGTACACCAGTCACGGAAAATTGCTGATGTGTTAAGCAAACTAAACCTGATGCATGCTAACCCTGTAGAAACACCGATGACAACAGGTTATCAGGTACATGACACTGAAGAAGCATTTTCTGACACTACACTGTACAGAAGTGTGCTAGGCAAACTGAACTTCATTGCCAGATGTTCAAGACCTGACATTGCTGTTAGCTGTAATTTGCTAAGCAGACAAGTCAACAATCCTACTGTTAAGGATTGGAAAGCTCTGAAACGCATAGCTCGCTATTTGAAAGGCACTATGCATTACAGACTGAGATTTAACAATCAGAAGTCTGGTGGTCTTGAGATATTTGCAGATGCAAGTTTTGGAAGTGACACTATAGACAGGAAAAGTACGTCTGGAGTTTGCTACATGTACAATCAGGGTCTATTTGATTGGTCATGCAAGAAGCAAACAACAGTTAGCTTAAGTACTTGTGAAGCTGAACTGAATGCACTGTCTTATTCACTTAAGGATTGTGAATGGTTGTTACAATTGTGCAAAGACATGAAAATTCCTGTCAAATGTCCAATCCAGGTTTATCAAGACAACAAAGCATGTTTGGCTTTGCTGAATTCTGAAGGTTGTAAGCAAAACACGAAACACTTACAATTGAAGTTGCAACATGCTAGGGAATGTGTTCAGAAGGGACTCGTAACGTTGTCCTATATGCCAGGTAATGAAATTCCTGCTGATGTATTGTCCAAGGTTGTATCAAGGGATCAACACTGTACCTATGTGCAGAAGTTGGGTTTGTACTGATATTGTACGAACATGCTGCCCAGTGATGTTCACAGAAAGGGGGAGGATGTTGGTTTCTATTTCCTCACTGAGCAGCAAATGCTTGTCACAAGACAATGTTTACATTCCACAGTCAGAGTTACTGTTGGGTTCCCACGGGAATGGGAGACTGGTTATGACGTACACTGGTTTCCTGTTTTTCAGTGTTTCTCTCGGCTTTCTTTGTGTCGAGAGGGAGTTGCTTCTCTGCTCTCACAGAGGCAGGATGCATGTTTGTATTCTCTCAGCATAGAGTGTAAATAAACTTTAGCAATGTAGCACATTTACCTGCTTATCCTTTTGCTGCTGGACTACTCTGCTTGGGCTCAAGATAAGACGAGCCTGTACCAGTTCCAGATGGGCCGGAGCTGGTCAAACTGACAGAGCCAAGGTCTAAGAAAATGATCTTTGTGGGGTATGAGCTGTCGGTTTGCAAGCCCCCTCCACAGAGGCTGGCCCCTCTCACAGTTCTCGGAGCTTGCTTACCGGTAACCTCCTCTGGCTGATATCCAGACAGACCAGGGAGATTTTGATAGGCGACATTTTCCCAAGCGTGGGTAAAATGCACACCCCTCCTCCTGCTTCTGCAGGGGAAAGAAAAGTAGTCAGAAATCTATTTACATGATGTTTATTTCTGACATTACAGCACTACAGAAAAACATGTCCTTTCAGTTCAGTTCTTCCAGCACGTCTGACAAACTTCCTGTACACAAGCAAACGGAAGGTTTCAAATTACACTCTTCACAGAGACTTTTCCAGCCTGTGAACTTCCTGGGAAATTCTTTCCCACAGATAGGCGCATCATGTGATGTCAACAATCTGGCTGTTTGCAGCTGCGATGTTTCCATATACTGACATGAGCCTGGCTCAAAGGCTTGGAGGTTTGCATACCCGAGTGGGAACCAGTCCAGACTGGTAATCAGCAACAGTGCTGATGTGATGGCCTGGGAGTCTGATTCAGAAGCTGAACCTGAGGATTCCCAGCCTGCACAGGAGTCCCTGCCTCCAGGGCCGGCTGAGCCGGGGCAGGGGCTTGAATCTGAAGGGCCTGCACCTGTGCCGGATCCTCAGGAGCAGACACCAGATGTATCCACTCTGGCTCCGGAGGTGATTGAGGGCCCATTGCCTGCAGGTGCGCCTCTCCCAGCCCTGTCAGGGGAAGGTGAGCCTCCCCCTGGGTCCAGTAACCCTCCAGCCTCTCCTGAGCTGCAGAGGCTCAGGGCAGAGAGGCGGAGGGAACTAAGTTCTCTGAGGAGGAATGCTCACCTTAAGGCCAGGAGAGGCGGGTCACCTGTGGGCCGGGACCACCCCTGGCCTCAGAGGAAATAAAGGCCAATCAGCCCAGTCCCAGGTTGCAGGAGCAACGTCGTTGGAAACCTGTTTCTGCCAGCACCCAGACCTGTTCTTCCGGAGTTCCTGACCACGCCCGGCTTCCTGCTTTGGTGGACATTCTCCAGATCCTTGACCCAGGACCGAACTCTGACCACGCCACACGGTAACCTCCCCCCGGGACCAGCACAGCTGAGTTCTGTGAACAGGCTGGATGGTCATGTCTGCATGCCAATCCAGACGTGCTTTCACAGCAGTTCTTTGACTCAGATGGTGAGGAGGAGGAAGAGGAACTTGTTGAGGACCAAAGTCCAGAGCAGCAGAATCCGCCACAGGGACGGAGTCCACAACAGGGTCAGTTCAGGATCCCTCAGAGGGGGAGTCCCAAGACACCTCCTCAAACCACTGTCAAGTCTGAGCCAAAGAGTGAGCCTTCCTCACCTGCTGGACTGGCTGTCAGGTTCAAAAGGCGCAGCAGGTCAGAGGGGGAAGTCTCTGACACTGAGGATAGTCTTGCTAGCCCTAGTGGGTCAGAGGAAGCACCAGGGTTCATGCTGAGGAGGTCAGCAAGGCCAACCAAGGGCAAGCCACCTGATAGGTTCGAGGTCACAAGTGTGTGGGTAGGTGTGGCTAGATGTGAACCTGAATCCTTCGAGGATGTTCAAAAGTTGCCTCAGGAAGAAGCCAGCAAATGGCATGAGGCAATGCAGAAAGAGATGAGATCAATGGAGTTGCTTGGTGTATTCTCGCTCACAAAATTGCTGGCTGGCAAGCAAGCTGTGAGTTGCAGATGGGTTTATCGCCTTAAACCCACAGAAGCTGGAGAACCACAATACAAAGTGAGACTTGTTACAATACAAATTGAGAGCGTTTGCAGATGATCTAGTATTAACTTTACAAGAGCCAGACACTAGTATGAGAAGAGTTTTAGAGCTAATACAAGTATTTGGTCAAGTAGCAGGTTTTAAGTTGAACAAACAGAAAACGAAAGTACTGGACAAAAATCTAACAGTTGCTGAAATAGAGAAGTTCCATAGTGAAACTGGTTTAATGGTAGCAAAGAAAGTGAAATACCTGGGGATTAATTTGACATCTAAGAATGTGAACTTATTTAAAGACAATTATGAGAAATGTTGGACAGAAGTTAAGAAAGATTTAGAAATATGGTCAAATTTGAGACTTTCCTTGTTAGGCCGAATTGCTGTTATTAAGATGAATGTTTTGCCGAGAATGTTCTTTTTGTTTCAAACATTGCAGATTGTGGATAAAATGGATTGTTTCAAGAGGTGGCAGAAAGACATATCTAGATTTGTCTGGCAGGGCAAAAAGCCCAGAATAAAATTTAAGATATTAACTGATGCAAAAGAAAGAGGGGGGTTTGCCCTGCCGGACTTAAAATTGTATTATGAATCAGCGGCTTTTTGCTGGCTGAAAAACTGGCTGCTTCTTGAAAACATAGACATTTTGGATCTGGAAGGGTTCAATAATAGGTTTGGCTGGCATGCATATATATGGTATGACAAGGTTAAAATTCACCAAGGTTTCAAAAACCATATTGTCAGCAAAGCACTATATAATGTTTGGATTCGGTACAAAGATTTGTTGGAAAACAAAACCCCTAGGTGGTTGTCACCAATGGAAGCTAAGGAAGTGAAAAAACTTAATATGGAATCTAAATGGCCAAAATATTGGGAAATTATAGAACATGAGGAGGGAAAAGTGAAATTGCAGAGCTATGAGAAACTGAAGTCAAAAGTAAGAGACTGGCTTCATTATTACCAGATAAATGAAGTTTTCAAACAGGACAGGAAAATTGGTTTCCAGGTGGAGAGATCAAAACTAGAAACAGAACTGTTGGAACCCAATACTAAGAATTTGTCAAGAATGTATAACTTGCTGTTGAAATGGAATACACAGGATGAGACGGTTAAATCAGCTATGATTAAATGGGCACAAGACATTGGTCATGACATTATGTTTGCTGACTGGGAACAGTTATGGACTACCGGTATAAAGTTTACGGCATGTAATGCCTTAAGAGAGAACATTATGAAAATGATTTATAGGTGGTACATGACCCCAGTCAAGCTTGCAAAAATCTATCATACGCCCAATAATAAATGCTGGAAATGTAATTAAACTGAAGGTACTTTCTACCACCTTTGGTGGACGTGCCCAAAGATCAAGGTCTTCTGGGAAATGATCTATAATGAAATTAAGAAGGTACTTAAGTGTACCTTTCACAAGAAACCAGAGGCCTTTCTCTTGGGCATGGTGGGCCAATTGGTGGCAAGGAAAGATAGGACGTTTTTAATGTATGCTACAACAGCAGCAAGAGTTCTTTTAGCAAAGTATTGGAAGACACAAGAACTACCCACGCTGGAAGAGTGGCAGACGAAGGTGATAGACTATATGGGACTGGCTGAGATGACTGGCAGAATCCGTGACCAAGGGAAAGAGACGGTGGAAGAAGATTGGAAGAAATTTAAAATTTATCTTAAGAACTGTTGTAAAATTAATGAGTGCTAAAATGTCATGGGTAACGTAAAACAGAATTGCAGTGATAAAGAATTGGGTAAGAAGAAAAAGATTAGAAACTGAATTATAAGTATTGAAATTAGGGGTTGCTGGAAAAGTTTAAAACAGGGATGCAGAAAAGGGAGGTATGGGGAAGTCGTTGAAACAAGGTTCAAGAAAAAGAGGTTAAGAAATTATACGTGTTTATATGTTTGTTTGTTTATGTGTTGTCAGCTGTTAGTTGTATTGTGTTTTAATATATGTTGGAAAATCAACAAAAATTTATTAAAAAAAACAAAAAAACAAAGTGAGACTTGTTGCCAGAGGTTTCACACAGAGAAAAGGGATTCATTTCACGGAAGTGTATTCACCTACTTCTCGGAGTGAAACTCTGCGCGTGCTCTTAGCTGTTGCAGCACAGAGAGGCTGGGAGGTAAACCACTTTGATGTGGATGTTGCCTACCTGAACTCAGATCTTCAGGAGGAGTTGTACATGCTCCCTCCTCCAGGTTTTGAGATCAATGGGCAAGGCATTGTGTGGCGGTTACACAAACCCATCTATGGGTTGCGTCAATCTGCCAGAAATTGCAATATGTGTCTAAATGAAGCCTTGGAAGAGCTAGGTTTCAGGAGAAGTGTTGCTGATAGTTGTCTTTACCTGAAGGGGTCAGGTGCGACACAGGAGGCTGTGCAGGTCTTTGTTGACGATCTTTTGTATCTAGGACAGACAGGTGCACAGGTAGAGAAGTTTGCTAAGGAGCTTGGCAAAAGGTTCAAGCTCAAGCAGCTTGGAGCTGTTCGGACTTATCTCGGTGTGGATGTTTTTAGAACACAAGATGGAAGTTTTTTGCTCAGCCAGAGAGGTAAAATTGAGCAACTGCTTCAAAAGTTCAGGTTGAGTGATTGTGCAGGTGTCAGGACCCCTATGGAGGCTGGTTACATGAAAGACAGCCAGCAAGTAGAACGCTCTGCGTTCGAAAACGCTGAAATCTTTCAATCAGCTCTAGGAAGTTTGCTTTATTTGTCCCAGTGGAGCAGACCAGATATAGCCTTTGCTATTAATCTGCTCAGCAGAGAAGCTTCAAGTCCTAGTGTGCAAGCCTGGAATAGCATCAAGAGGGTGCTACGGTATCTCCAGGATACCAAAGATTTTTGCCTTAAGTTGTCAGCTCAAGGTGAGGTAAAGCTGACCTGTTGGGTAGATTCGGATTGGGCTTACTTGGATGATCGCAAGTCCATGTCCGGCCTAGTGGTGAAGTTTGGGAACTCAGTAGTTGGGTGGAGGTCCAGAAAGCAAAGCCTTATAGCACTTTCATCCACTGAGGCTGAGTTCAGTGCTCTTTCTGAAGCGTGCAGAGAGCTATAGTTCTATGCTTGTTTGGTACAAGAGCTCTGTGGAGTGAATAGTTTGCCCGTCATGGTTTTCGAAGACAACCAACCGTGCCTAAAATTGGCTGAGACGGGGCAATTCAAGGCCAGGACCAAACACCTAGACATTCGCTTTCAGAACGTGTGTCAGAGTGTTCATGAGGGATTGGTTGTGCTGAAGTACTGCCCCTCAGCTAAGAACCTCGCTGATGGTTTCACGAAACCACTGACCTTCCAGAGGCATGGAGAGTTCTGCAAAGGTCTGGGTTTGGGTTAACATTGGGTATGTGTTTCCCCTCAGACGCAAAGCAAGAGGGGGTGTAGAGTTTGGTGATTATAGGGTTAACTTATAGAGTTTGGTGCTTCGTGTCTGAGGGAGGGTTTTTTTTACTGGACAGGCAGAAGTCCAAAAGTATCGATGCATCCAAGCTGTGAAGAACAACCGTTCCGTAGCCTTGACTGGAGATCGTGTGGTCATCCGCTTAGTGAATCGCACCTTCCTGCAGAGTAAAGGACACAAACATTTGTTTGTCTTTGCAGACGTGTCTGGTCGCTCCCGAGTCTATGATGAAGAAAGATCTAGACGTCTTCTGGACCTTTGGAGTGAAGCGTGAGACCATTGCCTTGTGTTGCATTGTCCTAGACTTCGGACCTTTGCCTTTGCCTTTTCCACGCGTTGAGCTTTCGCTGCGCTGCTCTGTTGCCTTGGCCTTGGGATGTTTGCACTCCCTTTTCACATGGCCTAGACGTCCACATGAGTAGCATTTCACTGCCTTCAAAGCTTTGGCGCCATCTAGTGGTTCCACTGCATTCTGGGATGACGTCTGTGAGGACTCCCCCTTAGTGATGCAGCTAGCACTACGCCGATCCGCTTCATTTAACACCACAGCAGTAACATGCGCTACCGTTAGCTGAGCAGTAGGCAAAACAGCAAGCTGGCTGGCAATCGCTTCCCAACTTGAACCCAAAGAATGTAGAATCATGAAGGAATACACAGCCTCTGGAAAGGTGATTCCACGCTGTTGCAACTCATGCCTGAGATTCTGCATTTCCATGAGGTGAGCACGGACATCTGCTCCTTCAGCAAGTGCCATATCATGCAACTTGGCATAAAAGAACAAAGAAGCTCCTGCCTCCGTTCTTAAATGTGAATCTTTAAGACTGTCCCACATCTGTTTGGCCGAGTCCTTATCTCGCAAAAGACATAGCTCTTCAGGGGACACAATAAGCGTCAGAGTTCCCCTTGCTTTGGAATCCTTAGCCTTCCATTCATCGGTCATTGGAGCTGGGGGGGGGGGCTTCTGATATCACATTAAACAGACCCTCTTTTCGTAGCAGAGCCTCTGCATACTGCACCCATTCCAAATAATTATTTTTGACCTTTGGAATTCCAAACACATTCTCAAGAGCCTCTGTTACTCTTGGACTGGCCATCTTGTGTCTTTAAAGCAGGCTGAGTCTCTTTACCAGCTGCATTCCAAAAGCACACTGCATAAGGCTTTTGCAGCCTGTTAGAGCTTTGGATAAAACTTCAAAGTCCACCCCTTATTGCCATCAATTAGGAACTGGCAGGCTTCCCGGGGCTCGAGCACATACCTCTCAACCATCTTCTTGACACGCAGAGAAGATAAGCTGCATTCCGTTCTTCTGCCGTCTGTCTTCTGGGCCCCAACCAAAAAATGTTGGGAGCTCCGTTCGACCGAGCCTTTGAAACCGCCTCCAACAAACAATTAATGACCTCGAGCCTTTGATAAGGCTCCAAGCACATTCTTCAATCAGCAGAGTTCCCGGCAGGGAAAGATGAGATCGTATGAGCTACATTTTTAAAGAGTTTTATTTCTAAACTACGCAGAACAGAAAAGACATCCTCTCTCTATGAAAGCAGAGAGCAACTGAACAAAGGAACAAAGGAACAAAGGAAACAGGAAACCACGAACGTCACATCCCGTCTCCCTTCCCGTGAAACTGCCAACAGTCTGGAAGCCCTGGAATGTAAACACAGTCCTGTGACTCCAAGCAGCTGCACAGTGAGAAACAGAAACTAACATTTCTTGTTTGGGATCTTCAAGCCCATATCAGTCAGAGGAATTTGGCACTCTCCAGGTGCCCGGCTTGATTCCCTGTTGATCTCCCCCCGTCAGCAACTCCCGGCAAGACAAGGCGAGATCCCGGCGATCCTTCTTGAAACGTGAGAAGGACACACCATCCCTCCTCCCCTGCCATTCCCCAGGGAGGGGAGAGAGACAGACAGAAATGTATTTACATGCCTTTATTTCTGTCTCTCCAGCAGTGCAGAGGAAACATGTCTGCACCCTCTCACATCAGCAGCCACAGCAGAGAGGGAATAACTCCACCCATGTACTTCCAGTACAGGGTAATGTGACACTCTGAGCTAACATCCGGTGCTCAGTGCACACAATAGACTGTCCCTGGTTCCCACGGTACAGTCCCATAACATCAACATCCTGTTTGGCTTTCCAGCCATCTGGAGCACTCAGCAGCATTGCTCCTTTTTCGTAACATCCTCCCCCAAAAGAATCAATGCGTGTTGCGGCAAGCAAAGCGTGATCCAGAGAAGAAAACAAACAGTTGTTATACACATAACACTCCCCTGTTGTTTCAGTTCCACCCTTGGAACTACCCGCCACTGGTTTCCCCAGTGTACCTCTCTGGTTGTCTGGCTTCCAAGGAATGAGTGCATCTGCATTACCTTGGCTAGCAACTTTCTGTTGTGTCTTTGTCTCTGACTTAGACACAGCTCCAACCTGTCCTCGGTTGTGTACAACAGCAACACATGCAACAGCTAAGTTAGCAAACTCTTCTGAGTACCTTTTGGGTGGTTCACCCTTTGTAACTCTCTCAGACCTGCGTAAGAGGTGCTGATCCTCTCTGCTCACTGGTTCAGTCTCAGGACTCTTAGGAGAACCAGTTCCAATAGCAAACAGTGGTTCATCCTTCACCTGTGAAGGTCTATCCATTATGTGAGATTTCCTCTCAATGACTGTGACAACTGAGCTCTCTGAGCTATCACTGTCGCTCTCAGTACCACTGTACTCTGTGAAATCATCATCATCATCTGAATCGTCCTCTGTGGGAAATGTATGTTTTGTCACTCTCTCCTGTTCAGGAGCACTCTCTAGAAATTTTGTGAGAATCACCTGACCAGATTCAGACAAAATTACTCTGTAGAGACCCTTTTCATATCCCACAAAAATGCCTCTGGCATTCTTTACTCCACCTGGAGCTTCTGTCCTCACATGAGACCCCAAAACCTTGAAATGGGCAACAGAAGGTTTTCTCTGGAACAGTTTCTCAAAAGGAGAACTTCCCAACTCTCTTGAAACCTGTCTCACCCATGCATGACAATACGACATGAGTGACTCCGCCCAGAACTCATGTGGCAGATGTGAACTAAGCAATTGCGCATTCATCCCCTTTTGCAATTCTTTGTTCACCCGTACACAGACACCCCTGTTCCACGCTTCCGCTGAAACAGCAACCTTGTGTCTTATCTCTTTCTTCTGCAGGAACCTCTGGAAATCCTGTAAAAGAAAAATCTGCTTCTCATCTGTGAAAAGACAATCAATGTTAGCATCATGCATCTTTTCAACTTTGTCACAAAACTCCTGAAACCTTTCCAAGGCTTCCTGTGGCCTCTTTAACACATAAATCCAGACAAAGTTAGAGAAATGATCCACACACACAAGATAAAATCTTGCATTGCCTCTAGATGGTTCTAGAGGACCAATCACATCAGCATACACCCGCTGAAACGCTCTGTCGACCCTGGCCACCTTCTTGGCGCTCGTTTTGGTCACACCTGCAAGAGAAATCAAGTTAGACTCAGAATTACATTCCATGTAATCACTTTGCTTAAAGTCCAACAAATACAGTCCACCTTTCTCTCTGGCAGAAAGATACAACTCTCCATCTTTGAAGATCTTGCAGCTCTCAGCATCATAGGACAGTTTCAGTCCTTTCTTTGCAATCTGCGAAACACTCAGCAGATTGAACTTCAATTCAGGAACCAAGTAAACATTGTGTATAGTCAGGTTCAGACTCTTAAGATACACAGTTCCAACCCCGGTCGCTTCCAGCTTCTGACCGTTGGCTTGTTCCACAGCGAAGCTTTGCTTCTTAAACGTCGAAAAGAGTCCTCTGTGCGGGGACATATGAAAATTACAGCCCGTATCGATCACAAACGAGTGTCCAACATCTGGCGTGGTTCCTTTCGCCATCAGGGCCTTTGCAGGTTTCACCGTAGACTTGGTATGACCTTTGCCTGCTGCCTCAGGCTTTGCTGAGCGGCCCTTAGCTCCTTTTGGCTGGCGTGGCTTCTTGCAGCTCCGCTGAAGATGCCCAGCCTGTCCGCAATTGTAACATCGGACAACGTTCAAAGCTACAGCATCCTCTCCAGTAGCAACATCAGTGGGGGAATTAGAACTCCGTTCTTCCCTCCCCCTGTCCTTGGCATCCATTTTGAATCCAAGTCTCAGCTCTTCACCCTCGAGCTAGTAAAATCCAAAAGCTCTTTTGAGCTGTTTTTCTGCCTCTCTCAGGCAGGCAAACTCCAAGCTGTCTCACAGTCAAAACAACTTTCGCTTTCCCATTGCTCTGACTGAGCCAGCCCCAGGTGTCAGTAACTTTCCAAGCCGACTGACCGTCGTTGCTTAGCAACTGTGCATACTTTTCATCCTTATCTCACCGCAAGTATGCCTGGTATGCAAGCCTAGGCTCTCAGAGCTGTTTTTCCAAATGCAGCTCTTCTGTGAACCAGAGAATAAATCAATCTGCATTCACACTCTCAGCCCGATATTCAGCATACCTTTCCGGGGCTCCGATGCTTGGAAAACACCCCCTCTTGGTGTCCAGCCGTCTGTTCAGCTTCTGGCTGCAATGCAGACGTTATCTTCTTTCCTTGGTGCAGAGGATGGCACACGATCCATCAACCTCTCACCTCTCATGCTGATTCCCATGGATCAGATAACCAGCAGCTCATGCTACCATATGTTTGGGATCTTCAAGCCCATATCAGTCAGAGGAATTTGGCACTCTCCAGGTGCCCGGCTTGATTCCCTGTTGATCTCCCCCCGTCAGCGACTCCCGGCAAGACAAGGCGAGATCCCGGCGATCCTTCTTGAAACGTGAGAAGGACACACCATCCCTCCTCCCCTGCCATTCCCCAGGGAGGAGAGAGAGACGGACAGAAATGTATTTACATGCCTTTATTTCTGTCTCTCCAGCAGTGCAGAGGAAACATGTCTGCACCCTCTCACATCAGCAGCCACAGCAGAGAGGGAATAACTCCACCCATGTACTTCCAGTACAGGGTAATGTGACACTCTGAGCTAACATCCGGTGCTCAGTGCACACAATAGACTGTCCCTGGTTCCCACGGTACAGTCCCATAACATCAACATCCTGTTTGGCTTTCCAGCCATCTGGAGCACTCAGCAGCATTGCTCCTTTTTCGTAACATTTCTTACCAAGAAAAAAGTCGGTGTGGCATGAGAAAAATTTTGTGTGTCCCAGAGAAAAAAGCTTGAGAACCACTGATCCATAATTGAGCTTCCCATTGCAGGAGGAAGAGGCATTTCGTCGGGCCGTCTGGGAGAAGAACCTGCGGAGGATTGAACAGCATAACCAGGAGGGGAACAGCTTCCAGCTGGCAATGAACCACCTGGGCGATTTGGTAACTGGAACTCTCTTGCATTGCCCTTGTAACTGGTCAGCTTCCATCTGAGCTGGCATTTGTGAGCGTTCTCTTTGGGGGAACGCAGGTCTTGGGAATGGTTGTAGTCCAGCTGCTGGGAGTGGAGAGGGAGGATGCTGGTTTTGGCCAGTGACTTAAAGCTTTGCCCTGGGATGCAGCCTCAGGAGTAGCTTGGCAGGGGTGGGCATTCTGAAAATCTGGAAGTAAGAGCACAGCAACTATGGTTTCCTCCCACAGACGGACGAAGAGTTTAACAAGATGCTCAGCAGCTTCCGTTCTGACTCGGCCGACCAACCCGGTAAAAATGTTGCCTTGTTCCAAGAATCAGCCAGCCTGGAGACCCCCAAGGAAGTTGACTGGTGCACCAAAGGTTATGTCACCCCAGTCAAGAACCAGGTGAGTCCAGAACAACCTGAGGAGACTTAATGGCCAAGCTCAGGATTCCTAGAGGGGCCTTTTTTAACATCTCTCTGTTGGAGCAGGCCAATGTCTCAGTCTCAGTCAGTTTTATTGCACATAGCCAAAGGCTGCCACAATGTACACATAATTATTTGACAATTAAAATAAAATATACTGAATTGATAAAAAGACTTAAAACATTTATATTATTAAAACATTACGTACTCTAAACAGAGCTATAAAAGTACCCCAATGTGCAAATAAAAACATTAAACAATAAAATTCATAAGCTAAAATCATCACATGGTCACTAATGTTAAAAACAATATCAATTAATACAGTGTGCAATTTATACTCAGAGTTTGGTGACAAAGATAGAGCATAGCCTGAGATAGATAGATAGGATCAAGTAAATTCATCTCCTTTACAGTTAATGGCTACCTTGGCTATATAATTTGCTCTAATTTTCCTAGCAGCAGTTGCAAAAAGTGCTACACGCCAGGTCACATCTGTGTCTGTGAGGAGATATAAAATCATGTCAAAGGGGTTCTGGCCAGGGGACCCTGTCATTATAGGTACTAAAAATCTTTTTCTTGCATCATTATATAAAGGACAGTGCAAGATATAATGCATAAGGTCCTCTACTTCAACTGCTTTTGCAGGATACAGACCCTTCTGTAAGTCTGCAGGTGGCGAGATTTCTGAATGCGGTTATCTCACACTCAAAAACCACCAAAAACCAACAACAACATCAAAACTAATCAAACTGTTATGATGAGAGTGCATGTCGGAGTTCGTCTTCAGTTTTCCTTTTCTGTGATCTGTCCCTTGGAGCTCTCCTGGCCCCAAGCTGTCACTTGGCTCTGCTCAATGACCCACCCTTGCATCGTGGTGTTCACCTTCTGTTGTCGGATATATCTGTTTTTATGTCCCTGTGTTTTTATGTTTGTACATATTTTATGGGCTAATAGCCGTAAATAAATTGTAAATTGTAAATCCTCTACTTCAGAACATCCCCTAATGCAATCACTTTCGTTTTTTGGTATGCCTCTGTGTCTCCCATCTCTATAAGAAGAGCTTATTGTATTTAGTCGTAGCTCTGTAAAAGCTTTTCGAAGTTGTGCAAAAGTCAATTCATTAAAATAAGATATGTGTTCATTGGCCTCTCTAAGTTTAAAATACAATGGGGCGCATGTAGATGTGCACATAGAGTTTAGATCGTTTTTAGTTGCCACTGCCCTTATGATCCGTTTAAAGATATTTTTCTGGGAATATAAGGGAAGTTCTTTAATCTCAGTCACTGAGAGGTCATATTTACCCATCAGTTGGGCAGCATGATGTACCCAGTTTTTAAGGGGTAATCCATTCGAGAGCTCAATCAGGCATTTTTTTGGTAGCCTAGCGTTGTCCATCTGTTGAACTCTAAACCAGTAACAGATAATTATTTTATCTATTTGGCTCTCTATGCTCAACATGCGAGTTTCCAACCTGACCATGGCAGATTGCACGTCTTTGGGTAAACCTAAAAGAACTCTTAAAAAATAATTCTGTGGGGGTTCCAAACCTCTTCACCATATAGAATCTGGGCCATTGTTTTTGCTTTATGCACAGATAGAGCTGGGTTGACCAAATTTCCACCTTTACAGGCAGCGAATTTCAGAATAGCTTTTGCTGATTTAAAGGCTTGCAATTTAATATTGGATAGCTGTGTATTCCAAGATGCCATTTCGGAATAAATCAATCACAGATATTTAAACGTATTTACTTGGTTTATGATGTGTTCATCCAGGTGCCAAACATGCTTTTTAGAATGCTTCCCAAATACAATGACCTGCGTCTTATCATAGTTTATGGATAAAGCATTCCTCGTGCAATATGAACTTAATTTTGCAAGCAGCCGTCTCAGGCCCACCTGGGTTCTAGATACAAGTACTAGGTCATCAGCATACATTAAAACTGAGAGTTTTTGGTCGAGAATTGTGACAGGGGCAAACTGTAGGTCCTCCAGTTCTTTAACCATGTCATTAATATAAAAATTAAACAGGAAAGGTGCCAAAATGCATCCCTGTTTGACTCCAGTAATGGTCTTAATTCTAGTGGTGAGATGGCCAGCCAGATCCACCTTTACTTGTATTGATGTGTCAGTATATAATGTTTTGATGAGAAATAATAGACGGAGGTCTATATTTGTCTTTTCCAATTTTTGCCACAATGCATGTCTTGGGACCGTATCAAAAGCTGACTTTAGATCGATAAAAGCAACATATAATTTTTGCTTCAAATTATGGATGTATTTACATAGCAGAAAGTTCATCACAAAGCACTGGTCCAATGTGGATTTCCCTCTTTGGAAACCTGCCTGGACTTCCAATATCACCTTATTTGTATCTGCCCATTCTTCTAGTCTCCCAAGGAGGAGCCTGGCATATAGTTTGGAGGCTACATCTAACAAACTAATGGGTCTATAATTGGCAGGGTTTTTCTTATCACCCTTTTTATATATTGGGGCAATTATACTCAACTTCCACCCTTCAGGTATGCGACCTGAGCTGTTAATGTATGAAAACAGTTTTGCAAAAATGGGAGACCAGAAATCAGGTCTTATCTTATAGATCTCCATTGGGATCATGTCTTCTCCTGGAGCTTTATTAGCTAGCTGGCTTGCGATTAGCCTCTTAATCTGATTGGGCGTGACGTCTGGCCATTCTGGCAGTTCTGATAACTGAGTGTAGTAAACTTGTGGGGGTGGGTCAGGACAGGGGCCATATATTCCTGTAAAATATGTCACCCAATCCTTTCCTTGGACAGATGCTTCTAACGAGTAGCCCAGCCCATTTGTGCCTTGGGCAACCAGATGCCAAAATTTTCGTGAATCCTTTTGAAGTGCTGCATCTCCCAATGCTTTCCACTGTTGTTCATAATATATTTGTTTCTTGCTTTTAAGTAATAATTTATAATTGTATCATAATTGGGCTACCTCAGCTTGTAGAGCAAGATTGTGCTTATCCTGTTTTAACTTCAATTTTCTAAGTTCCCTAGCTAGACATTTTTTGCTATTCTGACATTCCTTATCAAACCAAGTCTGTCTCTTAAACTTTTTGTTTTTTATCACACTAGTTGTGGTCATCAATGGGCGCATTCGATTGATTATGTTCTCATAAAGTCCGATTATGTTTCCTGTTTCTAACAACATTTCCCCCTTTAATAAAGCAAATTCATGGGAATCCAGGATCTGAATCATTTTTTCTTGGACCTGTGCATTCAATTTTAACCTTCTATTTCCAAGTATCAGATATTCCGTTTCATCCAATAATTTAGGAAAGATAGATAGATAGATAGATTCTTTATTGTCATTACACACGTGCAACATTGCACAAGTGCAACGAAATTGGATGCCATCCCTTAAAAACAACAAAAGCAAAACAACAACAACAACCCACAAACCACATTCCAGCCACACCCACACCCACACCCATCAATCTCCCAAGTCACACTATCGAGTTACAGCATTCAAAAGGGCCACAGCTCTCGGGTAGAAACTGTTTTTCAGTCTATTTGTCCTTGACTTGATGTTTCTATATCTCCTGCCAGACGGCAGTAGTGCAAACAGACTGTGTCCCGGGTGAGATGAATCCTGCAGGATGTTGTTTGCTTTCCTAAGACAACGGGAACCGTACAATTCTTCCAAGGATGGGAGAGGTTGACCAATAATCCTTTGTGCTGTGGTTATGACCTTCTGGAGCACCTTCCTCTCCCTAGCTGTACAACTGGAGAACCAAGCACAAATACAGTATGTAAGAATGCTCTCTATGGAGCCTCGGTAGAAGGACACCAGCAGTCTCTCACTCAGATTGTTCTTCTTTAAAAGTCTGAGGAAATAAATTCTCTGCTGGGCCTTCTTCACCAGAGCAGTGGTATTTGCGCTCCAAGTCATGCCCTGATCGATAGTTACTCCCAAAAACCTGAATTCCGCCACCCTCTCCACCCGTTCCCCATTGATATGCAAGGGCTGAATGTCCGCCTTTTTTTTCCTGTAATCCACCACTAATTCCTTGGTCTTAGCCGTATTAAGAGCCAGATTGTTCTCTCCACACCAAACACAGAGCCGCTCCACCTCGTCCCGATAGGCGGACTCATCCCCTCCTGAAATGAGCCCTACCACCGTAGTGTCATCAGCAAACTTGATGATTTTGTTGCTGGAATAGATGGCTGTACAGTCATACGTATAGAGAGCATAGAGCAGGGGACTCAACACACAACCCTGTGGTGAGCCGGTGTTAAGGCTAAGGGCTGTGGACATATGTGACCCTACTCTAACCCTCTGAGAACGTTCTGACAAAAAATCCAAAACCCAGAGACAGGTGGAGTTGGAGAGTCCAATCGCCTCTAGCTTGGACACCAGTCTATGGGGGAGAATAGTGTTAAAAGCTGAGCTAAAATCCACAAACAGCAGCCTCACATAACTCCCCGGCTGCTCCAGATGGGACAGAGCAGCATGGAGAGTGGTGGTGATAGCGTCCTCTGTGGATCTATTTGCCCTGTATGCAAACTGGTAGTTGTCAAAAGTTGATGGAAGACAGGAAATAATATGACGGCGCACCAGTTTCTCAAAACACTTCATGATGATCGGAGTCAGTGCAACTGGTCTGTAGTCGTTCAAACTACTGATTGTGGATTTTTTGGGCAGAGGGACAATAGTTGACGACTTCAGGCAGGGTGGGACAATAGACTGGTGTAAGGACTTGTTGAAGATCTTAGTAAAGACCCTCGCCAGCTGATCCGCACAGCCCTTCAACACCTTTCCAGTGATGCCATCAGGTCCAGCCGCCTTCCTCGGATTCACCATCCTCAATACCTTTCTCACCTCATGCTCCTCTACCGTGAATGAGGGGCCCCTAAGGGCTGGTGGCTGTAATACCGGCGTCTCAGGTGGCTCCTTCTCGAAGCGAGCAAAGAAGAGGTTAAGCTCCTCCGCCAGCAAAGGGTCACCGTCGACAGCACCAAGGTTAGGTTTGTAGTTGGTAATGTGCTGAATCCCCTGCCACATCTGTCTTGTGTTGTTGCTCCTTAAATTATCCTCAATCCTCAGCCTATAATCCCGTTTTGCCTGTCGAATACCCCTCTTCAAGGAGAAACGAATGATGTCAGAGATAGCTCAAGTGGAAAGTGGTCACTTTCATCTCTGGGAATTATCCTGAAGGTATCTTGGTTAACTGGCACATTATTAGATGTTAGGATATAATCTACGGTGCTAGTAAATCCTCTGGGGGAGATAAAAGTAAAATAACCCTCTTGATCCCCTTGACCGTGCCCATTGCATAACAAAAGGTTATGCTTAATTATAAGTTCACAAAGATATTTCCCAGCGTGATTAGAGGTGGTGTCCATTGCTGACCTCTGACAGATTTCGGGTTCGTCCTCCAAGTTTAGTCCAGATAATATTGTATTTTGTGGGGAAACAAGGCCGATCCGGGCATTGAAGTCACCTCCCAAGACAAGCCGAGGGTTAGGTGACGGAGAGTCTATACTTTCAAGTAGCTGGTCAAGTTTTTCCCAATATGATCTCAGTTCCCCACAAGACTTTACTGGAGGTATGTACACACAGATGAAATAAGTATTTCTCAGGAGACTATCAGAAAGGGACAACACTAAAAAATTAGGGGTGGTCAACAAGGGACACTGTTGAATTGATACATTAAGAGAGGTTGACACCAGCACCGCCAGCCCCCCACTAGGCCTTCCATACTTTACAGTTTTAAGAGCTGGTTGAGTGTAACTTGTAAAACCCTGTAATTCAACCATAGTGCCCTCTTTTGCCCAGGTTTCTTGAAGAAAGATGATATCATGTGTTTGTAGATAAGAACAGAAATCACTGTCTTGGATCTTGTTCATCCACCCTGTTACATTCCATGAGAGAAGTTTAATTGTTTTACAGTGATTTACTCTTAGTCAGTTGTTGGCCAATGTACTCTCGGAGTTTACCAGTTTTTGAGGCAACAGAGTATTGCTAATGCTACTGGAATAATCCAGATGTTTGATTATTTCAGTCGTCGTACATAAAGTACTCACATTTGTAATCACTCGGCCTTTTCTTTGCAAATTGCTTGCCAATGGGGATTCCTTGGGTGTATTTCCTGACTCCTCCTCTTCTAAATATCTCATCTTTGTCCAATACTCCGGTGGTTCTATAGTTATCATTCTGTTGTGGCCATTGGGTCTATTATCAGTCTCTGCCTCTGGTTCTTTAATCTCTTTCAATGTCTGGCTCATAAGATCAAGCCTCTTGATAACTGTTTGTTGCTCTTCCTGAGGGAGATTCCTAAAGGAGCTGAGAAAATCCTCTTCCAAAGGATTTACAGAGTGCTCAGATTCCTGAAGATAATTGTCTAGAGGAATCGGCTGTTCCTTTTGGCTCACCTGGTTATTTTGATGTTGGGCATGATCCTGCGAATTCAACTCAGGCATGTCTGTCTCCTCCCCACCTGTCAAGTTTTTTTGTGATGTCATTACTTCCGTTGGGGATCCAGGCTTTGGTTTTGTGGGCCCCTCTGAAGCACCAGTCCTCATCTTACATAAGGGTGCAACAATAGAATTGCGAAATACCCGGGTTGGAAAAACTCCTCTGCTTGACAATCTGAATTTCAGCTTGTGAATCAGTGAGGGCAGTCTAATAAAGGAAAAAGTTAACATAATTTTTTGGGTTTGATTTGTGATATTCAAGAGCTCAGTCCTAACGAGGTCGATCTCTGTAAGTCCAATGCCAAGTAAGTCTGATAAATGTCGTTTGGAACGCTGGGCACCTTTCCAGCTAGGAGATTGATTTGGCCTTCCACAAATTGTCATGCAGATCTTTTTTGGTTGGAAGATTAAATAAGAAGAGTTTGTTTTAAGAGCCTCTGCGTGTTCTATGTTGAGCTTAGGGGTCTGCTCTTGTTGTCGCCAATTCCCTTTGGTACTATGGTGTTCTGTTGATGCCTGCTTGTTATTAACTGATAAACTGTGGACCTCTTTGGATAATTGGGTTATTTGAGAGGCAATACCTCTAATTTGTTGGAAGATATGCTCAACCGTTCTTGCAATTAGAGTTAATTGGGTGCTCTCCCTACTTGTTATTCCTTCCTCTCTGAGCGGCACAGGATCAACTTGCCCCATTGCGGAATCCAGTTCCATGCTCTCACCTTGAATACTCTCCCCACACTCACAATCATCTTCAAGAGGAGAAAACCGGTTTTTTGTTGGAACTATAAAAGCAGATTTGTTAAAAAAGTCCTCTATTTTAGATTGTTTGGGAACCGGTGAGAGAGCTACATCCTCTGGGTCCCTGTGGCGTTTACTAGCAGGCATAGCGTCACCGTGGGGAGTAAACAAGGAGAGGTTTCCCCAACCAAAAAAGAGAGAAAAAATAGAAAGTGTTCAGTTTGTTCAATTTAAGAGCTTCTCTGTGTGGAGACTGCCAGGAGTTTCAGGAACAAAGTATAGAAGGGAGTTGGCGGTGAATAGCTAGCAGCTGGCGGCCTGCCCAGGATGCTTCACAGAACTTGCCCAAGATGTTTCTCATAGCATAGACAAGAAGGTGCTGTTTGAATCTCAGTAGGTTGGTAAGTTTAAAAGTAGAGAAGTAAAAAAGGAAAAATTACTTCCCTGGGTGGCAGTCAATGCTAATTACAGTCCTGTTATCTGCAGAGCTCCGAAGCCTGCTTGCTAAGCCGTCACCATCTTGGGTAAAACCTCCAAGCAGGCCAATGGCTCGTCTACTCCAGCATCCGGTTCCTGCAGGGCAAGAGCACTCTGCCCACTTGTGATACCTAGCAACTGTTAGAATATTTCCGTTCCACCTTAAAAAAGGAGCAGGTTGTTGTGAGTCACAAAGTCTGCGTACTTCCGGCTCACACGAAGTTTCTGTTTGTGTATATAGCTTTTGTTTCTCTCTGCGCCTAGACACGCAGGCAGGCAGTCATGTTTTTCCTTTGTTCTGACCAATGCTGAATAAAGCTGTAAATATGCTGCTCTCCTGAGTGCATCTTTTGTTGTGCGAACTCTGCGAAAAGGGCGTGCATGAGTCCTGGGATGTGGAAAGCTATTTCCGAGGCTCGTGTCGCTAATTGACTGATACTGTATCTATGGGAGATTGATGGATCGTCCTGAGACGACGTGGAGGCATGATGGCCTTTGTCTCCCTGGCAGTATCCCAACAACAGGTTATGGGCCCAAATTCACGGCACTTACAGGAGAGTAAGACTGCAAAGACTGCAAAAGGTATGTGGGGAAAAGCGAGGCTTTCCTGTTGTCGCGGCAGAGTCTTTGAAGTCCGGCAGGCTAATTAGCCTGGGAGACGAGCCAGAGGCCTCATGATTTTTGAGTTGCCAAGATAAGGAGTCTTTGAAGGAAATAAGACTCATGGCCAAAGGCCAAAGGCAAGTTTGATGGCCAGGAGCAGGGGGCAAGCAGCAGCAGCCCAAGCCAGTGGAAAACAAGGTTCTGTTTGCTGGCACTGCTTCTCCAAAAGCCAAAGGAAAGTTTGTTGTCGATTCTGGAGCGACAAGGCATTTATCGAAGGATAAACATCTGTTTATCTCCTTCACGCCTCAAGATGAAGAGATCCACCAGGCTGATGGAAAGACGTTGCGAATCGCAGGAGTCAGGACTGTGAAACTGGCAAGTCTGTGTACAACCATCAAAGACGTACTTTATGTTCCAGAGTCTGCAGACAATTTGCTCAGTGTCCCACAGCTGAGTGGGCGTGGCTTTGAGATTTCTTTCAAGAAGAGCGTCTGTGTCATCCGGAAAGGCAAAGAGGACATTTTGCATGCAAAGTTTATAGATGGCTTGTTCTGTATAACTTATGATGACAATGGTGTTGCTGTGTCTAATGTTGAATCTTGTTGTGTTGCATAAACTAACAAAGTTCTTCATGCAGGATGTATTCATGAGGCACACCGAAGATTTGGTCACATGTCTTGGCAGGCACTGGCCAAGATGCCTGGGTTCGTTCAGGGTTTGAACATCAAGCCCTGTAAGTTTCACATGAAATGTGTATCTTGTGCAGAGAACAAGGTGAAGGTTGCTCCAAAAGGCAAGGAGTCTAGCAGACAGGCTTCCAAACCCTACCAGCTAGTCCACGCAGACCTGGTTAGTCCACTTGCGCCCTCTTTGGGTGGAGCAAGGTACTTCATGGTTCTAATTGATTCTTTTTCCAGGTACATTCATGTGTTTATGCTCCAGCAGAAGTCGGAAGCGTTTCCTAGGTTCAAGGCATTCTGTGCATGGTTGGAGAATGCTCACAGTAAACGTATCGGCTGTCTGTTTACTGATCGAGGTGGTGAATTCATTTCTCAGCAGTTTGAAGCTTTCCTGACTGAGAAGGGAATCTAGCATGACCTCTCAACGCCTAGATCTCCATGGATGAATGGACTTGTTGAGCGAGCAAACGAAACTTTACTGCAAGGCCTAAAAACCTTGTTGCATGATGCCAATCTCCCTGAGAAGTTTTGGGGGGAGGCTCTGTCCACGTTTGTTTATTCCTATAAAAGGAGACTGTCATCACCTATTGGTTGTACTCCCTATGAGAAGATGTTTGGTAAGAAACCTTACGTCAAGCACATGAGAATCTTTGGTTCTGACATGTGGGTCCACACCCCACAGAGCAGCAAGCTTGGGAAGCGTGGGGCACATGGTTTGTTCATGGGGTACGAAAAAGGTGCATACAGGGTATGGATGACTGATTCTAAGTCCATTAGGTTCACAAAGAGTGTTGAATACAATCCTAAGTGGGGGGAAAATGTGGGGATTTTCCAGAGTCACTCAGAGGAGGATGAAGATGATGTGAAAAAAGCAGATGATGTTGAGGAAGAAAAGGAAGCTGATGATGATGATCAGAGTTTGGATTCCAGCTCAGTGGGCAGCGCTGCTGCTGGTGTCAGCAAAAGTGATGACACAGCAGACTACAAGAGCGCAAAGGCCTCAGTCAGACCATCTGATGCGTCTGACAATGAACTGGAAGAACCACTATTCACCATTGGTCACTTTTCTCCTAAGAAGGAGGAGATGAGTGCAGAAGACTTGCGTCTAGTACGCAGATCTGAAAGGGCCACAAAAGACAAACCTCCAAAGAGATTTGCTGATGAGTTTGCTAAGACAGCAACTGCTGTTCTTAGTAGCTCAGAGAAGGTGTGGGAACCTTCAAGCTTCAAAGAGGTTCAGGAGTTAACCTCTAAAGATGCTGAGCCATGGCTTAATGCCATGAAGGCTGAAGTTGATTCCTTGGATAGGAACCAAATTTGGGAGCTAGTACCGGTAGTCCCAGGAATGAGACTGGTTGGCAGCAAATGGGTCTTCAAGGCCAAGACAGACCAGAATGGCAAGGTTGTCAGGCACAAAGCCAGATTGGTTGCCAGAGGTTTCTCACAGGTACCAGGACAGGATTACCATGAGTCCTACTCACCCACCGTCAAGTATGAGAGCGTTCGGCTAATGCTCAAGATTGCTGCAGAGGAGAAACTGCACGTTTCCCATCACAACGTTAATACAGCTTTTTTGTACGTGGTTTTGGGGGAGGAGCTGTATATGCTTCCATCCGACGGGATGCAGATACAGAAGGGAATGGTCTGTAAACTTCAGAAGTCCTTATATGGTCTCAAGCAGAGCGCCAGGTGTTGGAACACAAAACTCACTGAGACATTGTTTTCTCTAGGTTTTCACCAAGGCAAAGCTGATCCATGTGTGTTTGTCAAGGAGGAGGGGCAAAACAAACTGTATTGTTTATGTTTTGTTGATGATCTTCTGATGTTTTGGAAGAATCAGGCTTTGTACCAAAGCAACCTAGCTCAGCTGAAGGAGCACTTTGATATGAAGGATCTTGGTGAGGTATCCAACTATCTTTCTCTGCTGGTGGAGAGGGACCAAGCAGGTAATTTTCTGGTTCATCAAACACAGAAAATTGCTGATGTATTAACCAGGTTGAATTTGGTTGATGCAAACCCAGCAGACACACCGATGGTGACAGGTTACCAGGTAGATAGTACTGCTGAAGCGTTTTCTGACACTACGCTGTACAGATGCATTCTAGGCAAGCTGAATTTCATTTCTAGATGTTCAAGACCTGACATAGCTGTAAGCACTAACCTGCTTAGCAGACATGCTAACAATCCTACTGTTCAGGATTGGAAAGCTCTGAAGCGCATAGCCCGCTATTTGAAAAGGACTTTGCACTGCAGGCTGAGGTTCACCAGTCAGAAGACTGGAGGTCTTGAAATATTTGCAGATGCTAGTTTTGGAAGTGACACCACGGATGGTACAAGCACTTCTGGAGTATGCTACATGTACAACCACTGTCTGTTTGACTGGCTATGCAAGAAGCAGACAACAGTAAGCCTAAGTTCCTGTGAAGCAGAACTCAATGCCCTGTCATTTTCACTCATGGATTGTGAATGGTTGATGCAACTGTTTCAGGACATCAGAGTTTCTGTGAAATGTCCTATACAAGTGTATCAAGACAATAGATCCTGTTTGGCTTTGCTGAACTCAGAGAGTTGCAAGCAAAGAACCAAGTACTTGCAGATTAAGTTACATCGTGCAAGAGAGTGTATTCAGAAAGGACTCATTCAGGTGTCCTACATGCCAGGAAATGAAATTCCTGCTGATCTGTTGTCTAAGGTTGTTAACAGAGAACAAGTTAAGGTTTATGTACAGAGGTTGCAATTGGGTTGAACCACAGGTACTACAGGTTACACGGAAAGGGTAGGATGTTAGGATATTTCCGTTCCACCTTAAAAAAGGAGCAGGCTGTTGTGAGTCACAAAGTCTGCGTACTTCCGGCTCACATGAAGTTTTTGTTTTTGTGTATAGCTTTTGTTTCTCTCTTTGCCTAGACACGCAGGCAGGCAGTCATGTTTTTTCCTTTGTTCTGACCACCGCTGAATAGAGCTGTAAATATGCTGCTCTCCTGAGTGCATCTTTCATTGTGCGAACTCTGCGAAAAGGGCGTGCATGAGTCCTGGGATGTGGACAGCTATTTCCGAGGCTCGTGTTGCTAATTGACTGATACTGTATCTACGGGAGATTGATAGATCGTCCTGAGACGACGTGGAGGCATGATGGCCTTTGTCTCCCTGGCAGTATGCCAACAGCAACTGGCTTTCAGAGGTGGACTGCCCCTGGCCATTGAGGTTCTGCACATGAAGAACACGACTGGATCAGGCAAAAGGAGGTCCATCTAGCCCAGCATCCTGTTCTCACAGGACTCAACCTAATGCCCCAACAGGAAACCTGCAAGCAGGACCCAAATACAAGAGCATGGCCATCCTGACCTCCTTCTCCAGATATCTGACCAACCCTCTTTTAAAGCCATCCAAGTTGGTGGCCCTCACTGCCTCCCTTGGGAGGGAGTTCCGCCCTTTACAATGCCCTTGTGAAGAAGGGCTTTGCTCCCTCCATCCTGAATCTTCCAACATCTGCCTTCATTGTATGTCCACCACTTCTAGTGTTATGGGAGAGGGAGAAAAACGTTTTGCTTTATCATAGAATTGTAGAATTGGATGGGACCCTGAGGGTCCAACCCCCTGCAATGCAATCTTGGCTAAAGCTGGTGGGTGGCCATCCAACCTCTGCTTAGAAACCTCCAAGGAAGGAGAGGCCACCACCTTCCTAGGCAGTCCATTTTCCACTCTCGAACAGCTCTTTCTGTCAGAAAGTTCTTCCTGGTGTTTGGTTGGAATCTCCTTTTTTGTAACTTGAAGCCATTGGTTTGGGTCCTTTCCTCCAGAGCAGGAGAAAACAAGCTTGTTCCCTCTTCCACGTGGGAACCCTTCAGATGTTGGATGATGGCTCTCATATCTCCTCTCAGTCTCCTCTTCTCTAGGCTAAACATACCCAGCTCCTTCAACCTTTCTTCATAAGGCCTGGTTTCCAGACCCTCCTCTGCACATGTTCCAGCTGGTCAATATCCTTCTTAAATTGTGGCTCCTAGAATGGGACCCAGGTGGGGTCTACCCCCACACCATGAATGTTTGATTTACTTCTGCCTCACCACCTCTTGCTGTTCCCACAGGGCCACTGCGGGTCCTGCTGGGCATTCAGTGCCACCAGAGCACTTGAAGGGCTGCGCTTCAACAGGACAGGGAAGCTGATCCCTCTAAGTGAACAGAACCTCATTAACTGTTCCTGGAAGCTGGGCAACCAGGGGTGCCATGGAGGGTACATCACCCGGGCCTCCGAGTACATGCAGGAAAACGGAGGCATAAACTCAGAGACCAGCTACCCCTACTTGGAGAAAGTAAGACAGAAGGAGGAATCAGTGCACATGCCTCGCTGATCTGGGCCACACACATGTGCACAATTGTGTGGTCAAGCACAGACCTTTGCCACCTTCACATTACTTCTAATTTATTCTCAATTCTAATTTATAGTCTGCCCTATTGCATATATTAATATTTTGCAGCTTGAAGCAATAGGATGAATAAAAACTGACTCCTCTTGGAAAAATAATTGTCCAGACCCATATATTGTCCAGACTCAAAAGCTTTCCTCACAGAACTTTCTTCAATTACTCCAAATTTCGTTTTTATAAGAAGCTGAACCTATGCTGGATGTGCACATGATATTATACAACTATCTGGATGTAACACTGATTGTTTGGTGTTCTGTTTTGAAGAAAGTTCTGTGAGTTCTTTGTTTGGACCAAAAATCAGAGGTCTGTCTCTCCCCACAGCTTCCATTAGTCCGCAGCTGTTTTCTCTCCAGGAGAGACCTCATTATCACAGCCTTTGTTCTCTGTGGCTTCCAGAGAAACACTCAAAGGCAACTCCCTTCAAAATGGCGGTTTGCAATTGAATAACCCTCTCACATGATCTAAAGTTAAACACAATATGAGAGAGCAGAGAACATCCTAAATTGATTATCAACCCATTTATTTTATTTTTTCTATTTTTGTTTATCATTTCCATTTTTACACATGAAACTTTATTTTCCACTACATATTCTAGTTTCCCCCATATCTTATTTTTTCTCAACTTTCTATCTCAATATTTCTTACTGCTTTTACTGTTAACTTTTTGACATGCTTTCAATATGTTTCCAAATAATCTATAAAACATTTCCAACCATCTTCAAATACTTTTTTTTATCCTGACCCTTATTCTATTTGTCAATCTTGCCATTTCTATATATTCTATTAACTTTGTCTGCCATTCCTCCTTTGTTGGTATCTTCCCTCCACTTCTGAGCATACACCATGTGCAGACCCATTCATGATGCTCAGAAGGATCTGCTTTGCTTTATTATAGCCCAATGGGATTTTCCAATTTTCAGCAGCACACATACAAGCATATACAGAGTTATTTTCTATTTCAATGTTAATTAAACTAATAATAATAATAATAATTGTCAGAGCTGCCCGAGGTCCCAGCTCACAAAGGACCAACGCCGCTTCGTTGTTAAGTACGAAAGTCTTTATTGAAGTTCAGTTTCACTTCCAGAGCCGCAGCGTGCAGCTCTACGTCTCAAACTTTAGACCGCTGATGCTCTGTCTGAATCTCCTCCCCCCAGACACCAGTTTAAGACTCTAGCCTTGCTCCACCTCTTCCTCTGTTCTTTCCGCCTCTGGTTCCGCCTGTCCGTCGGGGTCTCGCCCTTTCTAGACTCTTCTGACGCTGAATCCCCTGAGCCTTCCCCCTCCCTCCGGCGGGCTTTAGGAGCTGGTTCCCAATCCGGGTCTCCTGCTGTCCCCCGCGCCTGTACATTTGAACTTGGCGCGCGCGCCCAGCCAGCAACTTTCCTCCTGACCGTTTCACTGCTGCTGTCACTGCTTCCCCCTTCGGGGAGGCTAGCTGCAACTGACCTCCCCTCCGTTCCCCCACTCTCCGATGGAGGCGTGGTCAGCCCTGACTCATCTTCTCTCCCCGCTGGAGGAGACGCTGGCCCTGACACATGTGACTCTTCCCCCCCACTACGCTCTGGTGGGGAAACTGGTCCTGATCCCCCGCTGCTGCTTTGGGGTTCCCCGCTTGCTCCTTGTTTCTGGTGCGTCCCCCCTGGGACCCCCCTTGCCCTGACCATCGGCGCCCCCTTCTGGGAATCTTCTGATTCGCTGGAGAAGCTCATGGAATCTCTCGGGTCACTGTCATACTCCCCTACGCTGCCCTCGGATTCTTCCCCTTCGCTCTCCATTTCCTCTCTCCCCTGTGCTCCTGCTCCCGAGCCCCTGACAATAATAATAATAATAATAATAATAATAATAATAATAATAATAATAATAATAATACTTAACATGCCCTTCACAGAAGGTGGAAAACACAATTAGTAAATTAGGGAGAGAAGGGAGCCTTTTGCTAGACCTCTGTTCCATCTAACAAGAAATCAATCTTTTAGTGTGGCAGCACTTTGGAACTCCCTGCTGATTGACATCAGGCAGGCGCCTTCAGTGTGCTCCTCTCTGGACGGCTGGCACCCACCCTCGTGCTGCACATCCAAGGAGTGGCACCTGGGGAAGGACTATGCCAGGAGCCTCAGCTGCTCTCCGCCACCCTCCTCCTCGGCCTGCTGTAGCTGCAGCTCCAGTGCTGCTGGGATAATAAATGATAATAATAATAATAATAATAATAATAATAATAATAATAAAAATAAAAAATTTATTATTTATACCCTGCCCATCTGACTGGGTTTCCCCAGCCACTCTGGGCAGCTTCCAACATAGTATTAAAATACAGTGGTCTGTTAAACATTAAAAGCTTCCCTAAACAGGGCTGCCTTCAGATGTCTTCTAAAAGTCTGGTAGTTGTTCTTCTCTTTGACATCTGGTGGGAGGGCGTTCCACAGGGAGGGCGCCACTACCGAGAAGGCCCTCTGCCTGGTTCCCTGTAACTTGGCTCCTCTCAGGGAGGGAACTGCCAGAAGGCCCTCGGCGCTAGACCTCAGTGTCCGGGTAGAAAGATGGGGGTGGAGATGTTCCTTCAGGTATACTGGACTGAGGCTGTTTAGGGCTTTAAAGGGGTGCTGCCAAGCCTGCCAAGGAGCACCACCGCTGCTCCCACTGGGAGCTCACTGAGCTGAAAGGGCGAGTGTGGTGACCGGCAGGCGACCTTGTGAGGAGTGGTCCCCTCAGGGGTGCAGAGAAGTCCACCTGTTGCCCCCTGCACGACACCCACAAGGAGATTAGGGGGTGCAATCTTTGCCTTGCGCTGGGCGCTGTCAAAACAGGTTACACCACTGGGACTAGTGCAGGAAGGAAATGCATAAGCCCACACCAAATTCTACACCTAGTTTGGAAGCAGCAAACTGCTCAGTAAAGTCCGCTTCTCGTTGATCATTCATAACCTTGCAAAGTCTGCACTACAGCCCTTCCTCTGAGGAGGGCAGATTGAAATGTTTCCCCTTTTTTGTGGAGTTCAGTTTCCAAACCGAGTTTCTGTCATTCATAGAATTGTATAGTTGGGAGGGTCCACTAGTCCAACACCTGCAATGCAAGAATCCTGCCCACAGCCCTATGTGGGTTGGCTTGAACCACCAGCCTTCTGATTAACAGCCAGGCGCACTGAGCCCTGGCTCTTTGGAGCTGCAAATGCAGCCCTGGGGAATCTGCCCAAGCCACTTTCCTCACTCGCCCTGCTCTGCAACCACCTCCAGGTGATTGTCGCTTCTCTGCAGGATGGATCCGTGTGCAGTTACAACTCGCAGGACTGCACGGCCAACTGCACATCCGTTGTGTGGTCCCAGTGGGGAGCGAGGTGGCCCTGGAGCAGGCTGTGGCAACGATTGGGCCGGTTTCGGTGGCCGTGGACAGCAGGAGCTTCTACTTCCATTTCTACAAGTCAGGTGAGGGGCCAAACGTTTGGAGAGGGTGGCAGCCTCCGGCGTGATTTTGGTGGCAGCTATATTGCCATTATTAATATTGCACAGAATGAAGCAATTGGATGCATAAAAACTGACTCCTTTTGGAAAAAAATTATGCCCAGATCCATAAATATAATTCAAAGCTTTAAACAGGTACAAAACAATCAGCAATACTTCCAGAAAGTTGTATAATGCATTTGCATCAAGGATAGGCTCTTCTTAAATTATGACCAGAGCAAAAATCCACACTGTGTCTCTGTGCAGCTCCTGGAGGTACATCTTATCACATCCTCCTCTCACTGCGTTTGGGAACAAAAAAAAACAAGCCAGCTCCCTCCAAAATGGTGAATTTGCAATTGAATACATTAACTGCATCATCTAAGGTTAAACTCCCCCGTGAAGGCTAGCAGAGAATATGAACAGTTAATTATTGACTCAGCTAGATGCTTAGAGAGAGCTCTTTCTAACTTAGTATACAATGGGATTTTCCAATGTTAAAACCTTAGCAACATACTAGATTCAGGTAGGTATCTGTGTTGGTCTGATGCAGTCAAAATAAATTTAAAAAATTTAAAAAATTGTCCAGTAGCACCTGAGAGACCAACTAAGTTTGTTCTGGGTATAAGCTTTTGTGTGCATGCACACTTCTTCAGATACCTTAGCAGCATACATACAGGCATTCTCCATTTCAGTGTGCAATTATACAATTATACCTAACAAGCTAAGGGATAACAGGCAACTCCTGGGCACAGATGGCTAATTTGTGGGCCTTATTTCTAAGGTGGGCCGCAGCAGCAGTGCCAGACACTTGTAGCCTGGCCACTGTAGTCCATGCAGTGGTGAGTTTGAGGTTGGACTACTGCAATGTTCAGCAAATGGGGCTGCCCTTTGCACCTGGTTTGGAAGCACTGGTGGGTGCAGAATGCAGTGACCAGGCTGCTGATGGGGACATCTGGCTGACGACAAGAGACACCCTTGTTAAAAATATCTGTACCAGCTGCCCAACCCCTGCTAAGCCATGTTTAGTCCTTGCATTGATTTACAAATCCCTGAACAACTTAGGTCCAGGCTGCCTCAGGGATCACCTGAACCCTTCTTTCCCAGCTCAGTTACTGAGATCACCTGCAGGAGCATTGTAGGGTCGTTCCCCAACTCAGGCTCACCTGACAGCAACAAGAATCAGAACTCTATCCTGTGACCTTATCCTGTGGAACTCTCTGCCACTAGCAAGCCAGCAGGCACCACCTGTGCCGACTTCTAAACACCTGCTGAAAACTTTTCCACTCCAGGTCTAATGCATCTTCCCACAATAGTTAGCTGATTTCTGGATTCGGATGGTCTGCCCCCGCCAGTTAATGGATCCAAATGGTTTCCAGAGAGTGGTAGGGGATGCTTTATCCCATGTTGATGGCCTTTCAGCTGATTCCCTGGTGGTCCGCTGGAATGTGGAGTTAACCGGGGCTATTGACTGTTTGGCTCCGAAGCGCCCTCTCCGATTGCATGGAGCCCAGACAGCCCCGTGGTTTTCCACGGATCTGAGGGCAATGAAACAATCGTTGAGACGGCTAGAGCGCCGGTAGCGGATAACTCATTCTGAAGCTGACCGGACACGGGTTAGAGCTCAATGTCGAGCCTACCAAGTGGTGGTAGCGACAGCGAAGAAGACTTTCTTCACTGCCTCTATTGCATCTGCAGAAAACAGCAGCAGGAGACTTTTTCAGGTGGTTCGCAATTTAGCGGAACCACCTGCTACATCGGGGCCCAGTACGGGCCACATGATGTCCTGCAATGATTTTGCAAAGTTTTTTGCAGATAAAGTCGCTCAGATTCGGGAAGAGGTAGACGCCACCATGGGAGCAGGGCCGGGGCGGGAGAGTGCTAGAGTCCTGTCTAGTCAAGTTGTGTGGGATCAATTCCAATCTGTTACCTCCGAGGATGTGGACAGGCTGCTTGGAAGAGTGAAACCAACCACCTGTCTCCTTGATCCTTGCCCATCCTGGCTAATAAAAGCTAGCCGGGAAGGGCTGGGCGATGGGCTTCGTGGGGTGGTGAATGCTTCTCTCCGTGAGGGAGCCTTCCCAGACCCGCTGAAAGAGGCGGTTATTAAACCGCTTCTTAAAAAAGCATCTTTAGACCCGGCCAGTATGGCCAACTATTGCCCAGTCTCAAATCTTCCATTCTTGGGCAAGGTGATTGAGTGAGTGGTTGCTGAACAACTCCAGGCACGCCTGGAAGAAGCGGACTATTTGGATCCCTTCCAGTCGGGATTCAGGCCTCATCATGGGACGGAAACTGTCTTGGTCGCACTGGTTGATGATCTCCGGCAGGCTAGGGACAAAGGTGAGAGCTGTTTCCTAGTTCTGCTGGATCTCTCAGCGGCCTTTGATACCATCGACCATAACATCCTTCTGGACCGTTTTGAGGGGCTGGGAGCTGGGGGCACTGTCATACAGTGGTTCCACTCCTTCCTCCTGGGCCGTGTTCAGAAAGTGGTGGTGGGGGATGAGTGTTCAGACCCCTGGGCTCTCACTTGTGGGGTGCCTCAGGGTTCTGTCCTCTCCCCCATGCTTTTCAACATCTACATGCAGCCGCTGGGAGAGATAATCAGGGGGTTTGGGCTGGGTGTTCATCAGTATGCAGATGATACCCAGCTCTACCTCTCTTTCAAATCAGAACTAGTGAAGGCGGTGAAGATCCTATGTGAGTGTCTGGAGGAGGTTGGAGGATGATGGATGGCAGCTAACAGATTGAGATTGAATCCTGACAAGACAGAAGTACTGTTTTTGGGGGACAGGAGGCGGGCAGCTGTGGAGGATTCCCTGGTCCTGAATGGGGTAACTGTGCCCCTGAAGGACCAGGTGTGCAGCGTGGGAGTCATTTTGGACTCACAGCTGTCCATGGAGGCGCAGGTCAAATCCGTGTCCAGGGCAGCTGTTTACCAGCTCCATCTGGTACGCAGGCTAAGACCCTATCTGCCTGCGGACTGCCTCGCCAGAGTGGTGCATGCTCTGGTTATCTCCCGCTTGGACTACTGCAATGCGCTCTACGTGGGGCTACCTTTGAAGGTGACCTGGAAACTACAACTAATCCAGAACGCGGCAGCCAGACTGGTGACGGGGAGCTGCCGCCAAGACCACATAACACCGGTCTTGAAAGACCTACATTGGCTCCCAGTACGTTTCCGAGCACAATTCAAAGCGTTGGTGCTGACCTTTAAAGCCCTAAATGGCCTCGGTCCAGTATATCTGAAGGAGCGTCTCCACCCCCATCGTTCTGCCGAGACACTGAGGTCCAGCACCTGTTTAGGGAAGCTTTTAGTGTTTGATGTATTGCAGTATTTTAATGTTTTTTTGGAAGCTGCCCAGAGTGGCTGGGGAGGCCCAGCCAGATGGGCGGGGTATAAATAAATTATTATTATTATTATTATTATTATTATTATTATTATTATTATTATTAAAACTTTTTAATATGGTTTTGCACTATATGGTTTTATGTACTAGTACTGTAAAGCACACACGCACACACACACAAAATATTTTTATGTTGCACTGGATGTGCTTGGCTTAAAGGTGGGTTCTGTGCCTGAAAACGTTGGAATTCTGACCCTCCAGGCTTCCGGTTTGGGTCGCGGACAGTGAGGAAGCGCAGAAAGCCCTTGTAAGGGTTTTCTGAGCAACGCCGAGGCTTGGGGGAGTCGCAAAGGCACTGCGCCCCCCAAAAATCCCAGGGGGGAGACCCTTGGGGGATAGGCAGCGTGGGAGCGGTTCTGCCGTCTTTTCGGGGGTTTTTTTACGGAAGAAACTCGGGATGATGAGACCGTGAGCGCAAAATGGGAGAGCACCGACTCCGTGTTGTGACGCCTCTAGCTTCTGCTGAGAAAGGCGGCGAACCTCCACAAAGATAAAAACGGATTCTCCTGCGTGTTGTGATTTAAAACATCTTTAAAAATTGGAGATTAAGCGAGGAGAACCCTGGGTGTCTTAAGATTTTGGCAAGGAATTCATCCGGTTGAGGACAGAAAATGGCGCGGGTTACAGAATCGCAGATATATAAAAAAAGGAAGTAGCTGCCTGCCTGACTGAGTGAGTACAGAACGTCCATGGCAACTTTGTCAAGGCAAACTAATTACTAAACACAAAGTAGCAAAGAAGATGCCTGCTTGAATTTGTACTCTACCCCCCCCCCCCGCATACTTTGTTTCTCTTCTTGTGGGACATAGTTTCCAATAATTAACCCAACTCAGCGGCTTGGGGGAGGATAAAAAGAGGCTGCAAGAGTTTATTGCGAGTGGCGCTGAAAGGACGGAATATAAAGAGACAGTAGGGAAAAGACAAAAGGAATTTTATAACAGACGCTTTGGAAATTTGAACACAGTGAGCTAAAATATAGTGGGGAACGTAAAGTTACTCTAAGGAGATTTATAATCCCCCACGTTTTTTCTTTCTGGTATTTTTCCTTTCTCTCCTTTCACTCTGCTGTGTGGTACTAGTTTCTTTTTCGGCTGCTTGTAGCGACTAGCCCTGTAACCCCTCTAGTGCTGGAATAGAACTTGAAAGTAAATTTGAGCACTAGACCCCCCACCCATATTATAGGGGGGCTGTGTTTCTAACCAGCCAGAGCTGATTCTGAACGTAATAGACTTACTCAAATTTATGTTGGACAGACACTTACCACCTACTCCTTTGGATTGTGTTGGACATTTTTACAACAATTTAAACAAACAAGAAAGCTGCAGAATAAGGGGTGACTTTCTCTTTTCGTCTTTATGAATGTCAAGTGGATCGGACTGCATTACCTTTCTATATGTTATCCATGCTGGATTAGGCCGCCAAGTGGCTGAAGAGTCTAGGGCTACGCTGGCCTGGTCGGATTAACTTTTGTGAAATATTTTGGGAAACACTTTTGAATCTTCTTCTGCGTATTTTAAAAAGACTGTTGACTTGATTTAGCCCAGCTAACTACTCTATACTGAAGAGGAAATCTCTACTGTTGGGTCAATATCCTCACTAGTTCGATATATTTTACTGTTGGGTTAATCTTCTTTACGATTGGGTTTATATCCTTACTGCCTTTGGAATTATTATTATTATTATTATTATTTTTTGTGAGACAGGATTATTTGATTGAACATAGCAAGATATCCAAAGTAACTAATCAGAAGAAATGTTTTGAATTTATTTGGGGATTGAAGGAGTGGAAGGGAGAACTTAAAGGGCTCACCTAATGAGGTTATTTGTTTTCTGGTATAAAAAGGATTGATGAGTAATTTGAAAGTGTAGCAAATTAGGTTTAGAAGTCATACCTGCAGATACAGCCCAGATATTGGATTGAGACATTCTATAAGATTCTAGATATTTTTGGATGTGGTTGAGGAGTATAACTTAACAATCTCTATACAAGGGTTTTCTGAGCTTAAAAAAAAAAAAGGAAATTTCCGGGGAAAAAGAAGAAGAAAGAGATTGTATTTTACAACTAAATCTCTCCCTTAAAGGGCTCACAAAGTGTGAAAATAAGTATATAATGTTGGGGGAAAACGGGAAAAAGGCGGGGGGGGGGGACTCCAGCTGAAAGGAAGACATCCCGACAAGAAGAAATTAAAGATCTAGATTTTTTATGGTTAAAAATTAAGGAGGAATTTAAACAAAGTGAAATACACATGGAAAATAAATTAGGAGAAGTGCAGGAGATGATAGACAGAAAGGTAGAAGGAGCAGTAGGTGAGCTTTCCATTAAAATTCAAGACTTATCAGCCAAATCAAAAACATTTGAAGAAACCAATAAAAAAATTCAAAAAGAGATGAGAGAACAGAAAAAGGAGACAGAAAAAATAAAGGAAGAAATGAGAGAGGTGAATAAAATGCAGGAGCAAATATGGGATAACTTAGCGATGACAGAAATGTGACAGAAACAACTTCATTTAAAATTCAGAGGAGTAGGAGAAGAAGTGAAGAATATAAAAGAGAAAATGATTAAGGAGCTAACTAAATGGCTGGAACTGAAAGAAGAAGAGGTGGCATATACGATAGAGAATGCCTTTAGAATAAGAATGAGATCCCAGCAAAATAAGTTAAAAAAACCTCTTGGGGACTGTCTAGTAATCTTCAATTCAATCGAGATGAAGAACTTAATATTAAAAACGAGTTATCAAAAAAAAAATAATAATTGATGGCAGACCAATTATTATTTTCAAAGAAATACCAATTAGACTTCTGCGTAAAAGGGAAGGATATAGACAAATAGTAGGCGTTTTGAGGAGAAATGCCATACAATACAGATGGGAGTTCCCTGAAGGGATTGCCTTCTTTTTTAAAGACAAAAGATTTAAGTTGACAGACTCTCAAGAGGTGGAAAAATTCTTGAGAAGGTATGAGAAAGAGCTTGGTAAGGTTGAGGACAGGCTAAGAGATAGAGAGGGAAGCAAAAACGAGTAAAAAGGAAAGAAAGAGAAGAGAGGGGTACGGGACAAGAAAGAAGACGAAGAAGAAGTAGTAGAAGAAGAAGGTGCTGTGGGAGGTGAAGAAGCAGAAGAGGAAGAATATACCAGGAACGGAAGCTCCAAAACACAAGTTTGAAAATTCAAATTGAACAAATAGAAATTAATTTTAATAATGTCTTTGATTTTTTTGTCCTGGAATGTAAACGGTCTAAATGAAAAATCTAAAAGGAATAAAATAGAGAAAGTTTTGAGGAATAAAAACTATGATGTGATTTGTTGTCAAGAGACACATGTGGCCAAAAAACACAAACATATATTGATAAATAAAAAGTTGGGAGTTGAATTTATTAATTCAGATGTAAATAAAAAAAGAGGATTGGTGATTTACGTTAAGGAGAAATGGGAACCTGTATTAATTTGCAAAGATGATGAGGGAAGAATTTTGGGAGTTCAAATTAACCACCAAGGTGAAAAATTTAATGTGGTAACCGTTTATGCCCCTAATACAAACAAAGCAGAGTTTTTTAAAAAACTGGAACAAGTATTGTTAGAATTAGAAAATCATAAATTAATTCTGCTCGGAGATCTGAATGGAGTACCAATACCAGAATTAGACAGAAGTGAAAAAAAGAGGAAATCGAACCAAGGGAAACTTCCAAAATCATTTAATAACCTTGAGGAAAATCTAGATCTGATTGATATTTGGAGGCATAAAAACCCAATAACGAAACAATTCACACATTTCTCAGAACCACACCAGAGCTGGGGCAGAATTGATCAGATATGGGTTTCAAGAGAATTATCTACAAGAACAACGAAATGCGAAATACAACCCAGAACCCTTTCTGATCACAACCCAATTGTTTTGGAAATAAAATGTAAATCATCTGAGCCATATAGGTGGAGAATGAATGAATACTTATTCGAAAATGATGAGACGATTGAGAAGGCTAAAAGTACCCTGAAAGATTACTTCGACTTAAATTTAAATAAAGAAACAAAAATTGATATAGTTTGGGACGCCAGCAAGGCGGTTTTAAGAGGATTCTTAATTCAACAAAATAATTATAGAAGGAAACTAAGAGAACTAAAGAAAGAAGAAATTATTAATCAATTAAGAGATTGTGAGAAAAAATTAATAATAAATCCCAGGGATGAAAGGACTAAACAAATCTCTAAAATGCTGCAAACACAATATTCAACATTAATAAGTCAAGAAGTAGAATGGAGAATCAAATCAATGAAGCAAAAATATTTTGAATCCGCAAATAAAACGGGGAGACTACTGGCGTGGCAACTAAGAAAAAGGAAAAAACAAAATGTGATCAACAAAATTAAAACAGAAGAGCAAGTATTAGAAGATCCCAATGAAATAAAGGAAAAGTTCCTTCAATTCTATGAAAACCTGTATAAAAAGGAAGATGAGGACATAGTAGAAATAGAAAAATATCTGGAAAGAAACGGAGGAGAACACTTGACGGATGAAGAAAAAACCCAATTAAATAAATTAATAACAGCAGATGAGATCAAGGAGGCAATTAAGAAGATGAAACCAGGGAAAGCACCAGGTCCAGATGGTCTGTCACAAAAGTACTACAAAGCTTTAGAGGAGTATCTGGCCCCGGTACTATGCGAAGTAATGAATAATATTCTACAAGGAGGGAGGATACCTGATTCCTGGAAAGAGGCACACATCACGTTAATACCTAAATTAGACTCTGACAAATTGGACATAAGAAATTATAGACCGATATCACTACTTAATAACGACTACAAAATCTTCGCAGAAATAATGGCGAACAGACTTAAGAAATACTTAATAAAATCCATTCATAAAGATCAAGCCGGATTCCTCCCTAATAGGCAATTAAAAGACAACGTAAGGCACATAATAAATATTATTGAATATTTGGAATTTAAGAATGATATTCCCGCGGCACTAATTTTCATCGATGCCAAAAAGGCTTTTGACAATGTATCCTGGCGGTTTCTATTAAAATGTATGGAGAGGGTAGGGATAGAGGGGCCTTTCATGGAAGGAATAAAAGTAATCTATTCAAGCCAAAGGGCTAAACTAATTATTAACAATAATTTAACTAATTTGTTTGTGATTTCGAAGGGTACAAGACAGGGGTGGCCTCTGTCCCCTCTCTTATTTATTATGGTGCTGGAAGTAATTACAAATAAAATAAGGAAAACTTCAGAAATAAGAGGAATCAGAATTGGAGCAAAAGAATATAAATTAAAGGCCTACGCCGATGATTTGGTAATATCGTTAGAAGATCCAGTAAAAGGTATTGGTAAAGTTCTAGAGCTACTAGAAGAATTTGGAAAACTGTCCGGTTTTAAGCTAAATAAAGTTAAAACCAAGATGTTGACAAAGAACTTAGCTGAAGATTTAAGAACCCAGTTAGAGTTGCAAACAGGAATCAAGGTGGTGAAAAAGGTGAAATATCTGGGTATTTGGGTCTCCACGAAAAACATAAACCTAGTAGAAGATAACTATATCAGGACCTGGAGAGAGATTAAAAAAGACTTAGATACCTGGAGTAGGATAAAACTCTCCTGGTCTGGAAGAATGGCCGCAATTAAGATGAGTATTCTTCCAAGACTGCTGTTTTTATTTCAGAACATCCCGGTGATTAGAGGTACGACAATGTTTAAAGATTGGCAGAAAACCCTTTCCAGATTTATTTGGCAGGGCAAAAGAGCAAGAATTAAATTTAAACTACTTACAGATTGAAGAGATAGAGGAGGGTTTGCCGTCCCGAACTTGAAACTATACTATGAGGCCTCGTGCTTGTGTTGGATCAAAGAATGGATCGTTTTGAAAAACACAGATTTGTTAGATTTAGAGGGATTTAACACCAGATTCGGTTGGCACGCATATCTATGGCACAATAAAGAGAGGGTACACAAAGGCTTCTCTAACCATATCATCAGAGGAGCGTTGCTTGAGGTATGGGACAGAAATAAAAGACTTATAGAAAAAGACACCCCCTGGTGGCTATCACCAATTGATATTCTAACAATCAAAAAATTAAACATGGAAAGTCAAAGATGGACCTATGAAGATCTCCTGGTAAGATCAGATAAAGGATGGAAAATCAGAACATATGAAGATTTAAAGGATAAATTAACGGGTTGGCTACAATTTCACCAAATTAATGCCTTATGGAACGAACATAAAAAAATAGGGATGAATGAGAAAAAGTCCAGATACCAGGTGGAAATACTAGAAGGTAATCCAAAATGTATAATCAATTACTAGATTGGGATACTAAGGATGAAGAGATAAAGGAAGTTATGGTCAAATGGGCCATAGATCTTGGATACAACCTAGATTACGATAGGTGGGTGAAACTTTGGAACAAGGATATGAAGTTCACAGCATGTGTTGGACTCCGAGAAAATATGGAAAAAATGATGTACCGATGGTACATCACCCCTGTGAAATTGGAAAAAATGTATAAGACCGGGGACAAAACATGCTGGAAATGCAAAACAAAAGAGGGTGATTTCCACCACATGTGGTGGGCTTGTGAAGAAGTGAAAAGGTTTTGGGGACTTATTTATGATGAATTAAAAAAAAAATTGAAATATACTTTCCCCAAAAAACCCGAAGCCTTCCTCCTAGGAATGGTCGGAGAGGAGATCAAGAAAGAAGACCAAATAATGTTCCAATACGCAACGGTAGCCGCCAGGATATTGCTAGCGCAAAATTGGAAAACCCCTAATATCCCAACTGTTAGAGAATGGCAAATTAAGTTATTCGAATATATAGAATTAGCAAAGATGACACAAAAAATCAGGCATCAAGAAAGTGTAAAATTTATTAACGATTGGAACAAATTCATAACATACATAGAAGCAAATTTAGGAAATATTAAAATCACAGTAGGTGTAACATAAAGCCTGCGATGTATAGATAGAGGTTGCAAAAAGATACCGCAGAAAGGTATTGTGGTTATATAGCCCAAAACCGAGATGGAGGGAAGTCAATCAATGTTATGTTATAAATTGATGTTGGTTTGTTTTCCGTTTGTTTTCTTTTTTTTATGGGCTGCTTTGTCTTTTTTTTTTCTTTTTCTTTGTTGTTCGTTTGTATGTTTTTGTTCCTTCACTTTGTATGTTTTTGTTTTTTTTTAAAAAGAACTTAATAAAAAGAATTTTAAAAAAAAAAGGAATTCTGACCCTCCACATGCGAAAAACCAGGATCTTTATATCAAATCGGATGGTTGGGGAAGTTTTTTTTTATATATATAAATTTTTATTGATTTTCCAACATATATCAAAACACAACACAACTAACAGTACACAAACAAACAAACATACAAACACGTATAATTTCATATCCTCTTTTTCTTAAACCTTGTTTCAACGACTTCCCCATACCTCCCTTTTCTGCATCCCTGTTTTAAATTTTCCCAGCAACTCCTAATTTCAATTACTTATAATTCACTTTCTTTAATCCTTTTTCTCTTACCCAATTATTTGTCACTGCAATTCTGTTTTACATTACCCATAACATTTTAACACTCATTAATTTTACAACAGTTCTTAAGATAAATTTTAAATTTCTTCCAATCTTCTTCCACCGTCTCTTTCCCTTGGTCACGGATTCTGCCAGTCATCTCAGCCAGTCCCATATAGTCTATCACCTTCGTCTGCCACTCTTCCAGCGTGGGTAGTTCTTGTGTCTTCCAATACTTTGCTAAAAGAACTCTTGCTGCTGTTGTAGCATACATAAAGAACGTCCTATCTTTCCTTGACACCAATTGGCCTACCATGCCCAGGAGGAAGGCCTCTGGTTTCTTATGAAAAGTACACTTAAGTACTTTCTTGATTTCGTTATAGATCATTTCCCAGAAGGCCTTAATCCTTGGGCACGTCCACCAAAGGTGATAGAAGGTACCTTCAGTTTCCTTACATTTCCAGCATTTATTATTGGGCGTATGATAGATTTTTGCAAGCTTGACTGGGGTCATGTACCACCTATAGATCATTTTCATAATATTCTCTCTTAAGGCATTACATGCCGTAAACTTTATACCGGTGATCCATAACTGTTCCCAGTCAGCAAACATAATGTCATGACCAATGTCTTGTGCCCATTTAATCATAGCTGGGGAAGTTTGTACAATTATAGAGCTAGCCCATCTATGAGGCAGAGTGAGTGCAGGAGCAGAGGATGCTGCCGTTGCTCCATCTAGCTCAGTATTGTCTACACTGACTGGCAGCAGCTCTGCAGAGTTTCAGGCAGAGGGGTCTCTCTCTCCCAGCCCCACCTGGAGATGCCATCAGGGATTGAGCCGATGTGGTAAATGCTCTGCCACTGAGCTACACTCCTTACCTTGTTTATAAAGTAAGATTCTAGTCCTCATGGGCCTGATTTAAAGAGGAAGCTGTATTATAGGAAGTCAGGCCATTGGTCTGTAACATGGGTAGGCAAACTAAGGCCCAGGGGCCGGATCCAGCCCAATCGCCTTATCAATCCGGCCCGTGGATGGTCTGGAAATCAGCGTGTTTTTACATGAGTAGAATATGTCCTTTTATTGAAAAGGCATCTCTGGGTTATTTGTGGGGCCTGCCTGGTGTTTTTACATGAGTAGAATGTGTGCTTTTATTTAAAATGCATCTCTGGGTTATTTGTGGGGCATAGGAATTCATTCTTTCTTTTCCTCCCCCAAAATATAGTCCAGCCTGTTAGGATATTTCCGTTCCACCTTAAAAGGGAGCAGGCTTTGTGAGTCACAGAATTAAACTAACAAAACTAAATAAAAATAAAAACAATTTAAAACACACCAAACAATTTCAATATCTTATCTTTCATTCACTTATTTCAGCGACCTCCTCACACCTCCCTTTTTGTATTCCACTTCTATTAATTGTTTCAGCAATTCATTTCCATCTTCCTCTGTTTTCTATCCTATAATTGTGGTTCGAGGACCTGACCCCCGCGAAGTGAAATGAAGACACAAGGACAAGTGATATAAGGTTGATGGGCTAGAAAAGGCCACAACTTTATTGATTACAGCAATGAAAAGGTATTGGCTTAGGCATTGGATCGAAACAAGTGGGTTTATTCACCAGTAGGTGGAGCCTGTTGATGCTAATCCAACTATAGGCTCACCCCTGCTGTCACCGAGGGTCGTGCCATGGCCTCCCGCCAAGCAGGCATCGGACAGAATACACGACCGCCAGATTCCTTTAACGGAATACCCCTAAAAATTGAAGGCATAGGCGATGGCCACACCTAGCACTTCGACACACAACACATTATTCCAATGCCTAACCTACCCACCAATACCACAAAAGTTGTGACGATTGCTACGAGGTAGGCGAAAAAACCAAAAAGCCTAATGCCAAATGGAAAAACTCCTACCAGGCCCCCCGGGCAACCAGGGCGACCAACCTAAGGTCCATAGCAAGGCCAATGACCTAAGCCCTAACTAAAAGGGAGTGGAGGGTGGGTGACTTGCGATGGGACGGTGATGAAGAATGAGGCCAGGGAGAGGCTGGCACTGCAGCAAAAGGCTGCTGAACACGCCCCCTCCACGGCACCTGGTTGGGTGGCCATCGGGGGGGCGTGAGTGCCAGCCAGGTGAGCTGGAGGCAGGGGGCAACGCCCCCTGCTGGGCGGTGCTCGGGCTCCCGCCCACAACCACTCCCCTCTCTTTCAGGGAGGAGAGTCTTTGTGGTTCGAGGACCCGACCCCCGCGAAGTGAAATGAAGACACAAGGACAAGTGATATAAGGTTGATGGGCTAGAAAAGGCCACAACTTTATTGATTACAGCAATGAAAAGGTATTGGCTTAGGCATTGGATCGAAACAAGTGGGTTTATTCACCAGTAGGTGGAGCCTGTTGATGCTAATCCAACTATAGGCTCACCCCTGCTGTCACCGAGGGTCGTGCCATGGCCTCCCGCCAAGCAGGCATCGGACAGAATACACGACCGCCAGATTCCTTTAACGGAATACCCCTAAAAATTGAAGGCATAGGCGATGGCCACACCTAGCACTTCGACACACAACACATTATTCCAATGCCTAACCGCCACCCGAGCCAAAGGCTCGCCGCCAATACCCTCAAAGCTGCAACCAATCCCAGATACTTTTGATGACACTAGCTAACTAAATGTCGTTCCCCAAATCTGATAGGTGGACACCGTCATTCCGGTATAAAGCTTGGTCGCCGATCCGGATACGGTCATGATAAATGACTTGGCCATACATAAAGCGCACTCAACGGGCTACCGCCCGGTTTACGAGTTTCCTGGTTTTTCAATGGCCATACAGCTTTGCGCACTGCGCCAAACAGTTCTTTTCAGGAAGGAGGACCAGAACACCGTCGTTCTGGGACACAAGGCTGCAAATGCATTCAAGTCTCGTTTTATGCTCCACAACAAGTCCACACTCCTTCTGTTAGCAAGGTCATTCTCCCCCAAATGAATCACAAGGATGTCGGGAGGGCCGAACTTGGCTACTTTCTCCCACAGCAATGGCATCAGCTCCTCCCAACGCATGCCTCTTCTCGAAAACCAGGAAACTCAAACACCATGTGGAAGGCCAAGATTGGATGCAAGACTGCAGCTCACCGCTCGTACGCGGGCCCAATGAACTATACTGTGGCCGCAAATCCACACGCTTCTTCTGAGCATAACTGGGGGTAAAAGACAGAAAGAAAAGGCGGGTAAGTAGGGTAAAGCGGCAAGTCGCATACTAGCGAATATAAGACTTATAAGCATTGGATTTCCACCGGCCCATCTCTTTGATCCTGTCCGCCGGTAACCCCAGGTGCGCAGCCGTGGTTGCGGCGCCAATTCTAAAGGAGTGCGCAGCGTACTCCTGGGAGGATAGACCACGAGCCTCAATAGCCTTGCGAAGCACTCTGGTGAATTGGTGCCTCAACAAGGGTGACCCATCTTCGTGGTCCAGAAACGGACCCGGGCCGGGCGGTCTGAGGTAGAGGTACCTCTTAGTGTCCTTTACTGGGCATGGGCCCTGCTGTGCCAACACCGTGAGCTTAACTAGGACACCCTTACCCGCCTGATCAGTCTTGGACTGACGTATACGCACTGTCACGGTAGTTTCGGACAACTGCACGTCCTCGCACAGGAGGCCGTGTGTTGAACCTCGTGCACCAACTTCAAACACCACCTCACCAACTCTGAGCGTGCCAAAAAAAAGGCGATAGCGTATGCTGCGGAAAAGAGACGTGCCTCGAACCTGGACCAGCAAATTGACCTGAGTTTTATGCGTATCTGAGATAACAATCCGTAAGAAATCGGCTTACGGCTCTCGGCCCTGGGAGGTTGCAACCTGCCCCAACCCTCAATGGCTCTACGGATCGAGAAGTCACTACACGGGTCATGAGCAAATGTAGCTTTTGAAAAGAAGCTGATGGCGGCTACGTGAATCTTTAAGGTTTAGGAGCACGTCCCAGATCATCGAGATGGGAAAGGTACTGCAAGACATCGTCAGTGGTAGGAGGTACGTTATGTGAGAGCCCAGATAACCCAGACCTGAAACCAAGGAAATCACACCAGGCCTTCTTGTAGGACCTGAGAGTGGAAGGTGCCACGGACGCTAATACTCCCTGTATCACTTTGCGTCTCCAACGTTCCACAGGTACTCCGGAAAGGGTTCGGGCAACAGTTGTGCTCCAGGTGCAAGCGACCGGAAGCGAGGTATCTGAAATCGAGACAAGGCATCGGCTATGTCATTATTGGCTCCGGGTAAGAATTTGGCTGAGAATATTATGTTGTACTCAAGGCACCGGAGGACGAACGCCCGCAGAAGGGAGGAGACCCACTCAGACCGAGAAGACTGCCTGGCTAGAATGTTCACCACCGCCAGGTTGTCGGTCCTGAAGCACACGCGGTGATCTCGAAACTCTTCCGTCCAGATGTGAACGGCCACCACTATAGGAAAGAACTCAAGAAAGGTGAGATCCCGCGTAACCTGCCCCAGCCCTCGATAGCTCTGCGGATCAGGAAGTCACTGCATGGATCGGAGGAGAACGTGGCCCTAGCGAAGAAGCTAATGGCAGCTAATGGCATGTATTTTAAGGTTTTAGGCGCACGTCCTAAGTCATCGAGGTGTGAAAGGTATTGCAGAACGTAGTCAGTGGTGGGCGGCACGTTAGGCGAAAGCCCAGATGTCCCAGACCTGAAGCCCAAGAAATCGCACCAGGCCCTCTTGTAAGACCTGAGAGTGGAGGGTGCGACAGATGCTAATACTCCCTTAATCACTTTGTGTCTCCAACGTTCCACAGGTGCTCCGGAAAGGGTTTGGGCAACAGCTGTGCTCCAGGTGCCAGCGACCGGAAGCAAGACATCGCAGAAGGGAGGAGACCCTTGCAGATCGGGATGACTGTCTCGCCAGTATGTTCACCACTGCCAGGTTGTCGGTTCTGAAGCACACCCGGCGATTTCGAAACTCCTCCGTCCAGATATGCACGGCCACTACTATTGGAAAAAAAAAAAAAAAACTCGAGAAAAGTGAGATCCCGCGTGATGCCCTTGCCCTGCCACCCCGTTGGCCAACGTTGCGCGCCCCATCGGACCCTGAAATACAAGCCAAAGCCCAGGGACCCTGCCGCATCTGAATGGACCTGAAAATCTGAGGACAAGTTAAGAACATCCTGCCATAGGGATATTCCATTGTAGTGTTCCAAAAATGTCACCCAAACCTCTAGGTCGGCCTTACCTGTCTTTGGAAGACGGAACCTGTGGTGTGGGTGCTTGAGACCCACTGAAAGCCTGGCTAGGCGGGGAAAACTACTCTACAAGCAAAATTGAAATGACCTAACAGGGATTGTATCTGTCTGAGGGTGATTTTTGTTAGTGCAAGGGTAGTATGAATTATTTCCTTAAGGGTGTCAATCTTCTCCTTAGGTAAGCGGGATGATTGGGCAACTGTGTCCAGCTCTATGCCCAAGTACGTGAGACACACAGACTAACTGAATGTGGATGTTCATTATGCACTGTATCATAGTATAGTACAGTGATTATAAGAATATCTGCTTGAGTATACGTTTTCATCATGTGTAAAACTCATAAGGAATAAACAAATAGTTCTATATTGTGATCAAGTAACTCCTAGAACAAAATTGTACGTTTTAGCTTCAGAAAACCAGTTGCTTCTAGCCAACATCCTGTTGCCAATGTAGCTAAAATTTTAGCATTTTTGATTGTTAGTTGATAACAAGATTGTTAGTATGACAAGAGATTGGTGGGATACTCTCCTACAGATTTCCAAAACTGTTGTACAACAGACACAGCCAGGACATTCCAGAACAATTCTATCTGATACTGTAAATGTCAGGTTTCAGTTTCACTGTAGCTAGACAGAACTGATACATATGCAACATGTTCTAGAAGATTCCCAAAGGTGAGCTCTTGGCCAAAGCATTATCCACTTCAGTGAAGTGTTATTTCTCACAAAACTAGCAATTTGTTTACTAACTATACATGTTCCCTAATATGGTTAAAGCATTGAAATTATGCGATTCCGACTGTTGGGCTTAAAGGCTTACTAGATTCTAGGACTAAGGACTAAATCAGTATTGTACTTCTTTGCAATTTTGTCCACAGCTGCCCTGCTCATTGGGAGAACAGGAAATGGATCTGGAACACTTCAAAGCAGTACCATTGCTCCCATGTGTCTTCCTGCTTGGGCTGTCATTTTGTTAAAGCTGTGGTCTTGCTCTTGTAGTTGATCTGGGCGGAAAAGGCAGGTTCCCCAGGAAAAAATAATTCCTGTATGAGGTGTTATGGGATGATACATTTGGTTGCCTAATTATCGCGGCCCTGTTGGGTTCATCCCAATTAGCTGTATGCCATAGTGTGACTCCAGAGGCGGAGCTAGCTGCTCTGGCACCCGGAGTGGCACACGTGGTGTGCACCCAGGGGTGGGGCTAGCTACCCGTGGGGTGAGGCGAATGTCCTTTCCCTTACTGACTTCTGATAAGGAGAGTCCTTCGCGGTTAAGGAGCCACTACCGGGATTCTGAAACCCTCTGAGAAACCCTTCCAAAGATAGGATGCTGCACTTCTGTCTGGATGGATAGACAAGAGGTTGAGGAGAGGAGAAAGCTAAACTGGAGAAAATGCTAGACCCAGAAGGACTTTAACGATGGTTCCCTGCTGCGGGGGCTCATCTGGAACTAGAGTGGTGGAAGCCCTGACCTCCCTGAAAGGGCCGCTTCCCATAGTAACACGCCATGGCTGGGTGAGCCCTAGCACATCTCACACACTCGTGCGGGTACTTAAAAGACTGCCTTTGGCATTGCCCTTTATTGAATTACCAGCACACCTTACGTTTTAAATCCTTTCTAAGGTCCAGCTTTCCAGTGTGATACACCTCTGATGGCTTCTTCCCGACATACGGGCTAACTGCCAGATGCTAAGAGCGGCGGCCTCTCCAGAAAGGGCGTAAGCCATTCTGACTCATCATCACCGGCTGATGAGGTGCCTGATTCTGGAAGCTGGACCCTGGGCTGCCTATTCTGCAAAGAACTAGAAGAACTGGAAGCAACCAGGCTATTGATACGGGCCGGCAGCCTCCACGCAGGCGCCCCGATGCGTTTCTGAAAGTCACCGAGCAAACCTGAGACCTAGTTTGCACAGGCGCCGTTCCTGTCTGAGGGCTTGGGCCTGCACCTGGGTAGTTTAAAGGCTGGCCACTGGTTTGCGAAACAAGGAAGTAAGAAACACAAGGCAAATAGAACTAAAGAATAGCTAGGAGAAAGTGCTGTTCATAGTCAACAAAGAATGATCTGAAGGCATTGAGGAACCGCGAAATGGGTTTGGGTTTATTATTACGTCGGTTGCCATCTGCAGTGTGTGCTGGTACTGCACCCGTGCGCTTCCTCTTGGGCGCCATGAGCTGCTCTGTGCACTAGTAAAATGCGCCTACTATTTATTTCGTCACTAATTATTTTATATTATTTTATTTTAAATTTAATTTTCATTTATTTATTTATTTATCTATATTTTTAATATTAATTATTATTACAATTTTTTATTTTTATAATTATAATTATTTATTATTATTATTTATTATTATTTATTTTTTAAATTTATTTTATTTTATTATTTTATTTTATTATTGTTGTTGTTATTTTTAATTAGTATTAATATCACCAATCAATTAATAACTTGACTGTAATTAAATGTCAGTATACAATTATTGTGTATCAATAAAGTTCAGAGCACGGTTGATGAATTAATCATTAATCGATAGTATCTCAATTAATAGCCAATGGATTTATAGCTATGAGTAGAAATTACTATTATCAATCGCTCCACGTAACTGCTGACAAAATGAACAAGCTATACGTCACTTAACTGCACCGCTTGTATTAATTTATATTTATTAAATCACAACCCAGCAAGAGTTCAAGCAGCAGCGCTCAGCTACATATTAGCACCTGGCTCCAAGGAACAATTCCATACACAAAGGAACCCCAACTGCAGTCAAACAGAATTAGAAGATAATTGCCTACAATAAAAAGTTGCCCCTATTAAATGATAGGCAAATCTAGGCGCAAAGCATTGCCAAGTAATCAAACAGAATTGAAAATAACTGCTTACAAGGAGATGCTCAGAAGCTGCAGCCAAATTAAGAGAAAAGGAAATCAATAAGATTCCAGGCCCACACCAGCGGCCCTCTGGAAAGGAGGGGTGAGGTAGCTCTTAAGGGGAAACTTACACCAAACAAAAGAAACTTTGCCAAACAAAGAAAGTAAATTTTTTGCCCACAAGGTTGGCTCAAGACCAGTTGATGGAAATAAAGGTGCTTAAATAGACAAAAGACTGCAATTGGTCAAACTGCTGGTTAGTTAAACTGACAATGCAACTAGAGCTGCTGAACTTCCAGGTGCTTAAAAGACAATGCCGAGCAATCAAGCCTGCCCAGCAGTTGAAAAACCTGTCTGGTAACTGTGATGACTCAGGCAAAGGGAAATCCAAAGACACCTTTTTTTTTTTTTTTTAATAAGGTTAATGTGATGTATCTCTTTCCTGAAAGGGTGGGGGGTGGAGGGAGGGAGGAGGGGTGGAGGGAGGAGAAGGAAAGCGTGGGGGGGGGGGGAGTTTGGAGGGAGGAGGGGGTGTTGGGAGTAAAATGACGATGCGGGGCAAGGAAAAAGTTTGAAATATAAACCGTGAGTTAAACTGGACTTTTTAGTAAAGGTACTATAAGCCGAAACTTTTTTTTGTTGTTGTTGTTGTTTAAAAGCAGTTCTTGTGGTGTTTAGTGTCACTGGCTTTTGCCGTAATAAAACTTGAAACTTTAAAAGCAGTTTTCTTTAGGGAGCCTGTACTGGCAAATGCAGCCAATGACAAGAACCAGGCAAAGGCACACCTTCAAAGGTTCTAAACGTGCAGTGCTGAGGAATGGTTTCCTGATCATAAACCCTGCATTGTCCACCCCAAGCCCTGCCTTATTTCTTCCCCCAAACATCAAGCGGAGGGGGGGGTGGCTTAGAGAAACCAAGAGGGGTGAGGTTTAAGTGCACAATGTATTCCAAGCCCCAGCAGCCTTTAAATTTTACAGTGGGCTCCCGATTTAAGTGGTACCAATGGAAGGGGTGGCAGGGTAAATTAAACCCACGCTAGATGAGTAAAAATCAATAAACGGCAGTCACAAACACATGCTGCAAGCACACACACGCACGCACGACTTAAAATTGGAGAGGAGCCCTGGGGATCATCTAGTCCAACCCCAGCAATGCAGAAATATTTAACTGTCCCATACAGGCTCTCAAGGACAATGGAGGGGGAAAACACATAAGCACCCTGGCCAACAAATTAAATGTAAGGCAAAGCCTCTCAGTCACCCAGACCAGCCATGCAGGTGGACAGGCAAGGGCAATAGAGGGGAAAACATACAAGCATCCTGGCCAAAAATTAAAAGCACCAGGAGTGGGGGGAAATAGAAGGTTAAATGTAGGTTTTTACACGGAAAAGAGGACACAGCAACGCCAACCTGGATGCCTGGGTTTTAAAAAGCAGTAAAGCAATGAGCGCACACAAGCCTCTTAAAGTTAAAAGGCATGCAAGGAACCAGACCCCTCCCCCGACTCCAAACCTCATGGCTCTTCTCTGTGATGACTCTCCTAGCTGATGACTTGCGATGGGACGGTGATGAAGAATGAGGCCAGGGAGAGGCTGGCACTGCAGCAAAAGGCTGCTGAACACGCCCCCTCCACGGCACCTGGTTGGGTGGCCATCGGGGGGGCGTGAGTGCCAGCCAGGTGAGCTGGAGGCAGGGGGTAACGCCCCCTGCTGGGCGGTGCTCGGGCTCCCGCCCACAACCACTCCCCTCTCTTTCAGGGAGGAGAGTCTTTATCTACTTAGTTCCTTATAACATTTCTACTAAAGCCATATAACTTCATTTCCACATTTTTCTAACATTCATTAATTTTACAGTATTTCTGTAAATAGTCTTTAAACTTTTTCCAGTCTTCTTCCACCGACTCTTCTCCCTGGTCTCGGATTCTGCCAGTCATTTCCGCCAGTTCCATATAGTCCATCACCTTCATCTGCCATTCTTCTTGGGTGGGTAGATATTGTGTCTTCCAATACTTCGCGATAAGTATTCTTGCTGCTGTTGTTGCATACATAAAAAAAGTTCTATCCTTCTTTGGCACCAATTGGCCGACCATACCCAGGAGAAAGGCCTCTGGTTTCTTCAGGAAGGTATATTTGAATACCTTTTTCATTTCGTTATAAATCATCTCCCAGAATGTCTTAATCCTTGGGCATGTCCACCAAAGGTGAAAGAATGTACCTTCAGTCTCATTACATTTCCAACATTTATTATTGGGCAAATGGTAAATTTTTGCAAGCTCGACTGGTGTCATGTACCACCTATAAATCATTTTCATTAAATTTTCTCTTAAGGCATTACATGCCGTAAATTACATACCTGTGGTCCATAACTGTTCCCAGTCAGCCATCATTATGTTATGTCCAAAATCTTGTGCCCATTTATTCATAGCTGATTTTACCGTTTCATCCTGAGTGTTCCATTTCAACAGCTGTGTTGCTGTGTCTAATGTTGATTCTTGTGTTGCACAAACTAACAATGTTCTTCATGCAGGATGTATTCACGAAGCACACAGAAGATTTTGTCACATGTCTTGGCAGGCACTGGCCAAGATGCCTGGATTGGTTCAGGGTTTGAACATCAAACCCTGTAAGTTTCACATGAAATGTGTATCTTGTGCAGAGAACAAGGTGAAGGTTGCTCCAAAAGGCAAGGAGTCTAGCAGACAGGCTTCCAAACCCTACCAGCTAGTCCACGCAGACCTGGTTGGTCCACTTGCGCCCTCTTTGGGTGGAGCAAGGTACTTCATGGTTCTAATTGATTCTTTTTCCAGGTACATTCATGTGTTTATGCTCGAGCAGAAATCGCAAGCGTTTCCTAGGTTCAAGGCATTCTGTGCTTGGTTGGAGAATGTTCACGGTAAACGTATCGGCTGTCTCTTTACTGATCGGGGTGGGGAATTCACTTCTCAGCAGTTTGAAGCTTTCCTGACTGAGAAGGGAATCCAGCATGACTTGTCAACACCTAGATCGCCATGGATGAATGGACTTGCGGAGCGAGCAAATCAGACTTTGCTTCAAGGCCTAAAAACCTTGTTGCATGATGCCAATCTCACTGAGACGTTTTGGGGGGAGGCTCTGTCCACGTTTGTTTACACATATAATCGCAGACTGTCATCACCTATTGGTTGTACCCCCTATGAGAAGATGTTTGGTAAGAAACCTAACGTCAAGCACATGAGAATCTTTGGTTCTGACATGTGGGTACACACCCCACAGAGCAACAAGCTTGGGAAGCGTGGGGCACATGGTTTGTTCATGGGGTACGAAAAAGGAGCATACAGGGTATGGATGACTGATTCTAAGTCCATTAAGTTCACAAAGAGTGTTGAGTACAATCCTAAGTGGGGGGGAAATGTGGGGATTTTCCAGAGTTACCCAGAGGAAGATGAAGATGATGTGAAAAAAGCAGATGGTGTTGAGGCAGAAGAGGAAGCCGAGGATGATGATGATGATGATGATCAGAGTTCGGATTCCAGTTCAGTGGGCGGCGCTGCTGCTGGTGTCAGCGACAGTGATGACAGCAGACTACAAGAGCGCAAAGGCCTCAGTCAGACCATCTGATGCGTCTGACAATGAACTGGAAGAACCACTATTCACCATTGGTCATTTTTCTCCTAAGAAGGAGGAGATGAGTGAAGAAGACTTGCGTCAAGTTCGCAGGTCTGAAAGGGCCACCAAAGGCAGACCTCCAAGAGATTTGCTGATGAGTTTGCTAAGACAGCAACTGCTGTTCTTAGTAGCTCAGAGAAGGTGTGGGAACATTCAAGCTTCAAAGAGGTTCAGGAGTTAACCTCTAAAGATGCTGAGCCTTGGCTTAATGCCATGAAGGCTGAAGTTGATTCCTTGAACAGGAACCAAACTTGGGAGCTGGTACCGGTAGTCCCAGGAATGAGACTGGTTGGCAGCAAATGGGTCTTCAAGGCCAAGACAGACCAGAATGGCAAGGTTGTCAGACACAAAGCCAGATTGGTTGCCAGAGGTTTTTCACAGGTACCAGGACAGGATTACCACGAGACCTACTCACCCACCGTCAAGTATGAGAGCATTCGGCTAATGCTCAAGATAGCTGCAGAGGAGAAACTGCATGTTTCCCATCACGACATTAATACAGCTTTTTTGTACGGAGTTTTGGGGGAGGAGCTGTTTATGCTTCCACCTGACGGGATGCAGATACAGAAGGGAATGGTCTGTAAACTGCGGAAGTCCTTATATGGTCTCAAGCAGAGAGCCAGGTGTTGGAACACAAAACTCACTGAGACATTGCTTTCTCTAGGTTTTCACTAGGGCAAAGCTGATTTGTGTGTGTTTGTCAAGGAGGAGAGGCAAAATAAACTGTATTGTTTTGTTGATGATCTTCTGATGTTTTGGAAGAATCAGGCTTTGTACCAAAGCACCCTAGCTCAGCTGAAGGAGCACTTTGACATGAAGGATCTTGGTGAGGTATCCAACTATCTTTCTCTGCAGGTGCAGAGGGACCAAGCAGGTAATTTTCTGGTTCATCAAACACAGAAAATTGCTGATGTATTAACCAGTTTGAATTTGGTTGATGCAAACCCAGCAGACACACCGATGGTGACAGGTTACCAGGTAGATAGTACTGCTGAAGTGTTTTCTGACACTACGCTGTACAGATGCATTCTAGGGAAGCTGAATTTTATTGCTAGATGTTCAAGACCTGACATAGCTGTAAGCACTAACCTGCTTAGCAGACATGCTGACAATCCTACTGTTCAGGATTGGAAAGCTCTGAAGCGCATAGCCCGCTATTTGAAAGGGACTTTGCACTACAGGCTGAGGTTCACCAGTCAGAAGACTGGAGGTCTTGAAATCTTTGCAGATGCTAGTTTTGGAAGTGACACCACAGATGGTACAAGCACTTCTGGAGTATGCTACATGTACAACCACTGTCTGTTTGACTGGCTGTGCAAGAAGCAAACGACAGTTAGCCTAAGTTCCTGTGAAGCAGAACTCAATGCTCTGTCATTTTCACTCATGGATTGTGAATGGTTGATGCAACTGTTTCAGGACATCGGAGTTTCTGTGAAATGTCCTATACAAGTGTATCAAGACAATAGATCCTGTTTGGCTTTGCTGAACTCAGAGAGTTGCAAGCAAAGAACCAAGTACTTGCAGATTAAGCTACATCGTGCAAGAGAGTGTATTCAGAAAGGACTCATTCAGGTGTCCTAAATGCCAGGAAATGAAATTCCTGCTGATCTGTTGTCTAAGGTTGTTAACAGAGAACAAGTTAAGGTTTATGTACAGAGGTTGCAATTGGGTTGAACCACAGGTACTACAGGTTACACGGAAAGGGGGAGGATGTTAGGATATTTCCGTTCCACCTTAAAAGGGAGCAGGCTTTGTGAGTCACAGAGTCTGCGTATTTCCTGTTCACAGGAAGTTTATGTTTTCTATTGCTTTCGTTTCTCTCTCTCTGTGCCTGAACACGCAGGCAGGCAGTCATGTTTTTTCCTTTGTTCTGACCAACGCTGAATAAACTTCTAAATAATGCTCTCCTGCGTGCATCTTTCGCTGTGCGAATTCTGCTGATAGAGCGTGCATCAGTTCTGGAATGTGGCAAGCTATTTTCTGGAGCTCGTGTCGCTAATTGCTGATACTGTATCTACGGGAAATCGATGGATCGTCCGGAGGCGACGTGGGGGCCATGATGGGCTTTATCTCCCTGGCAGTATCCCAACACAGCCCACCACATGGTCTGAGGGACAGTGGACCAGCCCCCTGATGGAAAAGTTTGCTGACCCCTGGTCTGTAATATATACCTCATGATTGTCTACACAAAGGGCTCACCCACACTTCTACCTGTGTGCCACAGAAAGTGTGGTAAAAGTGCTCTCTCCCTTGCCCTGCTCCTTTCCGAGGGAAAACTGGCACTTTTGGTGATCAATTGGAACAAATGGCAATCCAGGGAAAACCCAAATTGCCTATTGAGCGCTAAAGAGCAGTTTTCCTTGGGATGGCAGGACAAGCCCTGACTTTCTACAGCCCTTTTCCATACCCCTTCCCTGTTTGGAATTTATTTCCTTTTTTAAACCCAAAAAGCTTCCCATTGGAAAGTCATACTTGACACACAAAGTAGATAACTAGATTTCAGAGTGATGGTGGTGTTGGAGTGTTTGTGCAGCTGACTATGGTCTACTCTGAGTAGTCTCAGTTGGTCATTTTTATTTTATTTGTTTATTAAATTTGTATTTATGTTAAATATGTCACCTACATTCATATCAGAGGATCTGCTGCAAGTAAGGCTCACATTGGATGAAGCCCCCTTGGATGCGCCTTCCTCTCCGCTTTGCCCCTTTCTGATCCTGCCTCACTCCAGATCTCTTCTCCTGCCACGGGTATTTGACAGCTCCTTGTGTACCCAGCTGGTGAGCCACACCATGCTGGCAGTTGGTTATGGGATGCTCCAGGACGGTGGAAACAACGTGGCTTATTGGATCCTAAAGAACAGGTGACCAAAGGGGTATTTGAGCCGGGGTGGGAATGGTCGGGAAAAGCACAGAGGAACATCAGAGAAGCCCTTCTGCGAGGGCTGGCCCACCCATGAGGTGAGGTGAGGGAACTGCCTCAGGCTGCAGGATCCACAGGGCAGCAGTTCCAGCCTCTATAGCGGCCCCTTGGCTATGGGAAGCTTGTCTCCTCCCACCCTTGGTGGTGGGACACCATTGAGTGGTTGCCTCAGGTGCCCAAATGTCTTGGGCCATCTAGGTCATTGCGCCATCTAGTCCAGCCTCCAACCAGATGCCCCCAAGCCTGGGAGCAGGATTTGGGCACAAGAGCAGCCCTCTTCTCCCCTCATGGTCGCCAGCAAGTGATTGTTATGAGAATTATAAAGTCTAAGATATAAAATAAATGTTCATAAATGTACCAGGCAAGCACATACATAAATCTATAAACCACATGTCTGAAACAGTACAGGAAAATAGTCCTGAATCCATTTTGACTCTCCCAAATTGACCTCAAATATTTCTCTGCAGTGAGGAAGGAAATGAGAAAGCCTCCCCATTGTCTCTTTGCTCACAAATCCTGTCTTAAGGGCATATTTGTGCATGAATAGGGTGAGCCTGTGACCTGGATTCAGGAACTAAAGTATTTACCATTACAAAAGAATGGCCAGGCTGCCCAGGCAATGCAATCAATGACCATTAACAGGTATCCTGACAGACAGGATGTCTGCTGTAGACCGCTTCCTGTGATGTATGTCTGCTAGAGACACCTCCTTCCGTGATTTATGTATGATGTTTTGGGGGGTGGTCTTGAGCTACAGGGTGGGCAATTTCAAAAGTCTACATAAGGGCTTGCACACCATTGTTCTGGGTTCCTCCACCCTCCTGCATGTGGGGAGTGGGGACCCTGTTGCAGCAATTTAATACAGTAGTACCTCGGGTTACAGACGCTTCAGGTTATGCAATTTCAGGTTGCGCACCACGCCGAACCCAGAAGTACCAGAATGGGTTACTTCTGGGTTTCGGCGCTCGTGCATACATGCATAATAATAATAATAATAATAATAATAATAATAATAATAATAAATTTTATTTATACCTTGCCCTCCCCAGCCAAGACCGGGCTCAGGGCGGCTAACAACCAATAATAAAAACAATTTGATTAAAATACAATTTAAAAAGCAAGATTAAAATACAACATTAAAACATTAAGATGCAGCCTCTTCACAGGAGGAGAAAGGAAAAAGAAAGAGGGGGAGGGAATCAAACTGATTCTAAGCCAAAGGCCAGGCGGAACAACTCTGTCTTACAGGCCCTGCGGAAAGAAATCAGATCCCGCAGGGCCCTGGTCTCATGAGACAGAGCGTTCCACCAAGCCGGAGCCAGTGTTGAAAAGGCCCTGGCTCTGGTTGAGGCTAATCTAACTTCCTTAGGGCCCGGGACCTCTAGGGTGTTGCTATTTATGGACCTTAAGGTCCTCCGTGGGGCATACCAGGAGAGGCGGTCCCGTAGGTACGAGGGTCCTATCCTAGGCCGTGAAGGGCTTTAAAGGTCAAAACCAGCACCTTAAATCTGACCCTGTCCTCCACCGGGAGCCAGTGCAGCTGGAAAAGCACTGGGTGAATATGCTCCCATGGCAGGGACCCCGTGAGGAGCCTCGCTGCAGCATTCTGCACTCGCTGGAGTTTCTGGGACAGCTTCAAGGGCAGCCCTGCGTAGAGCGAATTACAGTAGTCAAGCCTGGAGGTGACCGTCGCATGGATCACTGTGGCCAGATCGGGGCAGGAAAGGTAAGGGACCAACTGCTTGATGCGGCGAAGGTGGGAAAATGTTGCTTTGACTGTTGCTGTAACCTGCATCTCCATGGAAAGGGAGGCATCAAGGATTACACCCAAACTCTTAACGGAAGGCAATGGCACTAATTGGGCCCCCACAAGAGAAGGGAGTTGGTCCCTCATCCCCATACCATCCCGACCCAGCCAGAAGACCTCTGTCTTCGAAGGATTTAATTTCAATTGGCTCCCACAAAACCATCCAGCCACAGCTTCCAAGCATCTGGTCAGTGTGTCCAGGGCTGAGTCGGTATGGCCATCCATCAGCAGATAGAGCTGAGTGTCATCAGCATATTGGTGACAACCCAGCCCAAAGCTCCGGACAATCTGGGCAAGGGGGTGCATAAAGCTGTTAAAAAGCATCGGGGAGAGGATTGCGCCCTGCGGCACTCCACACACCAAGGAGTGGCGTAACGACATCTCCCTCCCTAGTGCCACCCTCTGTCCCCGACCAGAGATAAAAGAGCACAGCCATTTACGGGCTATGCCCTGTATCCCCACGTCGGCGAGTGAATGGGATATGAAAGACGAAATGGTTAAATCAAGAATATACACTGGGCTAAAGATCTGGGACATAATATAGAAATAAGTGCATGAGAAAAGCTGTGGAAAGTAGATATGAAATATACTGCTTGGTATGCTTTAAAAGTAAATTACATGAAAATTACATGTATTGCTTAACACCTAACCAATTATCTAAAATGTATAAGAATATTCCTAACAAGTGTAAACCCGCAGATGGATCTTTTTTTCATCTGTGGTAGAATTGCAAGAAAGCAAGGGAATTTTGGGAAATGAAACATGATGAAATAAAGAAGATATCCAAAATGCCCAAAGCATTTCTGTTAGGGATTATAGGGGCAGAAATCCCCTAAAATATTAAAGTTGCTTATGTAACAACAGAGGCTAGGATTTTAAATGCGCAGAAATGGAAGGAAGAAGAAGTTCCCACCAAAGAAGAATGGAAAAGTAAGATAATGGACTCTGCAGAACTCTCAAAATTAACAGCAAAATTAAGAGAATCTAATGACGATTGTTTTATGGACAAATAGATGCCTTTTTTGGACTATTTTGTTATGGAAAATCTAGGTGCGAGGCTGCTCAGCCACCTAGCTCTTTGGGCTGAGCCCGCGGGTCCCTGCAGAATAAAAGGAGTACAGCCAGCGACCGAAGCAAATTGAAGAAGATCCACTTTTATTGCGCAACAGGTTCAAGGCAAGATTGAACCCCAAGGATGGGGCGTCAAGGACTTTTAGAACTTCCCACCATCTCCCAAGATACAGTTCGAAAAGCATCATCACCACATTACTACTACATCACCATTACATCAGAAAAGGGGAGGGTTAGACAAGATTAACATATGGGGTATGAGGGGGGAGCATGCAAATGCAGGATATGTATTGGGAGGAACATTCTAAGTACCTACAATCAGAAAACAATATCCGCCCTCCCTTCCCCACAGGTGGGCGGGGTTTGCGGCACCAAGCGAGGCTCACCTGGGCGGGTGCCACCCACCTGCCTGAGCTGGCCTTTGACCCGCCCCCAGCCAGGGAGGACAATGGACAGCCGGCCGGGGGTGGGCCTAAGGCCAAAGGAAAGGAGGCTGACTCCTGGGCTCAAGCCTCTTTTGCTGCTCTTCCTTCTGGGATCAAGATCAGGATCAGGAGTGTATCAGGAGTGTATCCAGGCGGCCGGACTGAGGTAAGTAACCGGCCTTCTTTATTTTTGCTTGCATTTGGGCGGTGGGGGGGGGGGCATCGCTCCGCACCGCTGCCTGCCCGGTGCCCCTTCCTACCCAGGCGGGCAAGCGCGGGGCTCCAACAAGGCCGCGGCTGGGCCTGCTTGCTTTTACGGTGGGGGGGGCACTGGGAGGGCGGCACAGGGCTGACTAGGCCTCAAAAACACGGCCTAGTCCCTTTTCTCAGTGGCGGGGGGGCGGCATTGCCCCCCGCCGCTGCCTGCCAGCCCAGAAGGGCAGCACAGGCCTGACTAGGCCTCAAAACGTGGCCTAGCCCCTTTTCTCAGTGGGGGGGGGCGGCATTGCCCCTGCAGGAGGTGCCTGCTGACCCAGGAGGCTCTGTTGAGATTTAAGATTTAATTTGTCTGTTGAGGCTTATTGTTGTGCTTGGTTGAAGCTGCTGCTGCCGACCTGAGCGGGATGCACAGGCCCCAGCCAGGCAGCAGGCACTGCCTGCTTGTTTTTGCATTATGTCTCTAGCCATGGCTGCTGATCAAAGAGAAGGCTCCCCCTTGCACTCTCTTGGTGCCGTAGGGGTGGGCACCCCAAGAGCCGCATCGAGGGGTACCCCTAGCAATGCCGTAAAGGCAGCCAACAGGATTAAAAAAGGGCCTTGTCTTCCAGCCAGAAGGTCCCACCTATGAAGTTAATTATCTCCAAGAAAAAAGTGAGGGATGATTGCCCCTCCACCTCTGATGCCAGGCCCTACAGGACCCTCCCTAAGAAGAAAAAGCGGGCATACACAGAGGAGTTCACTGCTGAGAGTGATTCTTCCCAGTCCAGTGACGACGATGTGCAGGAATTACTGCGTCAGAGGACTTCCGGAGGTGGCGCCAACGGCAATGGCGGTCTCCTTCTGAGTAGGAGGGAGAAGCTCCGCAGAAAGTGGGTCTGTCCGCTACGGTGAAGCGGAGACCCGACTAGAAATCGCAGGCAGAAGGAGCCTGCGAGCGTGGGACTCGGCGGGCACCTTTTGCGCCCCCCGATTCAGCGAGGGAGCCCCGCAAGGGGTTCCGGAGCGCAACGGGAGCGGCGCGGTGCTGCGAGTCGACTGCTGCGTCTGCGGAGCGAAGCCACGTAGCTGTTGCCGGAGAGCGCTGACCTTTTTCCTGTGAAAATTTGGCTGTAAAAAGAATATCCGTGAGTAGGGGAATTTAAAAGATTTGGATTTGAAGAGGGAAAAAAAAAGCGAAAATTGGGCACCGAAGCGGAAAGGTGTAAACAGGAAGTCCGCCTTTCCGTTTTGTAACAGATCAAAGCAAAGACGTTCCAACGCTATTACTTTAAAGTGGACTTTAAAGCTTTAACTCCAAGCATTAAAAGAAAGAACCCCCCCCTAGAGGAGAGGGGGGAAGTCAAGAAAGTGACTTTATTTCTTCTGGGAATCTAATAGACCTTTTGCGGAATCCCTGGGAACGGACTGCCAGGTTTATGAGGATTGCTACAATTGGACTCGCACTATCTATGGATACTGTAACATTTAAGATTTAACTCTGCAAGGAGATACATTTTGAGAGTCTTTTTTGGATTGAATTGTATGTTTCTACTAAAGAGGGGACACGGAAAGTTAGAAAAGACTTTGTTACTTTGTTAATGAGAATTCTATGGCGGTTACTGTGTCCCCCTAGAGGACTACTGAAGTTTGCATCTGGCTGGGGGAATTTTCCATTGCTAACACTGGGGACTTTCCACAGCAAGGCCTGACCGTGGGAACTGACCTTGACTGAAGATAAAGGGGAATGACTGACCAAAGAGCAACAAGATCTAAGGTCAGAGTGCAACAGTCTACTCCAGTCTCCCAGCAACGCAGAGCATCTGTGCCTGGCCTCCCTGTGACTCAGGAGGAAGATTCAGGGCAAATTGAGACAAAAGGAATGGCCTCAGAAGGGGAATTTACATCTGTACTGAATAAAATTTATGAGAAATTGGAAGGCCTAAGCAAACAGGTTTCATACCAATCAACTGAAATTAAAGGGAACACAGCCAGTATCAACTCAAATACAAAAGCTATAGAAAAACTGCTGGAGGAATCTGCGTCTACCAGGAAAATAGCTGAGGAAGCAAAAGAAAAGGTTGTGGCTGTGGAGGAAGAAATTAAACCTATGCGTAAACAGATTGGGGATCATCAGGCTCTATTGTCTATGATTGAATTGAAAGAGAAACAGACAAACCTGAGGATCAGGGCGGTGCCAGAACTTGAAAAGGACAATTTGAGTGACTATCTTTCACAGGAATTTGCGAAATTTTGGAACTTGGAGCTGGAAAAAGACTTTAAGATAGTGAGCGCCTTCAGACTTGGAAGAGGAGGGAGGAAAAACAGGGTGAGAGACTGTTTGGTGACCCTCCGCACGAAAGAGGAGAGGGATAAAATATTGGGTGCTCACTTTCAGAAGACTTTAGAGATCAATGATTCCAGAGTGGAGATTTTTAAAGATATACCGAAACATCTTTTGGATTTGAGAACCAACTACGGAGACTTGGTGGCCTTGCTGAGAAGGAATTGCATTGTTTTTAGATGGGAGTTCCCCCAGGGACTGTCTTTTACTTTTAAAGGGAAAAAGTTCAGAATCAGATCAGTGGAAGACAAGGAAAAATTTTTGAGAGACTTTGAAGAAGACTTACAAAAAGAAGTGACAGATGTGCTAAGAGTCCTGAGACCAGGAGTTTTAGACACAGCACCACCACCTCTGGGACCTGACAAATCGAAAAAAAAGATACCACTGCAAGAACTTGACGAGCTTCTGGGAGCAGCTGGAGGAAACTAAAATAATTACACCATGTCTCTGCAATTATTAAGCTGGAATATTCACGGTTTAAACTCCCCGGAGAAGAGGAGGAAAGTCTTTCATTTATTGAAAAAGGAACAATTGGACTTAATTTGCTTACAGGAAACTCATGTGGTGAGGCTCCACAGGAAAGTACTCATTAACAAAAGATTGGGCCAAGAATTTATTTCATCGGACAAGGTTAAAAAGAGAGGAGTTGTTATCTACGCTAAAGAGAGCCTATCACCGAAATTTGTTTTTAAAGATGAACAAGGAAGATTTGTTGCAATTGAGATTCAATTACAAGGAGAAAAATATTTGATCGTAGGAGTGTATGCACCAAATGAGGGGAAGTCTGAATTTTTTAAGAAATTGCATGAGACATTGCTGGACTATATGGACTATAACATTATTTTGATGGGAGATATGAATGGTGTGGTATCCACAAATATGGATAAGTCGCAGAGACAGGTGGTAACTAAAGATGGCAGACTACCAAAAACCTTTTTTGAACTGACGGACAATATGGATTTGATTGATATTTGGAGAACTAAGAACCCCCTTGGAAGAGAGGGAACATTCTTTTCTGAAGCCAATATGACCCGGACAAGAATTGACCAAATATGGATAACTAGAGGACTGGTACCTAAGATTCGAAAAGCGGAAATTTGCCCCAAAACTTGCTCCGACCATAATGCAGTGAAGATGGAGATGAAATTAACACCAATCGGTTCCTTCAGATGGAGGATGAATGACACCTTGTTTAGAGATCAAGAGGTGATTAAGAAGGCCCAAAAAACATTGAGAGACTATTTTGAGATAAATTTGAATACTACGGTTGAAAAAAGGACAATCTGGGACGCAAGCAAAGCGGTCATGAGAGGGTTTCTGATTCAACAGAATGCAATAAAGAAGAGAATTCAAAATGAGAAAAAAGACAAAATTTTGGAAAAAATAAAAGGAGAGAAGAAACTAAGAGCGAAACCAAAATCGCAAGAGATTCTGAGAGAAATTAAGTTATGGCAAGTACAATATATGAAAATGATAAACCAGGAAGTGGAATGGAAAATTAAACAGATGAGACAAAAGACATTTGAATCGGCTAACAAATGTGGGAAACTACTCGCTTGGCAGATGAAGAAAAGACAGAAATTAAATACCATCACAAATTTGGAGGTAGATGGAAAGAACATACAGAATCCATTGGAAATTAGAAAGTGTTTCCAGAGATATTTTAAACAACTATATACACAAGGGCCACAGAATGAGACTGAATTAGATCAATTTTTGAGAAAAAATGGACTACAAAAAATCTCTCAAGAAAATAAGATAATGTTGAGTTATAAAATTTCAGAACAGGAGGTAGAAGGTGCCATTCAGAATATGCAGCTGGGTAAATCTCCAGGGCCAGACGGTTTAACCTCCAAATACTACAGATCTTTGAAAGACTGGTTAATTCGGCCACTAAAGGAGGTCTGTAATGAGATTTTAGAGGGGGAAAAGGCACCGGAGTCGTGGCAGGAAGTTTACATTACACTTATACCGAAAACTGAGTCTGAAAAGACGCAACTTAAGAACTACCGCCCCATATCCCTGCTTAATGTGGATTATAAAATATTTGCTGACATTTTGGCTAACAGGCTAAAAAAAGTATTGCTAGAAGAGATTCATAAGGACCAAGCTGGCTTTCTCCCAGGAAGACACTTGTCTGATAATACGAGGAATATAATTAATATTTTGGAGAAGCTGCAAGTGAACATAAACACAAAAGCAGTTTTAATTTTCATAGACGCGGAGAAAGCCTTTGACAACATTTCTTGGAGTTTTATGAAGAAAAATCTTCAGGGGATGGGGGTGGGCCAAGGGTTTGAAAATGGTATAAGTGCAATTTACTCAGAACAAAAGGCTAAACTAATTGTTAATAACGTGGTGACAGAGGAATTTAAGATAGAGAAAGGTACACGACAAGGGTGCCCAATCTCCCCATTACTTTTTATTTCTGTCCTGGAGGTTTTATTAAATATGATTAGAAGGGACCATCTGATTAAAGGTATTCAGGTCGGAGCTAAACAATACAAATTGAAGGCTTTTGCAGATGACCTAGTCTTAACGTTACAGGAGCCAGAATCTAGTACGAAAAGAGTATTAGAACTGATTCAAGAATTTGGTCAGGTGGCAGGATTTAAGTTGAACAAGTCAAAAACCAAAGTCCTAGAGAAAAATTTAACACCGATTGAGAAAGAGAGGTTTCAGAAGGAGACAGGCTTAACATTGGTTAAGAAAGTAAAATACCTGGGGGTTAATATGACTGCTAAGAACTTGAATTTATTTAAAGATAATTATGAGAAATGTTGGTCAGAAGTGAAAAAGGACTTGGAAATATGGTCTAATCTGAAGCTTTCCTTGTTGGGTCGAATTGCAGCTATAAAGATGAATGTATTGCCAAAAATGTTATTCTTGTTTCAATCCTTGCAAATCTTGGACAAGATGGACTGTTTCAAGAAGTGGCAGAGAGATATTTCTAGATTTGTCTGGCAGGGCAAGAAGCCCAGAATAAAATTTAAAATATTAACCGATGCGAAGGAAAGAGGTGGATTTGCCCTGCCAGACCTTAAACTTTACTATGAATCGGCCGCATTTTGTTGGCTGAAAGAATGGCTGCTTCTTGAGAACACAGACATTTTGGATTTAGAAGGTTTCAACAATGTTTTTGGGTGGCATGCGTATTTGTGGTACGACAAGGTTAAAGCACATAAAGCATTTAAAAACCATATTGTCAGGAAAGCATTGTTTAATGTTTGGACAAGATACAAAGACGTATTGGAGAATAAAACCCCAAGGTGGCTGTCACCAATGGAAGCAAAGGCTCTGAAAAAGTCCAATATGGAGGCCAAATGGCCGAAATATTGGGAAATACTGGAACAAGAAGGAGACAAATTGAAATTGCAGAGTTTTGAGAAATTAAAAGATAAGGTGCGAGATTGGCTTCATTATTATCAAATAAGTGAGGCCTACAATTTGGACAAAAAAATTGGCTTCCAGGTGGAAAAATCAAAATTGGAAACTGAACTGTTAGAACCCAAAACTAAAACACTTTCAAGAATGTATAACTTGCTGCTAAAATGGAACACGCAGGATGAAACGGTTAAATCCGCAATGATTAAATGGGCACAAGATATCGGTCATAACATTATGTTTGCTGACTGGGAACAGTTGTGGACCACAGGTATGAAATTTACGGCATGTAATGCCCTAAGAGAGAATATTATGAAAATGATATACAGGTGGTACATGACACCAGTCAAGCTTGCAAAAATATATCATTTGCCCGATAACAAATGTTGGAAATGTAAAGAAAATGAAGGTACATTCTTTCACCTTTGGTGGACGTGCCCAAAGATTAAGGCTTTCTGGGAGATGATATATAATGAAATGAAAAAAGTATTTAAATATACCTTCCTGAAGAAGCCAGAGGCCTTTCTCTTGGGCATAGTCGGCCAATTGGTACGAAAGAAGGACAGAACTTTCTTTATGTATGCAACAACAGCAGCAAGAATACTTATTGCAAAGTATTGGAAGACACAAGAACTACCCACCCTGGAAGAGTGGCAGATGAAGATGATGGACTATATGGAACTGGCGGAAATGACTGGCAGAATCCGAGACCTGGGAGAAGAGGTGGTGGAGGAAGACTGGAAGAAATTTAAAGTTTATCTTCAGAAATACTGCAAAATTAATGAATGTTAAAATTATGTTTGGATTGGCAATAAGTGGTAATTAGCTACAAAAAGTTAACAAGAATATGTAAAAAATGAATTGATAAATGGATGAAAATATGGAGTTATAATATGCTATGATATGGAGTTAAGATAAATGAATAAGGGTAAGGATTTGCTGAATTGATTATGTAAACGGGAATACAAAAGGGGGAGGTGTGAGGAGGTCAATGAAACAAGCAAATGAATTTAAAGATACAAAAAAAAAATGGATTTGTTTTTTAACTTTTTCTTGTTTATCTGTTTTTTGTATTTTGTATTGCTTTTTCTATGACTTTTTGTATTTTTTGTACTTTTTTATTTTTTTATTTTTTCTTTTCTGTTGTTTTCACATTCTGTAAATCTTCGGGTTTTTTTTGTAAAACCTTAATAAATATCTTATAAAAAAAAAAAGGAATTACTGCGTCAGAACCGCAGCCTGCAGCGTCGCCTGGCTAGGGCTAAGGAGCGCTTAGATAAGTCGAAGTCCCCTTGTCAACGCTCTCGCGAGGGTAGGCGTAGGCATAGGTCACCTGTTTCGAGTTCATCAGACAGCTCCTCCAGCCCTGATTTGCGCAGAACACGTCGCAGGAAGAAGAGGTATTGCAGATCGATGAAGCATGGGCCTAAGTGCAAGAGGGACTCCTCAGATTCTTCAGAACTTTCAGGTACGTGTGATTCCTCCAGTGGCGAGTAGGAAGAACAGTGCAAAGGGTGCAAACGGTGCAAAGTTACTACCCACAAGGCCCCTGGCCTGCCTAGTTGGATTTGGGAACGTCGCACCCGGCGCCATCGCCGTGCCTTTGGAGCCAAGGAGCCATGTGGGGAGGATGGGCTTGATGCAAAAGGGAAGGTGCGGGTGTCTAACTTCAAGACCACGGATCAGCCTCCTGGCATCCGGCTTAAAAAAAATATACGCAATCGCATTCTAAATGGGGAATTTGTGGACTTGTTTGCCCTGCTCTCCCCCCCTTCTGTTCCATAACAATTTAAAGAAACATTATAGTATGATGAACTCGCGAGCAGGATTTGAGATATGAGCAACAGAAGTAATTAGATTATAATACTGTGGTTATGTTTTAATAGAAGAGAGGGTGTAGCAGAAGGAGAAAAACAACTCCTCCATGGAAAACTGTGGGAAGCAGATAAAAAAATCAAGAAAAGATGAAATTGTGTTTTGACTGTATATGCTAAACATCTGGAAACTTAACAAAATATAATTTTTTAAAAGAGATTTCACCCCCTTAATAATATAAAGCGGTATGGAAATGAAAACACTACTATTACTACTACTGACAATATATAGTAATGATGGTGATAATAACTTTGAGGGTTTGGGGGGCTTTTTTTTACAATCAAGTGGTATATAAATTGCATGAAATAAAATAATGTTCTGATTCCTCCTTTCTCTCTCTTTCTCTGTCAGCTGGTCTGAGAAATGGGGAGAGCAAGGCTACATGCGATTGGTGAAGGGCACTGGCAATCACTGTGGCATAGCCAATCAAGCCAGCTACCCCGCCCTGTAAGCGTCTCAAGAGCCAGGATCCCACCCCTCCTGACCTGCCCCACCTGAACCTTCTCAGGTTTGCACAGCTATAAATCCTCAATTGTTAAACATGCAATTTCACGGTCACCAAGAAAAGCTGAAATTGCAAAGGAAATCATGTACTATTATTACCTGCTGGGCTTCCTGACTCTGCCCTGTTCCTTAGTTGTTGTTTTTAAATGTCTGTGTCCTGCATATAATTCTGATGCACATGTTATCCTTGTACTGCTTTCTATTTGGCAGCGACAACCTGCATTTTGTTGTCTTATTAAATAAATGTGGAATTCTGAAATGCCTGTTGTTGCCGGAAACTGTGATGAACTGCTTGGGGAAAGTGGCAAATGAATATTTTAATAACTCAGTCGGTAGAGCATGAGAATCTCAGGGTCATGAATTTGAGCCCCTCATTGGGCAAAAAGATTCCTGCATCGCAGGGGCTTGGACTAGACTCTATTATAAATGAATGCCATCTGATTGATACAGAATTTGACCACACTTGGATTTCCTACACCCACCTACACACCCTGGGGATGTTTGGAAGTTAACACTTAGTTAACAATGCTTTTCTAGCACTTGCTGTATTTCAGTTTGACGTGTGTGTGTGTGTGTGTGTGTGTGTGTGTAAGTGCTTCAAGGAAGGTGAACATAGCATGAAATGTGGTCCAGCTACCACCAGAGCAGCAGGGCCACAGGTTTATAACTGGATTCCTCTACAAACAGTATGGCCTTTCTACATTGAGGACATCGTTCTTGCTGTCTATCCTGACATGTTATGACATAGAATTGTAGAGGGACCCCGAGGGTCATCTAGTCCAACCCCCTGCAATGCAGGAATCTCGACTAAAGCATCCCTGACAGATGGCCATCCAACCTCTGCTTAAAAACCGCCAATGAAGGAGAGCTCATCACCTCTCGTGGGAGTCTTTCACTGTCAGAAAGTTCTTCCTGATGTTTAGTTGGAATCTCCTTTCTTGTAACTTGAAGTCATGGGTTCGAGTCCTACCTTCCAGAGCAGGACAAAACAAGCTTGCTGCATCTTCCATATGACAGCCCTTTAGATGTTTGGAGATGGCTCTCATATCTCCTCCCAGCCTCCTCTTTCCCAGGCTAAAGATACCCAGCGCCTTCAACCATTCTTCATAAGACTTGGTTTCCTTAACCTTGATCATCTTGGCCTCCCTCCTCTGCACACCTTCCAGTTTGTCAACATCCTACTTAAATTGTGGTGCCCAGAACTTGACGCAGTATTCCAGGTGTGCTCTGACCAAGGCAGAATAGAGCAGGACTGTGACTTCCCTTGATCTGGACACTAGACTTCTGTGGATGCAGCCCAAAATAGCATTCGCTCCCCCACGCCCCCTGCTGCATCACACTGTTGTTAAGCTTGTGGTCCACTAGGACTCCTAGTTCCTTTTCTCGTGTACTACTGAATGCCAGATGTCCCCCATCTTATATTTGTGCAGCTCTATACTTGGGCAGGTTTATTTTTTTTACTTTTGTGTATGCAAACCACTTTGAGATCCTTTAGTATTATTTCAATTTAAAGACCACTTTATCTATATTTTGTTGGCATCCATCTGTCTTGAGAAACATTGGAGTATGCCTCTAGGGGGTGAAGTCAAACTGCGCTAGCAGCACCAAAGTGACCCCCACAGGGAGCAAGTCTGGGCAGTGTTCCTGAAGGTCCTGGGCTGTCCAGATGACAAGACCTCCCTCTCGGCCTCGCAGAGCAAGATGTTGGGCACCAGCTTGGCTCCAAGAGTTTAGGCAACATGATGACCATATACATATGTAATAGACAATCTTTATAGAAATCCTTCAAACAATAACAAATTCAAAATGAAATCTTAGATTCAAAGTCTCTGAAAGTCTTTAAATGAAGTGAGGTAGTGACTATATTATTACATGAGCACTGTTCCACAGCATTTGATATTTTTATTCACATATATTCATTTGAAATAAGATGAGTTTACGCAAGAACTACCAACTGTGGAAGATGGCAGATGAAGATGATGGACTTTTTGGAGCTAGCCGACCTGACCGGAAGAGTCCGCGACCAGAATGAGGAGTAGTATCAGGAAGAATGGATGAAATTTAATGACTATTTGGTTAAAAACGTTAAGTTAAATTAATTGGGAAAAGCTTGCAATTACTAGTTAGGCTTAGGATTTAAATAAGTAATGTGATGAATTATTATGTTTAATGCTGAATTGGGAAGAAAGAGTGATGTTAAGTGATTAAGTTAAGATTATAAGAACCTTGATTTGGAAAACCGTTAAAATGATATGCATTGAAATTCAACTAGGGGGATACGAGGAAGTCACTTAACTATGTTAGGAAGATTAGTTTCAGTAAGGTTATGATTTATGTTTGTCTGTTTACTTGTTAGTGTGTTTTTTAATTTTGTGAAAATCAATATTTTTTTGGGGGAAAAAATTGAAATAAGATGAGTTTATGAAACAATTCTTTATTCTCCCACCACGCTGACAAAGATCTATGAAACAGCAGTCAATATCCGGAATCTCTGTTCAGTGTTGGACATTATAGTTGCTGAATACACAAAGCTTCACAGCTTATCTTTCATCGTAGAAAGTTTGGTACCTTGCTTCATTTAAAGACTTTCAGAGACTTTGAGTCTAAGATTTCATTTTGAACTTGTTATTGTTTGAAGGAATTCTATAAAGATTGCCTATTACATATGTATATGGTCTTTGTGTTGCCTAAACATTGTTGACGTTCTCTTTTGCAACACAGGGGTTTGTTTGGATACTTACTGGCTGCAAGAGTTGCCATCCAGCCATCTTTGGGACTCCACTCCAGGTTTGTGTAGTGTTTACTCCGTAGCCTTTTCTTCTCCTGAAGATATCCTGCAAGGCAGTGGAGGTTTAGGCTATGCAGCATTTCTGTATTACAGCGGAAGCTTGGGTTGCGAACATGATCCGTGCGGGAAGCACGTTCGCAACCCGCAGTATTCACAACCCGCATCGCCGCATCTGCGCACACACGGGTTGTGATTCGGTCAGGTTTTTACCCACCAAAAAACCAGCCGTCTGGAGGGGTCCTTCTTAGTTAAGTTGTAAGCTTGGAAAATGCTGCATATTAAGTGTTTTACATAAATTGAGTTTTGATGACTCTTTCAAATAGGATTCTAAGCTGCACAAACACTGTTTCCTGAATTCTGAAGGAAGATGCAGCGGATAATACTGACAATCACATTTGTCTTGTCACCCGGTTTCCCTTCACAAGAGGACATTGTTTGGTTCAACGGTTCAAAAGGTATGGCAGGAAGAGAGGCAAGGAGGTCAACTTCCCAACTGATGGGAGAGGCTTGGCAGTTTGGCTGCTTTGCTGCTCCAAAGATGCAAACAAATTCTCCAGAGCTCCATGAGGTACAGCACCTTGCTTCCTGGAGCAACTCTTGCCATAGCATCCAGAGGACCCCTTTCCAACCTTTTAATACCATATTGGGTTAAAACTGGTGGGATCCACCAGTCCTAAAACTCTTACTTAGCAGCTCCTGTGGTCCCCTTTAATTTGTGTTGCGGTTAATTTGGGAGCATCACTGCACATTTCAGTGCATTGTGCAGAATTATCAACAGTTGGAACAAATCTTCTACTGCCCAAATTCCAGGCTTGGGGTGCCTATCAGTAACAACAACAACAACAACAACAACAACAACAACAATTGTATTATTAAGTGGGTCTGGGAAGGTTCCCTCGCGGTCCCAGAAAATCATAGCAAGGTCACACTGAAAAATTTTATAGTGGATTAGGCATTGGTGATATTGTCCTGGTTCAAAGGCCATATGAATGATATCCTTGATGTTCCCCATGTAGACTTAGTACCTGAGCAGCAGACTGAGCAGACACAGTCTATACCACTAGGGCAAGAGGCAGTGAAGGAACTCAGCCCAGCTAACCCAGACCGCTGCGTATAGGGCAGTATATAAATTCTAATAATAATAATAACCTCACAGGGTCATTGTGAGAATAGAAAGCTGAGAGGTGATATGAGAGCCACCTTCAAATATCTGAATAACTTCATATGGAAGAAAAGCAAGCTTGCTTTCTGCTGCTCCAGAGAGGAGGACCTGAATAACTGATTCAAATGACAATAAAGGAGATCCCAACTAAACATTAAGATGAACATTCAGACAGTAAAAGCTGTTGGACAGTGGAACGGACTCCCTTGGAAAGTGGTGGCCTCTCCTTCCTTGAAGGTTTGTAAACAGAGGCCAGAGGACCATCTGTCAGGGATTCATTAGCTGTGGTTCCTGCATTGTAAAGGTTTGGACTAGATGATCCTTTGGAGTACCTTCCAAATCTATAATTCTATGATTGTAAGAAAGTAGGAGTTCTTTCTTGTATTCCACTTGTAAGCTCTGGAATAAAAGATAAGTGCTGCAAGCTTCTCTCTTTCTCTGATGCGATACCATGCAATTGTTGTATATTATTAATCGTTCCCCCCTTCCATTGTTCTTTTTTTGGGGGGTGGAGGGAACACAGGAGTTCCACTAGACTAGCAGTATGCCAGCCTTGGGGCGTCTGAAATCCTCTTGCATTGCCCTGTCCCTGAAGGCAATTCCATGGTGGGATGGAAAATGAGCAGCACGTTACACAGGATTTTGAAGGCAGTGAGAAGAGATGGCAGCCTTGTTTTGCAGAACGCCAGCCTGGCTCAGAATGGGGAATACAGTTGCCATGTTCTCACCACTGGGTGGTTGCTGCGGATAATTCATCTGAAGCTGGGCTGTGCGTAGAAAAAGTCAATTACAGCCACATTCCTTGTGTCTGTGTCTCAAGTTCTTGATGTTTGGTCTTTTGTGACTTTGCCCATCTCTGGTTGATTCCCCACCAGAGTCTAACTAAGAGTCTGCCTTTCTGTAATCCAGGATTTCCCAAACTTGGGTCTCCAGCTGTTGTTGGACTACAATTCCCATTATCCCTAGCTGCAGGACTAGGATAATGGGAACTGTAGTCCAAAAACAGCTGAAGACCCAAGTTTGGGAAACCCTACTTTGAATTGGTTGGAAGAGGAATTAAAATTCAGCGTAGCACTTAATTGCATGCTATCGTGCAATGCCTTTCCCATGACCAAGATTCTTCTATAGTATTTTCTTAGAAATAGGTCCTGCTCACCAAAGGCCCCTGCAATGTTTATTAGAAGCTTGCTCCTTGAGTCTTCTTCATGTTAAGGCATCGGCTGCCCCTTAATTTGGTCTGGTCTTGGTCTGTGGGAGGTGACTTAAATCACTAAGCTTCTTTCAGTTTTTTAAAATTGGAAAAGAGGGGGATTTGCGGGGGGGGGGGGGGGTAAATTAGGAAACAAGAGGAAACAAGTACCTGTAATCTGCCACTTGGGGTGCTGATGACGGGAAAATGGGAACAGAATAAGTAAAGGCATAAAAGGGAGCAATTCAGCAGTGCTTTTGCTTTTGCAATTGGTTATAGAAGCCACAAGGAATAAGCTTCTAATTAAAGGCACAGTAGGGTTCAAAAGTTATAACGTCCACAGGAATTTACCCTTATCCATGGTAACAACCTAATGATTTGGTTTTTGTTTCAACTTACCATATACCATAATTGGCAGGGAAGGTAAATGTCACAGAAGTCCCCCTTTTTAAAAAAGTGGGTTTCATACTTATGAATATCCTATTGCATCAGCTGGGTAACAATTTTTCTTTTCAGTTTCCTAGTCTCAAACTCAACAAAGTTGCCAAATGACACCAGTACCTCAATTACTGTTTCTGCACTTTCTTTTGAGAGAATCACATTTCCCACAGTGGCATTATTCCCTGTGTTTGTGGTGTTTATTATGTTAAAAATCCATTTACACTTTGTTCAAGACTGCTTTCAACCATTTTTAGGGTGGCTTCTAATGCCTGTTTAGTTCTTTTGCATATTTCTTGTAGGACTGCTGTCCAAAAGGGTTGGATTTTGGGGCAATCCCACTACATGTGGAGGTATGTGCCTGTAGAGCTGCAGCCTCTCCAGCCTTTTGGTGAGGTTCCTGGGTGTAACAGCACTGATTTCTGTGGGGTTAGGTACCATCTATAAGTAAGTTCCCTTCTTTTAGCTAAGATTTATTTAAAGGGAGGTTTAGACCACATTTTAGTCTATTGGGTAGGGTTTATTTAGCAGCCTAGGTCGTGCTCCCATTTTTTTTTTTATTGTGTTGATGGATTCTGGAGCAGTATCTTGTATACTGTGGATACCATCTTCTAGTCATGTCCCTCTGCTGTCAGGTTAAGATTTTCAAATGTGTTCAAGGGCCTTGTGCTGGACCTGGGGGGGGGGGGTTTACCAAGAGGCGTGGTCAGAGTCCGGTCCTGGGTCGAGGGTCTGGAGACTGTCCACCAAGGGCGAAGCAGGGTCCAAAGCAGGAAGCCGGGCGTGGTCAGGAACTCCGGAAGAACAGGTCTGGGTGCTGGCAGAAACAGGTTTCCAATGGCGTTGCTCCCGCAACCTGGGACCAGGCTGACTGGCCTTTATCTTCTCTGAGGCCAGGGGCGGTCCCGGCCCACAGGTGACCCGCCTCTCCTGGCCTTAAGGCGAGCACTCCTCCTGAGAGAACCCAGTTCCCTCCGCCTCTGTGCCCTGAGGCTCACCTTCCCCTGACAGGGCTGGGAGAGGCGCACCTGTAGGCAATGGGTCCTCAATCACCTCCGGAGCCAGAGTGGATTCATCTGGTGTCTGCTCCTGAGGATCCGGCACAGGTGCAGGTGCTTCAGATTCAAGGCCCTGCCCCGGCTCAGCCGGCCCTGGAGACGGGGACTCCTGTGCAGGCTGGGATTCCTCTGGTTCAGCCTCTGAATCAGACTCCCAGGCCATCACATAGACAAAGCTACTGTTAGGTGGATTTGTAATTGGTTGACAGGCCGAACCCAAAGAGTGCTCATCAGTGGCTCCTCTTCATCCTGAAAGAAATGACTATTGGGGTTCCACAAGGTTTTGTCCTGGGCCTGGTGCTATTCAATACTGATAGAAAGGGAGCGCGGGAAACCTCGTCAGGGTTTTCCGAACAACACAGGGGCTTGGGGGAGTCGCAAAGGCACTGCACCCCCCAAAAAATCTCAAGGGGGATACCCTTGAGGGATGGCTAACTGGCAGCGCGGAAGCGGTCCGGCCGTTTTTTTTGGGTTTTTTTTTTTTGAAGAGCTCGAAGACGACGGGACTGCAAGCGCAAGAGGAAGGTACCGACCCTGTGCTGTGATGCCTCTGGCTCTCTCTAGAGAAAGCGGCGAATCTCCAAAAATGTAAGAACGGACCCTTAGTGTGAGAGAAGTATTTTAAAATTAAAATCTTTAAGAACACACTAAGTGAACGCTGGATGTTGAAGGATTAAATTAAGGAATTCATCCCGGTGGAGGAGTTAAAATGGCGCGGGATACAAAGTCGCAGGAGTAAAGAAAGGAAGCAGCTTCTTGCCTGACTGCGTGAGTACATAACAAAAGCCTAAGGCAGCCTCTGTCGAGGCAAATAGACTTTTGAATTTGTAAAACAAAGTGACAGATTAAGGACTATCCAGAGACTTTGTTGTTCCCTCTCGGTGAGAGAGATAATTAGAAACGTAATAACCACAGAGCTGTTTGAAAGAGCAGCTTGAGATGACTAGTAGAAGCTTAACTTAAAAGAAAATAGGGAGAGCTAGGAACCTGCATTAAAAACAACAAAGTTACAGTAAAGATAAGAATAAGGGAAGATTGGCAGAAATGTCTCTTCTCTTTTAAATAAGAACTGCCTAAGAAAAAAGGTTATATTTGACTGCAATGATCTGGGTACTCTTTTGATCCTTACTGCTAAAAAACTGGACTTAAGTTAACCCCCTCCTTCCCGTTTTTCTTTTTCGTTGTTTCTTTTTTATCTCTGGGAAAGATTCACTGTTAAGCGTTGGAGCTAGAAAAAACCAGAAATAATTGGAATGCGGAAAATATCAAAGAACTGACTAGAGACTTTGAATACCTTTGTGCTGGAAAAGCAAAAGTTAAAGAGTAACCGCGTTCATTTATTTCAATAGAGCTGCAGTCAAGAAGACTGTGAAAAGACTTGAAAAGGCTGCAAGGAGAAGAGAAAAGAATGACTGCATGAAAACCTCACCTCCTCTTGCTCTCTGTGTGATTAAAAGAGACTATATTTAGAAGGGGGATGTATAAGGATCGTCGAAGGGCTTTAAGAGATAAAGGAAAGAGGAGTATAAAGAATCATTAAAGTTAAAATCAGCTCTACTTCCCTGCCTCCTCCTCGGCATATTAAGTGAACAAGCCACCACCCTTCCATCCTCCCCTGTATTAGGTTATTTTCGAAACTTTACCCAATTTTCTTTCACTAAGTAGTATAAAGGACCTGGGGACTATTGAATTATACCTGCTTTTTTGTGTTGTTTTTTTTTTTTGTCTGTTTTTTGGAGGGACTCCCTAAATTCTTCCACTTTTACAACTGCTGAAGCGACAGGGATTGGCTCTGCAGGAGGGTATTTTGATACGGACTGAGTTGGAAAGAGATGGAAGATTCTAGATTTTGACCCCAGTGGCGAAGATTGGAAATTACACCTACTCTCTGCTCCAAGCTTTGATATATTGAACTCACCTTTTTCATCATAATTTAAATTCCTTTTCTAAACTAAATCATTTTCGACCTTGCAAAGTTGAATGAACTCTGGATTCACTTAAGGACTTTAAACATTGAGGATATTTGCATAATTGGATACCTTTGTGAAACAAATTACGATTCTATATTTTGAGGTCCTATTTGGGGGGGGGGGGCTCCGACGAGACAACAATCGTGGAAGACTCTAGTGGGATTGAGCCGACAAGTGGCGGAAGACACCAGAACCATCTAGAACTGATTAGGATTGATTAGGACTACTTGAAAATTATTCTTTGTTTATAGGAATATTATTCTTCCCTACTTGTTTGTTTGCTTTCCCCCCCCCCTTTTTTCTTTTTTTTTCTATCCGAAAATATTACGCAAATAGGGCTATATTTCGAATAGTCAAAACTGCTTGGTTTCCTTTAGGGGAACAAATTAAGTCTTATTAGAGGATTACGTTTGGGGTTGTTTTTTTTTTTGGTTTTTTTTTTCCTGTGGGAAAGATTTTTAATTCAAATCCTAAAGTTTCTAATGCTGTGCGTCCGGACTAAAATATAATCTATATAAGGTGACCTAAGGTAATAGACATTTCAGCGTTAGTAGATATATTGTGGATTCAGAGAAGAAATTATGGAACACTCTGTGTTTATATGATGTTTATTATTTAGATTCGATTGGGCTTGGTCTGCACTTTTGGGCTTGGTCTGCACTTTTGGTAACAAAGACTCTACTCGGGTCTGGAATTCTGGGAGGAAGATATTGGAAGGTACAGGATTTAGACAGAGCAAGAGAGAGAGATTGTGCGCCCTCTAAGGGAGAGGTTAGGTAATAAAACTGACAATCTGGGAAAATAATGTAAAATGTCGGGGAAAAATGGGGAAAAGGTAGGAGGGACCCCTGGGGAAAGGAAAGCATCTCGACAAGAGGAAATCAAAGATTTAGATATCTTGTGGCTAAAGATCAAAGAGGAATTTAAACAAAGCGAGGTGCATATGGAAAATAAATTAGGAGAGGTGCAGGAGAGGATAGACAAGAAAATAGAAGGGGCCGTAGGAGAACTCTCTAGTAAAATTCAAGATCTGACAGTTAGGTCAAAATCAATTGAAGAAGCAAATAGGAAAATTCAAAAGGAGATGAGAGAACAAAAGAAAGAGACAGAAAAAATAAAGGAGGAAATAAGAGAATGGAACAATAGACAAGACCAACTGTCAGACAGCTTAGCCATGGTAGAAATGCGGCAGAAACAGTTTAACTTAAAATTTAGAGGAGTTGGCGAAGAAGCAAATGAGAATGTGAAAGGAAAAATGATTAGAGAGCTTTCTAAATGGTTAGAAGTAAAAGAGGAGGAGGTGGCCTACACGATAGATAAGGCATTCAGAATTAGAGGGAAAACGCAGCAAGCGAAATAAAAAAAACTTGCTGGCGACTGCTTAGTGGTCTTCAATTCAGTTGATATGAAAAATACGATTCTAAGATTGAGCTATAAAAAAAAACTAATAATTGAAGGAAGACCTATGGTTATATATAAAGAAATTCCAATCAGGTTCTTATGCAAAAGGGACGGATACAGACAAATAGCAAGTGTCCTGAGAAGGAATGCCATACTTTATAGATGGGAATTTCCAGAATATGGAGAGAGTCAGAACTTACAGGGTTAAGAAGTTCTGAGTGACGTCTCACATTCTGAGGCGTGGTTTAGAATACTGAGGGGAGTGTTCTACTCTGTCTCTCAGAGAGTGCGTTGCTCCGTTGGGAGAGAGGAGCAAGATGTGTGCTCTGTCACCAGGAGAGTTATGAACTGTTGTTTTTGCTACGAGAATAAAGCTATTTGTAAGATAAGGAAGACACCGTGCGTCACGCCTGATTTAATACACACACACGGCAACAGCTTCTGTTTCTACGCTGCATATGCACTCTGCTGAAGCTGTGAGGAGCCCTTTGGAGCAGAGCAGCGCAGCGGAAGCGTGTGGACTCCGGGGGCAAGCAAAGCTACTAATCAATCATCCCATAGGTTATGGAGTTGTCAGCAACGCTGTGAAGCAAGCTGTGTTCGTGCCAGTGTGTGTGCTGCGGCCAGCTGAAGAGACACTGGAGAAAAGCTGAAGCCAGCTGGAGCTAAGCCTATGTTTGAGGCAGGGAGCTCGCTGGGGAGATCTGCGCTTGAACCGTGTGCGAGAAGAAGCTACTACTGTTCGTAAGTAAGCTGGGCCCCGGGGGAGAAGATGGCAGACAGCCATGAATCGTACTCAGTCCCTTTTGAAAAGGTGGACGGGAAGGAGCCCTGGGTCGCGTGGCAGGCACTGAAGACGGCATGTCAGGCCACAGTGGGAGCCAGACCAGAGGGGGCTAGAAGCTGCCCAGAGGGAGCACCAAGCCCAGAAGGGGCTGAGGGACACCCAGAAAGCCCAGTGGGGGCTGGGACTGTGTCTGAAAGCTGTGCACCCAGGAGTGGGGGTGCAGGCCAGATAGGCCATTCCAAGGGTCTTGAGAGTGCCCAGGCTGTTTGGCAGGAGCTGGAGAGGGTTTGCAGAGAAACCACAGCGGAAGCCAAAAGCCACGTCCCCAGTTGCAGAAAAGCCTCAAGAAGAGCTGCTGGCAAGGTTGGGGGGGCAGAGAAGACCAAAGGCAAGTTTGCAAAGTTTTCCACTCGTCGTTGCTTTGTTTGCAATTCCCCTGACCATCTGCGCCGCTGCTGCCCACAGAGAGCAAGGGAGACAGGGCAGGATGTTTCCAAGGTCGCTTCCCATGGGAACCAGCCGGGTTTCCATGGCAACCAGTCCAGCAGAGGAGGCAGGCGTGGGAAGACGCAGAGACGACCAGAGGGGGAAGACGGCGTTTATCAGCTATCTGCTTCGATGGCAGTTTTAGAGGACACCTGCAAATGCCCCAAGGACGGGGGCAGCGGGAAGTCTGTTGCTAAGGCAACAACGCTGCGTTGGGTTGTAGACTCTGCTGCAAATAAACATCTCGTGACTGAGACACCTGGTGTCAAGATAAGGAACTGCAGGGCTGTTTCAGCTGGGAAATCAGTGTGTTTTGCTGATGGGTCACAGAGACGTGTAACCAATGTGGGAAATGTGTTTGTTTCTGTTTTACAGGCGCAGCTGGAAGTCTACGTGTCGCCAGGGATAAAACATTGTCTTTTATCTGTACCTTGTCTCTTACAGGAGGGCTATATGGTTTGTTTTGAGAAGAATGTCTGTACAATTTCCAGAGGGGGGAAGCAGCTAGTACGTGTTGAGAGAAATCAGAACAACCTCTTTGTTCTGGAAACATCTCTGGAGGGTGAGGGGAATGCTGGCAAAGCCACCATTCACACTCATGTTTCATGTGCTTGCGTGTGGCACAAGAGAATGTCACATGGCCCCTGTGAAGACATTCAGATGTTATCAGAGTGCACCAAAGGGTGCAAGGTGAGAGAATGTGGTGAATTTCTAAATTGCAGGGCTTGCAGGAAAGCCAAGAATAAGGGATACAGTTATCCCAGGGTGGAGAGAGTAACCACAAAGCCTTTTGAGCTTGTGCACGCAGACCTTTTTGGTCCCATGCCACAGCCAAGTCTGGGCAAGGCCAAGTTTCTGCTGACGCTGACAGATGATTTTACGCAGAACTCATGGGCGTTCACGCTGAGAACGAAGGAGGACGCAACGCAACTGATCAAGGATTGGGTTGCAGAGGTGGAACTAAGGTTCTCCACCAAGGTGCAGGGGTTCAAGTGTGACCGAGGTTCAGAGGTCACTGGGTCTGCTCTAAAGAGGTTCTTTCGCCAGAGAGGGATACGTCACAAGGTGACTTCTCCTCAGGAGAGTGGCGTGGCAGAGCTGAGGAGTAAAGCTCTGGTTCAAGCATCAGAGATTCTACTGTGTGACTCTGGTTTGCCTCAAAGTTTTTTGGGGGAGGCGGTAAAGACGGCCAATTTCACGATGAACAGGTGCTACAATTCAGTGGTAGGTGACACCCCGTATTTCTTGCTCAACGGACAGAGACCGCAGGTGCATTTCTTCCGTTCGTTTGGTTGCAGAGCCTTGGTGCCTGTACCAAAGTTTCAGCAGCAAGAGAGTGGCCCAAGGTACCAGGAAATGATCTTCTGTGGGTATGAACCTGCGACAAAGGGGTGGAGATTTGCATGGCCAGAAGGTGATCAGACCAAGCTTCTGATCAGTAAACATGCTGAGTTCTATGAGCAGCAGGATAGTAGGGCAAGGCGCAAAGCGAGCCCTGACGTTCACTCAGATTGTCTGTCTGAATCTGAGGAGGAGGGAGAGCCAGATGATGGGGACCAGATCTATGATCAGGGTCAGCACCAGGGTAGGGCGTCTCCACAGGTTGTTAAAAGAGTGTCCAAGAGTGAGCCCTCATCTCCTGTTAGCATAAAGGAGAAAGCTCACAGACGGTTCAAGTCAGAGGGGGAGTCGTCTGATGAAGAAGACGCACTTGCTGGCCCCAGTGGGTCAGAAGAAGCACCCCAGTTTGTGCCCAGGCGGTCATCTCGGGCAACAAAGGGAATTCCACCTGAGAGGTTTCAGGTCACAAATGCGTGGGTTGGTCTCGCACAGTGCGAACCTGAGATTTGTGAGGAGGTTCAACAGGTGCCTGACAATGATGCCAGGAAGGAGCGAAAGGCAGTGGAGAAGGTGTTGAACACTCAGAGGTCCTCTCAGAAAGTGATACGAGAGGGGGTATGGAGAGAGTCAGAACTTACAGGGTTAAGAAGTTCTGAGTGACGTCTCACATTCTGAGGCGTGGTTTAGAATACTGAGGGGAGTGTTCTACTCTGTCTCTCAGAGAGTGCGTTGCTCCGTTGGGAGAGAGGAGCAAGATGTGTGCTCTGTCACCAGGAGAGTTATGAACTGTTGTTTTTGCTACGAGAATAAAGCTATTTGTAAGATAAGGAAGACACCGTGCGTCACGCCTGATTTAATACGCACACACGGCAACAGCTTCTGTTTCTACGCTGCGTATGCACTCTGCTGAAGCTGTGAGGAGCCCTTTGGAGCAGAGCAGCGCAGCGGAAGCGTGTGGACTCCGGGGGCAAGCAAAGCTACTAATCAATCATCCCATACAGAAGGGATCACCTTCTATTACAAGGATAAGAGATTTAGATTGATGAATACCCAAGAAGCTGATAAATTCCTGAGAAGATACGAGAAGGAACTTGGGAAAGTGGAAGAAAGGGAAGAGGGAGAGATACACAGAGGAGAGAGAGAAGAAGAGAAGGAAAGAGAAGGGGAAAGAGAAAGGAGAGAGAGGGAAAGAAGAGGAGGAAGAAGAGGAAGAAAACGAGGAAGAAACTACAAGGAACAGGAAAATTAGATTATAAGCTTGTGCACGCGTGCAATACGAATTAAAAAATAAACGCATACGATAATGACTCTTAAAATCCTATCTTGGAATGTGAACGGACTAAATGACAAATCTAAAAGGAATAAAATTCTGAAGGTCTTGGTGAAAAAGAATGTTGATGTGATATGCTGTCAGGAAACACACGTGGCCAAAAAACACAAACATATTTTGATAAACAAAAGGTTGGGGGTTGAATTTATCAATTCAGATATAAACAAAAAAAGAGGAGTGGTGATATATGCAAAAGAAAAAGGGGACCCCAAATTAATATGCAAAGATGAGGAAGGGAGAATCGTGGGGATACAGATTAACCACCAGGGAGAAAAATTAAATGTGGTAAATGTTTATGCCCCAAACACGAATAAAGCAGAATTTTTCAAAAAACTGGAACAAATATTACTGGATTTAGATCCTCATAAATTGATCCTACTAGGTGATTTAAATGGAGTTCCAATACCAGAGTTAGACAGAAGGGCAAAAAAGAAAAAAATGAGTCAAGGGAAACTACCAAGATAATTTAAAAACCTTGAAGAAAACTTAGACTTGACGGACATTTGGAGACACAAAAACCCACTGACAAAACAATTTACATACTTCTCAGAGCCGCACCAGAGCTGGGGTAGAATAGACTAGATTTGGGTATCAAGAGAATTAGTAACAAGAGTTGAAAAATGTGAAATACAACCCAGAACCCTTTCTGATCATAACTCAATATCCTTGGAAATTAAGTGTGGAGTTCAGGATGTGTACAGATGGAGAATGAACGAATATCTATTTGAAAATGAGGAGGTAATTGAGAAGGCCAAAAAAACCTTAAAAGATTTCCTTGACTTAAACCTTAATAAAGAGACAAATATTGACACAGTTTGGGACGCCAGCAAGGCGGTGCTAAGAGGCTTTTTAATTCAACAAAATAGCCATAGGGAAAAAAATAAGAGAACAAAAGAAAGATGAAATCCTGACCCAATTAAGAGATTGTGAGAAAAAATTAATAATAAATCCTAGTGATGAACAGACCAAACAAACATCCAAATTGTTACAATCACAATACTCAATGCTAATCAACCAAGAAGTCGAATGGAGAATCAAATCAATGAGGCAAAAATTCTTCGAATCAGCAAACAAAACAGGGAAATTCCTGGCCTGGCAACTACGAAAAAACAAAAAGCAAAATGTGATTAATAAGATAAAAATAGAAGAAAGGCTTGTGGAAGAACCAAATGAAATAAAGAAAAATTTCCTAAAATTCTTTGAAAAACTTTACCAGAAAGAAGAAGAAGACATAATAGAAATAGGAAAATATCTAGAAAATAACAGAATAACATCTATAACGGAGGAAGAGAAAACCCAACTGAATAAGTGCATAACAGTAGATGAAGTTCAGGAAGCAATAAAGAGAACAAAACTAGGGAAAGCACCAGGTCCAGATGGATTATCGGCCAAATACTATAAAGTTCTTGAAGAATACTTAGCCCTGGTGTTATGTGAGGTAATGAATAATATTCTACAAGGAGGGAAGATACCGGACTCCTGGAAAGATGCTCACATAACGCTGATACCTAAAGCGGACTCAGACAAATTAAACATAAAAAATTACAGACCGATATCACTTCTTAACAACGATTACAAAATATTTGCTGAGATAATGGCAAACAGACTTAAGAATTATCTAAAAAATGCAATACATACGGATCAAGCTGGATCCCTTCCTAACAGACAATTAAAAGACAATGTTAGGCATATAATAAATATCATCGAATACTTGGAAAAGAAGAACGAAATTCCTGCAGCATTAATTTTTATCGATGCAGAAAAAGCATTCGATAATGTATCATGGCGATTCCTATTAAAGTGTATGGAGACAGCAGGGATAGAAGGTGCTTTCATGGAGGGAATCAAAGCAATTTACTCAAATCAAAGAGCCAAACTGATTATTAATAACAACTTATCTGACACATTCGAAATTTCAAAGGGTACGAGACAAGGCTGCCCCTTGTCACCGCTTCTTTTCATAAAGGTGTTGGAAGTAATTGCAAATAAGATAAGGAAAACATCTGAGATACGAGGAATTAGAATTGGGGTGAAAGAATTCAAACTGAAAGCATACGCGGATTACCTGGTAATATCAGTCGAGGACCCGATACAGAGTACTGACAAAGTTCTGGTACTTCTAGAGGAATTTGGGAAAGTAGCGTGCTTCAAGTTAAATAAAACTAAAACTAAAATGATGGTTAAGAATATGGGAGAAGATCTAAGGAGGCAGCTAGAACTCCAGTCGGGAATCAAAGAAGTAAAAAAGATAAAATATCTAGGAGTGTGGCTAACGATGAAAAATATAAACTTAATGGCTGATAACTATACAAACACCTGGAAGGAAATCCAAAAGGAACTAGATACTTGGAATAGGATAAAACTCTCCTGGTCAGGCAGAATGGCTGCAACCAAGATGTGTATACTACCAAAACTTTTATTTTTATTCCAAAATGTCCCAGTGATTAGAGAAAGTGCAATATTTAAAAATTGGCAAAAAATTCTCTCTAAATTTATATGGCAAGGTAAAAGACCGAGAATTAGATTTAAACTGTTAACGGACAGAAAAGACAGAGGAGGATTCTCGGTCCGAAATCTGAGACTGTATTATGAAGCCTCGTGCCTTTGTTGGCTTAGAGAATGGGTCACTTTAAAAAACACAGATCTGCTAGACTTAGAAAGCTTCGATTTAAGATTTGGTTGGCATGCTTATCTCTGGCAGAATAAGGAAAAGGTGCATAAAGGCTTCTCAGACCACATCATCAGAGGAACACTGTTAGAAGCGTGGGAAAAGAATAAAAAACTACTGGAAAAAAATACCCCCTGGTGGCTATCCCCTATTGACATATTAACTACCAAAAAAACAAACATGGAAGGTGAGAGATTGACCTATGAAGACCTCCTGGAAAGATCGGAAAGAGGATGGAAAATTAGATCTTATGAAGAGTTAAAAAGCAAATTAACAGGTTGGCTGCAGTATCATCAAATTAATGCCTTATGGAAGGAAGATAAAAAGATTGGAATGAATGAGAAAAAAATCAAAGTTCCAGGTAGAGATAATAGAAAGTAAAACTAAACTGCTATCTAAAATGTATAATCAGCTATTAGATTGGGACACCAAGGACGAAGAGGTTAAAGAGGTTATGGTAAAATGGGCAATAGACATTGGATATAATTTGGATTTTGAAAAATGGACGAAGTTGTGGACTAAAGGAATGAAATTTACAGCCTGTACTGCCCTCAGAGAAAATATGGAAAAGATGATGTATCGTTGGTACATCACCCCTGTGAAATTGCAAAAAATGTATAAGACTGGCGACAAAAGGTGTTGGAAGTGTAAATCTAAAGAGGGAAGCTTCTACCACATGTGGTGGAAATGTGAAGAAGTTAAAAAAATTTGGGATTCCATCTACAACGAGCTAAAGAAAATACTTAAATACACCTTTGTCAAAAAGCCCGAAGCCTTCCTTCTGGGAATGATCGGAGAGGAGATTAAGAAAGAAGATTATATAATGTTTCAATATGCAACTGTAGCTGCCAGGATTCTGTTAGCACAAAATTGGAAAACCCCAAATACCCCGACCGTTAAAGATTGGCAAATTAAATTATTTGAGTATATGGATCTGGCAAAAATGACGCAGAACATTAGACAGCAAAAAGGTACAAGGTTTATCGACGATTGGTCTAAATTCATATCATATATGGAAACAAATTCTAGAGATATAAAAATCACAGTAGGTTTAATATAACCCTTGCGATGTGTTTACGTTAAAAAATGAAAAACTGCAGAATGGATTTAATATTCACATAACCCAAAACCGAGATGGAGGGAAGTCAAACGTTATTTATTGTTAATTAATGTTTGTTTTTTGGTTGGTCTAGGTGTTTTGTTTTGGTTGATGTTTTCTTTTCTTTTTTTTTTGGTATGTGTTGGCTATTTTTCTTTTTCTCTCTTTGTTGTTGTTTGGTTATAGAAAATGAATAAAAAGAAGTTAAAAAAAAATACTTTTATAAATGATTTGGATGATGGAATAGAGGGCATGCTAATCAAATTTGCAAATGACACCAAACTGGGAGGGGTTGCTAATACCCCAGAGGACAGGGTCAGAATTCAAAATGACCGGAATAGCCTAGAAAGCTCTGGGCCAACACCAACAAAATGGAGTTCAATAGGGAGAAAGGTAAGGTACCACACCTGGGTAGAAAAAATGAAATGAACAGGTGGGGGACACTTGGCTTGAGAACAGTTCCGGTCGATCACGAAAGCGGGCGCAAGCGGGATTCATCTCTCCAGAGAGAATCCGGCTTTCCAGAGGGAAAGGGGGGATTGCTAGGGCGCTGCAACCCCCCAAAATACTCCTGGAGGGAGATCTAGGAGTCAGGATCCCGGCAGAGTAGTTTTTGCGGTCTCTCCGTCGTCAGGTAACCTCTTTTGAGGTGAAGAGAACGGCGGGTATTGAGACGTTGGCACCGCGGGAGGCCATTGTCTACCCTCGGAGAGCGCAGCCCCAGGCTTGCACGCCACAGCGATTGATTCTCAAAGATGAAGAAACCCGAATTTAATTGGAAATATCTATCGGAATAAGAAGAAGATTTGGAGTGATTCGGAAGCAGCAAGGTTCAAAAAGGAGGTCAGCCTCGTCTGAAGTTTAATTTATATGCAAGACTACCCACAGAGCGGAAGGAACAGTGAGTTACCTCAAATGGGAAATATTTTTTATTATTATTTATAACTGACATTTACTTAATTAAAGAACATGGATTGGAGTTGGGAAGAGGTAAAACCCTGAGTAAGAACGCTTTATTTGTCTTTTTGGTGGACCTCTGAGATCGTGGGAAAGAGGAAATTTTTAAAGCATTTTTTTTACTTTCGATTTTAAAAGAACTGCGTAGTCAATTGTTTGGAAGCCTTCCTTTGATGTTTTGGGCTCTTTCTTTTAGTTTTATTTTGG